>NW_006432945.1:19588289-19636414 GCF_000325575.1 Pteropus alecto | reverse complement strand
CGGGGCGCAGCCCGCCCCTCTGTTTCGGGCCTTCCGTTTGCTTGGGAGGGCGGGAGGGCTGGGAATGAGAGCGGGGACGCGCTTCCCCCCTTCCACATTGCCAGGCGTCAGAGTCACGCTCTCCTGGGGCTTCGTGGGACCGCGGCACCCGGGAGCGCCGTCCCGCGCCTGCGCCTGCGCCGTCCGCAGCTTTGGCATTTGCGGGAAACGCGGGCGGCTCTTCATCTTCCCGGTTCGGACCTTTAGTCTCAGTAGCGGGGGCGGCGTCTCGGTTCCGCTTAGTGAACGGGAGCCCTCGTTTGATTTTCCAAGGGCAGAAATTCTTTTAAATTGTGTGTCTTTCGAGATTTATTTCAGTCCTTGGGTAGATTTTCAATGAGCTTCTGGAAAAACTTTAGACTATCTTTCTCTTCCGAGTGTATTTTCCCAGGGCAGATACGGTAGTGATAGGAGCAGTCACCATTTATTCAGCACTTGGTGGCCGGCGCGCCGCCGAGCTCTTCGTGCGTTTTCCCATTCAGTCCCATGAGGTTGTTATTTTACGGATGAGTAAACTGAGGCTGAGAGACTGAACGCCGGCTCTGACAGCCAGTGAATGGCAGAAGCAGGATCAGAACCAGGTTCGTCCAGCTCCAAAGCCTGGGCTTAGTCCCTATCCTGTAATGCTTTCCTAAATTATTACCACAGATTCAACTCTTACCAAGGTTCCCCCAGTTATATTAGGCAGTTCTGATCTGTTTTCTCAGCTACTCAACTGTTATATTTTTATGATATTCCTGAAACCGACTGCGGGGCACTTCCTGACAGCACTGCATAATATTTTGTCTTCCGATACCCAGGCCGCATCTTCCTGACTAAGCCCAACAGCTGGTTCCTACTCTTAACGTTCCTGAACAGCGCTCAGATCTCCCTGGCGACATCACCTCCTCTCAGATGCGCCCCCCTCCCGCCCCTCCCTGAATGTGCCCACTCCACACATTTGCCAGGCTTCTCTTTTTAACTGTTAACAATCTTCTCTTAGTTGAACACTTTAATTCCAATTTCTTAGGTGTTTAGTAAGTAGGGTAGATTTTGCACCCACTGGACGGAAACACTACTGTCTGCTAGTGTTTCTCACTAGAATATGGATTCTTTTTTGGGTGTTGTCATTTTGAATGTTTAAGTACTTCACTGATTTATTTGATTTTTTTTTTAAATATTAGAAAGTGGCCAGTTAAATTTAAAACATCAGATTATAGATTAGCATTTCTTGTGACTCTAACTTTGAACAATTTAATTGATTAGCTTACAGCAGTGTGCTGGAATGTGCTTTTTCTTTTTTGCTTGGGTAATGAAATTTAGAGCAGAATTTGTAAACATTTTCTGGACCCTGCCACTGCCGTACGAAAGCCAACATAACTGAGCATGTCACTGAGCGTGTGGTCCAGGGCAGGTTTACTTACGGACACTGAAATTGGAATTTCACACAATTATTTTTAATACTTAATAGACTTTTAGTACAGTTTTGGATTTACAGAATAATTGAGCACATAGCAATAGGATTCCATATCCCTCCCCCTTTCCCCGATTTCTAACATCTTGCATTAGTGTAGTACACTTGTTACAGCCGATGAGCTGGTGTTATCATTATCATTATGTACATTATCATTAACTGAGAGCCATAGGTTACATTAAGGTTCACTCTGCACTGTACATTCTGTGAGTTTTGACAAACGTGTAATATCAGGTACCTACCATTACGGTGTCATAGAGAATCATTTCACTGTCCTAATAATCCCATGCTCTACCCATTCATCCCTCCCTCCCTGGCAACCACTGATTTTTTCACTGTCTCCCTAGTTCCTAGTTTTGCCATTTGCAGAATGTCTTAAAGTTGGGAGGGAGGGAGAGAGCAGGTAGAGGGAGAAGGTGTGGGAAAGGAGGTGGGGGAGGAGAGGGACAAGAAAAGGGAGTGGGGATCTTTCTCTTCTCGTAAGGCCACAGCCCTACCAGATAGAGCCCCGCCCTTGTGACCTCATTTAACTTGTCTAAACGATGGCCTTCTTTTTTCTTGACTAGGATCCCACCTGCAAACACGCATTGCTTTCACTCGTCTGGAAGGTTCCTTAGTCTTTTCCTGCCCTTCGTGACCTTGACAGTCTTAGGGAATACAGGTCTCTTATTCCGTAAGGTGACCCTGAGGCTGTCCACTGCTCACGACCAGGCCGTGCTTCATGGCAAGGACGCCAGAGAAATGACACTGTGCTCTTCTGAGCATATCGCGTCTGGACACAGCCTTGTTCTGTCCATAGGTGGTGGTCACCTTGATCACGGGGTCGAGTTGCTATCTGCCGGGGTTGGTTCCCCGCTGTGCAGTCGCTGTTTCTCCTTTTGGATTTGATTACTGTTTGGGGGCAGATAATCTGACATGATACCAGTATCCTGTTCCTCGCGGAACCTCCGGCCAGCAGCCCTGGCCTGCCGCGATCACGCCAGCCCATGTCACTACCACTCTAGTGCCAAATGGGGGTCATCCCTTCATTCTGTCTGCGTTTGTTAGTTGACGCTGTACCGTACGAAAGAGATTTCTCCGTGTGTGTGTGTGTGTGTGTGTGTATTTCATCATGGACCATTGATTCCTGTGTGATTCAGTGGGTTGTAGTCTGGTACTCATTTAATTTGGATGCTCAGATTTTCCCAGACTTGACCAGCGGGAGTCCATTCGTATCAGCTCTTCTATTCTTTTGATGTGTTCTCCTCAGTCTCTGAGAAATTTCCTTATTTTCTGTCACGACAAAGTTTTCCAGTTTCATCCTGCATTTTTTCCTCTTTAGCCCTGGAACTGGCCATTTCTCCAAGGCGCCCTTAGTGGACTTGCGTTTAGTGGAGGGTGGTGTTCAGTTCCAAGGTCTGAGCACAGTGTCGTCATCGCTACTGAGGTGTCGTTGCTGCTAGGACCTTTCAGCGGAAGCTAGTCCTTTTCTGGGAATCATGGGAATAACCTTTCATTATTACTACACACAGTTTTTTGCTTATGTTCTGTTTTGTTGGCGGAATGTTTCTGTCATCGGCCGAGTTAACAGACGGCGGGGCAGTTCCTGGGGGTGCGACGTGAGGAAATGGCAGCGTCAGGGGCGTGATGGCAGGGAGGGCGTGGAGTACAGGAGGCGGACCCAGGTTTGGAGAACTTCACAGTTTCCGAAGTTCTGAAAATGGCAGGGAAGGTAGACACTCTACAGATTGCACGGAGGTCAGCTGTCTTTGGCCTTGTCAGCAACTTGACCTCTACAGAAAGTTTCAACCTAGTTCATTGAGGAATATTTTCTGTGTCCACAGACTTCTTGGCTTATAATGAAATCTTGTTAGGAAGTTGGAATACGTTGAATGGTTTGGATGAGTACGCGGTTAACTGTCTAGGCAGAGAATCGGCTGTGCCCCTAACTCACGGGGCTGGCGGACGCGCAGTGCGTGTGCCGCCACCACCCTCGCCTGCCGTCACAGTCGGTCGGCCACACTGCTTTTCATGCTGAGCCCAGAGGCAGCCTCACGATCGGTGTTGTCCCAGTGCTGTCCCAGAAAGTCACTACCGGTTAGTCCAACATGACATGACATAAAATCTATTTTTAAATCTCTGGTGTAAGGATTTCGTTCACAAGATAAAAATTATGTGCAAAACCACACAAGTTAGAAGCCAGTTTTGCGGCGGTCATCGTTCACGCCGTGGGAGGGGAGCAGTAGCAGTGCTGGCTGGCGAGAAACCCTTGCTGAGCTGGTATAGGGGTTCAGAGCTTATTCTCTTTTCAAAAGTTTGACTTGACACTTCATCTCTATTCTTTCCTTTTGTCCAAAGATTCTGCTCTGTTTGCTGAACTTGGCTATTTCACAGACACCGATGACCTGCATTTGGATGCAGCACATGAAACTTACGTAAGTACTAGAGGAGAAATACTGAGTAATGTGATATTTCATTTTTACGCTAATTATTGCAAGAAGGTTTTGGGAATAACGGGTTTCGGCTAGTTATTTTTGAATAACTTAGCGTTAAGTAGGAAAGTTAGTGGCCATTTTGTAGTCAGTAAATTTAGGGTTGTGGAAGTTGCATTGGTCTCGGTGCGGGAAGACTTGTGTTTGAGTCCACCTTTGTCTCGGGGTGCTGACTGGAAGGGCGACTTAACTGCCTGCTTCTTGGCTTTTAAGACAACTTTGCTGCATACGGGGGACGGTGTGTTGAGGGGTTTGTTGTGTGAGTCGCAGACCCAGCCGGAGTAGAACCGACCAACTTCCTTTGTAGAAGCTTCGTGTCCTTAGGGTGGAGTGCCTGAGACTCAGAAACTTACTCTTTGCCTTCCATTGGTTGGAGTCTGCGTAGAATGTCTTCTGGTACTTCGGGTCCTCGAGAACATCTTCGCTTTCTCTTTCCTTTTCCGATTGGTGCACACTCTCCGTACATGGCATGCCGGCCTGTGGAGCTCTTGTTTGGACGAGGCGCTGTTGCAGTTGGGAAGCAGTGCAGGTGAACAGTGTGATTTTCATCTGCACATCAGTCACATCAGATGTTCACCACTTGTTTTTTATGCTCTTCTTAACCTGAGTATAAAAATAGGTATTGCTTGCTCAGAGAGTTTCTCAGACATTTCTTAAAGAACCATTTAGCAGGTTTTTTTTTTTTTTACAATGAATCAATAGAAGAGAATAAAAACATATTTTTAAAGCGCTGCATGGGATTTTAGTTGCTTTTAATTCTTTTTGAGATAGTTTAGAATGTGGTCTGTTGATTAAATTGACTTTTAATATTGTCTGGTTGCCTAAGCAACTGATATTCTTTTACAACCTCTACAGCCTAAACCCCTCAGGAAACAGTGGGTTAGGTTTGAAAGATTCAGGGAAATGTGGTCCTGATTTTATAACGAACATTCTGACCTTACCCACGTCAGCCCTCCCACCCCTTAGTCTTTCCGGTGTACAGTGGAGGGTTGCAGCAGGTGGGCTCCGAGGGCCCCTTCTAAAGTCAGTGTCTCTCTTCCGCACGGTAGTTGGGTTTCCCAGCAGATGTCATTGAAGAGCCAACATATGTAAATACCGACATATTTTACTTGATGTAAACGGACCTGTTAAATTTCCAGCCGCGCTGTAAAACCTTACGCTGTAAAAGGTATTTGACTTTTTGGCCGAAGACTGAGTGAGAGTCCTAAGTACGTCATGCCCTACATCGTACAAGGTAAAGCGTGTCGCTGGCCCCAGGCAGGCCTCGCTGCTCGATTTACTTCGGCTGCGGGAGTTAGGGATCCGTTCGGTTGCCGAAAGTGCAGGGCTGCTTAAGTTTTTGATGTGTGGATTCAAATAAGAGAAAAAAAGCAAAGGAGATTGGTTTACAAAGTGCTTCTTTTCGTGATCTTTTCTTCACGTGCACTCCCAGTTTCCTCTGACCTGTGCTGGTTTTGCTCAGTGAAGGGCAGCGTGACGAGAAAGCAGTTTCCCTACTTCCTTCTGTTCCGTTCTCAGTGGAAATAAACCGCACGATGGGTGTTTCAAATCGATGTTATTCTAGAAAGTATTACCAAGCGGTTGTTAATAAGTAATAGATTAATCTTTACTCTTTGCCTGGGTCTTACTTCCCCTGTTGTTGCTGCTTCATCGTCTGTCACGTTAAGTTAGTGTTGGCCGCCTTTGGACTTGGTCATACTGTTTATAGCACGTTGACTTCTGTTCCTGTCTCTCTAAGCCCAGACGCTTAGAAGAGGGTCTCCAGCTCACACGCGGGCTCTGGACTCATGATGGGGGGGGTATTCGTGCGTGCGCGCGCGTGTGTGTGTGTGTGTGTGTGTGTGTCATAAGACGGTCACCCAGATGGCTCGGAATGTGCTTCTGAGTAAAAACTGTCATCTTAGTGCAAAGAAGCGAAGAGTTCCTCTAAAAGGCTTGTTGACCCCGTTTGAGAAACTTAATTTTATCTTGTAGGATTAAAAAAAATTTAGGAATTTTATTTTAGAAATTTCAGAAGTATAGGACAGTAAAAAAAAAAGATGAAAATGACCATCTTCCTCTGAGTCTCTTGTAGGGAGCTAAAGCTCCCCAAATTCAAAAGAGTGCATGGATTATCTCGGGAGGCCTGCTTGCATAAAAAGGGAAAGGCTGGTTCTGTGGAATTCCAGGAAGAAGAAGATTAAGTATAGACAAAAGGAGTGTCGAAGGGAGTGTCAAAGGGAGTGTCGATTGTACCTCGATCTTCAGGATGTTACTTTTATTATGTTATTTTGGGATACACAAAGGAACAGATTATGTATAAAGAGAAGCATAAGAAATAAACTCGGAGAGACAGTTGTGAGATCTGCTCTCCCTCCTGCACCCTGTCTGTCTTCTCTTTTTTCTCAGTCCCCGCCCCCCCCATTCAGGTACCCGGTTTGACTTGGTCGGCTGGTTTCCGACAGTCTCTTCCTTCCAGTGTAACGTTGGGTACGTTTGAAGGTTTGGTTAAAATCTGCGATTCCTGCGTGTCTTTGCAAAACCCTGTGTTCTTTCTGTTGTCTGCGGATGTGATGTGGTGAACAGGCATTTGATTCAACTTGTTTGCCTTAATGGCAGTGCGAGAATTTACTGGATTTCCCTTGTGACAAAAGATGTGTTTTTGTGACTTTCGTAATGGCTCATGCCCACTGAAAAGAATGAGACCAAAGGAGCCGTGTCGCTGCGAACCCCTCACCTCCTGAGTAACTGCTGTGCTTCAGGTAGCTGTGTCGGTTCACCCCGAGGCCCTCCGAGAGGTGTCTGCGTGAACCGATGGAGTTGGACCATTATTTGTCCTGCGTTGGGTAACAGTAATTATTTATGGCAGATCGAGTCTGACAGTTTGATAGTTTGATTTCTGGATGTATATATTCTAATATTCTTTTGCTGATTTGAAACCTACAGGAAAATAACTTCGATAATCTTGATTTTGATTTGGATTTGATGCCTTGGGAGGCAGGCATTTGGGACGTCGACAACCAGCTCTGTACAGGTAATGATGTTTTTCATTGGTAAGAACTTTAAAATGACTCATTTTATTTTGTAGTTCGGTAATAGTCAAAATTAGGTGGAGTTATTGGGCTGCTTTGATGGGTTAAAAAATTCCAGGGACTGCATAGGCTACTCTGGCATGGCCATGAGTACACAAGTTCCCCGCCATGGCGGACTCAAAGAATTTCAGACTTGTGTTTCAGTCACATAAAGAGTTTGTATCAGAAATATTATTTTTGAATTATGTATCATACCTCCATAAGAGGGTATCCTGAAATCCAGACAGAATGTAGGGAATTAAAGGGGAGAAGCTTGGGGTTACCAGATCGGGGCCTGTGCATGTGGTGTGCGTGCTCTGAAGAGGTGGGTTCGGGTGTGCTGAACGAAGCTGGAACCTGCAGCAGACATCGCTTCGGGGGCGAAGCTGATGGGGAGGTGGAGAGGCCCGTTCCCCTTCCCCTGTCTTCAGCACCCTCCTGCCGTCCCCGTCGGCAGGCCGCAGCGGAGGCCCGCGGCGGGGCCTGTGTTCGTTTGCGCCTCTGACTGCAGGAGGCGGACGCGGAGCCGAGGCGGTGGGGGAGCCGCCGGCACGTCCCTGCCAAGCTGCAGCCGTCCGCACCCCACACTCCTGTCCCCTTCATGTTTGGTGTGCACAGGTCCTGCCGGATGCTCTCTTCCCACATAGAGTGTGGGCTGCGCAAGGCCAGTGCTCAGCTCACTACTGCTGTGTAATGAACGACCCTAAAACTTTGTGGCTTGAAGCAGCCACCATTGTATTATGCTCCCCGAAGCTGTGGGTCAGGAATTTGGACAGGGTGTACCGGGAAGGGCTCGTCCATGCTCCGTGATGTCTAGACGTCCACTAGGGAAGTCTGAAGGCTGTGGTAGCGTGACATCTTAAGGGTTCTTCACTGCCGTGTCTGGTGCTTGGGCTGACTTGGCCCTGAGGACTGCCCACGGGGGTGCCTCCACATGGCCTTTCTGTGTGGCTCGGCCTCCTCCGTGTGGCACCCTAGGGCGGTCTGACTGCAGAGGCCCCAGCGCGCGAGGATGCACGTCACGTCACTGCCGTCCTCGAGTTTACTGAAGGGCACAAGCCCGCCGGGACTCAGGCGGACGGGAGTAGACGCCCCTGCTGGACGGGGAGGTGGCAGGAGCACATTCTGGATCATGAGGGACCATGGGACGTTTTGCAGCCAGCTTTGGAAAAGACAGTCTGCCTGCCACAGGGTCACTCCCCCCCTAGGGGCTCAAAACATTATTATAAATAAGTTAATAGGTCCAAAGAGAGGAACGTTTTTGTGAGTTTTAATTGTATTGCCACAAACGCTTCCCTAAAAAAATTCTTTCCTGTTTCTTATATTTTTAAAAACTTGTTCTTTGGGAATCCATGCTTTTTTGCATATGGTACAATATTCACAAGGTCCGAAAGGTCTGTAGAGTGGAAACGTGCCGCCCCCTGCTCTTGCTCCTCAGGGAGAGGGGGTGTGCCCGAGGCACCCCGTGGCCGGTTTCTCACGGCCGCCCTCCGGAGCGGGGGGCCGGGGGAGGCGCACGGCTTCGCACGCGCACGTCATCGCCCCCGGCGACGCTGCTTTCTGCACCTTGACCGTAGCTGCCACACGACTGGATCGTGAGCGCAGGCTTTGCCTTCGTTCTTGCTCCACCCTGAGTTTGTGCTGTCCGGTGGGAACAGCTGTGCTCTGTGTTTTCCAGTTAAAGATATTAAGGCGGAACCTCAGCCACTGTCCCCAGCCTCCTCCAGTTGTTCAGTCTCGTCGCCGCAGTCAGCGGACTCGTGTTCTTCAACCCAGCATGTTCCCGTAAGTAGCCAGCCTTTCACGGTGGCTGTGGTCACGAAGCCCTCTGGACAGGGCGAGCATGGGGGCGCGGTTGGCATCCGCTGCGTGTGCTGTCACCGAATCTCGAGTCTCGAGGAAAGGCGCCGGGCTCCGTCTTGCCCTCCTTGCTGTCTTTGTGCCATCCGTGTCGTTGGTCACTTGTCTCATCGCCCTTCACCAGTCCCCAGGGTTTTTTGTCTGTTGGCTTACTGTCTTTCGCCCCAGCCACCCACTCTCCTCCCTGTAGAATGTGTATTCTTTGAGGACACGGAGACCGAGTGGTCACGACTCCTTCGGTGTCGAACCCGGGGTGGTCTCCCTCGCTCAGCGGGGCCCAGAACTGCCTTTTGAATGGCTAAGACTTTTACAGAGGTCTGGTGGCTTCTTAGAAATGATTCTCTTCTTCATCCAGATAGACGCTCTGAGTCCTGGAAAAGGGAGTACTCAAGGATTTAGGTATTTTTTGGAACGAGGCGAGGGAAAATAGAGCAATTCAGATTAGTATTTGCGTGCGCTGCATCCGTCAGGCTCTGCCTCGGCCGTCATGCGGTCCCAAGCTGTCCTCTCCTGTTGTCTCCAGGAGCCACCTTTGCCGCCCCTGCCAGGCCATTGTCAATCTCTCCTGGAGTCAGTCCGTGGGACTCTCGCTGGTCTCCCTGCCTCCCCGCTCCCCAAGCCCTGTTAGAGGAATTTTCAAAGAGGAATCTTTCAGAATCGTGGATTTGCTAAAAACCCACGCGTGACTTCCCGACCCCTCCAGGGGGGCGAGCCATGTCCTGGGTGCCGGGTCCTCCGTGACCCGTGTCCTGCTTCCCTTTCCAGTCTTGTGCCTTCGTTTCCTCCACCTTCGGTCACACTGCCCTTCGCGTCAGCGTGCGGGAGACCCTGCCAGAGCGCCCGCTCAGCACTGAGCCCCCGTGCGAGGTTGCACACGCGTGCATTTCCACCAGCAGTGTGCAAGGGGGTTTCCCATCATCACTACACAGCATACTTTCTGCTGCTTTTCTTAGGAGTCACACGCGTGCATTTCCACCAGCAGTGTGCAAGGGGGCTGGTTTCCCATCGTCACTACACAGCATATTTTCTGCTGCTTTTCTTAGGAGTGTGATTGGGCATCTTTTCATAAATCTCAAATGTACAAAGCATTTTGCATTTTTTTAATGAACTGACCATTCAGATTTTTGTCCAACTTTTCAGTAATTGTACTGGTCATTTTCACCTCAATTTTTAAAACATTTTATTACATATTAGGATTATTAGTCCTTAGTTGGTGAAATAAGTTAAAAGTATTTTTTCCTCTATGTGTCTTTAAGCTTTATTTTTTTTTTATAGCCGAATATCGATCTTTTACTGCTTTTTCTTTGGTCCTTCAAAGGAGGGTTTTCACCACTCAGAGGTTATGTTTTTATTCTTGTTTTCTTGCTTACATTAATTTTTTGTTTGGAATAGTCTCAAACTTACGGAAATGTTATAAGTACATTGCAAGGAACTTTTCTTCCCTGAACGTTTGTGAGAGGTCGCCAGCCTGACTCCCTGTCGCCCCCAAGTACTTTAACGTCTCCTTCCTACAAACAGGATGTGTCTTATATAACCACGATGTAGCTTCCGAAATCAGGAAATAAACACTGACACATCACCGTCATCTAATCGTCCATTCCCATTTAGATTGTGCACATTGTCCCAAAGATGTTCTCTAGTCCAGCAGAACGATGTAGAGTCACACATTGTGTGTGCTTGTTTTGTCCCTCTATCTCCTGCAGTTGAATCAGTTCATTCTTCCTTGCCTTCTGTGACCTCGTCAGTTTTGGAGGTTAGAGACTAGCCATTTTGCAGAATGTCCCTCGATTGGGTTTGCCCGATGCTTCCGCAGGAGCAGAGTCAGGTTTTCTGTCTGTGGCAGGGGATCACGGAGGCGACGCCGTCTGTCTGGCTTTTGCCGAGGTGCCACACCATTTCCACGTGTCCTGTCACTGACGGCACGGCGTTCATTCTGTCCTACGACCGCAGCCCTGTCTGCCAAGCTCTCCCACCTGAGGCTGCCCTTTCTCCCTTTGCCATAATAAGTATTTCGTGGGCGGGTACCTTAAAACTATGTAAAAGCGTCTTGTTTCTCATCAAACTTTATTTGTTTTTATCACTTTGGACTCACGGTCCGATTTTATGACAGGTAATTATCACTAATTCTGTATCTTTTAACTTAATGCTCTATTTTTTACCATAAAATATTTTAATTATTGTTCAAATTTGTTTTTTATATTTTCTGGGGTTTTTGACTGAAAGGGGGCCTGTGTCATGCAGAGAGTGAACAAGTATCCTCTTAAATTTTCTTTTAATAATCTTGTAGATTATTTCAAAGAGGATATGATGTAGATATTTTGCCTATTTCATTATTATATATAGCATTATTTTCTCTCAGAAAAGAAATGCCACTTTTACGTTAACTTTCTTGATTCTAACAAAATGAGACATCCACTGACTATTAAAATATTTATGGAAAATGTTAATATTACCTTTATACATCTCTATTATCAATTCACTCATTAAATAAAAGGAAAGAGCCCTGCTCCTTTTGGTGTCTGTCTTTTGAAAACATTTGGGCGGTGTTAGTAAATAGAAAGGGATAGAAATAGTGAGAATTATTTGCTTTTGAGACTGAACAAGAGATTGTGGGGAAAGGATATTGGCATTTTACCTTTAGCCTTTTACTGTACTAAATGTTTGTGCAACTAGGAGCCAAGTAAAATGTGAAGTTTGCAGAGGAAACGCAGAAGCAGATAGTACTTCGCATACACCTGCCTTGCGAGTTGTTCTTCCTCAGTGGTGACAGACAGGTCGCGACTATTATCGCGGTGTCTTAGTACTTACTATCCAGCGTTCCCAGTACACGCCACCTTGGCCCGAGGGTGTCTGGGAGTGTTTCTCTGTTTACGCGTGGACCTTGCCTCTCTTTCTAAGTGGTTTTTTGCTCAAGGGTCGTATTCCTCTGCTGAATTTGTGTTATTTTGCTGCAGGAGGAGTTGGATTTGTCTTCTGCCCCCCAGATGTCCCCCCTTTCCTTATACGGCGAGAGCTCTAACGGGCCCTCCTCAACAGAGCCAGCCAAGGAAAGCAAGCCTGTCACTGGTCCCAGGAGCAAAACCGGTATGACTCCATCTCCTAACTGCTGTCACTTCTGATTTAGACTGAGCTTCGGTTCCTCCTTCAAAGGAAATATCGGATTAAGTATACGTTAGTAAGCTGGCCTTTTGTTTTCAGATTAGTGGACCTAGTTGGTTTGTTATGGATGACCAGTGTGGAGAGAAGGACACTTGACATTGGACCTAGGCCCCGTCATCTTCGGGGTGGAAGGCAACATGTCAGTTCAAGATACTGAATGTGAGGGCCATTTGGCTGTCGCATTTGTTAGCTCACTGATCTCCAGGCTTTAACCGGTGGGTTTAGCGGTCCTCCTCTACTGGTTCTTGTCCCTCCTCCCCAAGCCGCAGCTCGGCCCAAATGGGGGACCTCATTCCAGCTGTCAGAGAGGTAAGTCCTGGGGACGTCCCGTGCAGCACGGTGACGGCAGTTGGTGCCGTCTTGCTTTAATAATACTTATGGTTAAAAACAATGTTTGACAGTAGCTAAGAGTAGACTTTGAAAGTTCTCATCACAAGAGAAAGTAATTTTGTAACTGTGGATGTTGACAGATGTTAACTAATCGTGGTGATCGTTTTGTGATGCCAACATCAAATAGTTACCTCGTATACCTGAAACGAATATAACGTTACGTATCATTTATGCCTCCATGAAAGAAAAGGACTTTTCTTCAGCCCCTTGAGGTACAGAGTAGCTGTGCTTAACTCCAGTGAAGGGCGGTTGCTCAGAGGTCAGGATAACCTTAAGAGAACCTACTTCAGAGGTCCAGGTGTGGAGAAGGTGCATCATAGAGTCTGTGTTTTAAGATTTAATTGCCTTCAGGTTGATTTGTGGTTTGTTCGTTTGTTTGTTTGTTTTCCAGAAAATGGACTGACTCTGAAGAAAAAACTTCAGATGAATTCAAAACCTTCAATTCAGCCCAAGCCTTTATTGCTTCCAGCAGCGCCCAAGACTCAAACCAGTGCCAGCGTTCCTGCGAAAGCCATCATCATTCAGGCACTGCCAACTCTCGTGCCGCTGGCAAAGCAGCACCCCATCACCAGCATACACCCCGCACCTGCCAGAGGTACCGGAGTGGCTTTCAGGCTGCGTGTGTGTATTTGGGCCACTAAGGCTTATGCCCTATGATTGTTTCAATTCAGGTTATCGGCTTCGAGTCCTTACTGTCATCAGGGGTTGTCCTTGGTGTAGGGTGATGCAGAGATGCTAACGTGTGGTCCCTGTCCCAACAAGAGAGCTGGCCACCCAGATCCTCTTCTTCCAGTTTTAACTGTGGGCACACCTGTCTGCAAGGCACGTGGTTTTACACAGCCACTTGTAACGAAGGAGAAAATCTGGGAATCTTCTTTGGTGCCATTTTATTCTGAGATTTTTGTGCGTTTGAACTATTTTGCTTTTAAGGACAGGTCAGTATTTAACATGGTTTGTTTCAGGTCTAGTAGGTAGGTGTGTTTTGGCCGTGAAATCAGGCCGTTAACCTCGGAGGAGGCAGCACGGTTCAGTAAACAGTCTGGAATAGCTGTGAGGCGGGGCCGCGAACTCTGCTGCTCGTGTAGAACATGCGTGTTTCCACGTTTTGTCCACCAGATGGCCTCACATTCTTGATTCTACTAGAAGTCGAGGCCAGTATTGAAAGTAGTTCAAGGTTGAGGATTTGGTACTGTTCGGATTTAGGACTTGGAGGTCGTCCGGCAGATTACTCATCACCGTGCTTGGACTGACACGTGTCCACACGGGTAAGGGAAAACGCGTGCGGCCTCTTTCCCGGGGGTTGAGCTCGCTGGCCGAGTAGGACTCTGTTGGTGGGTAGGCCGTAAACAAACACCCATGTCGCGTTTGCTTTCGTGGCTGTGTTTCCAGCCATGGCCTGTTAGCTCATTTCTTTGGATCAGTGTATACAGCAAGGGTGCCGCCGAGGGTTTGCTCCTAGCAGACCGCGGGGGGTCTCAGCGTTGGGGGGGTCTCAGCGTTAGGGGGTCTTGCTGTAGCAGGAGGACAGACTGCTCTTTTCTGAGCGGGGCATCCGTTTCAGAAACCTGAGTCACACTCTGCTGGGAACGTCACTGCTTTCCCAGGGTCTGCGGGGCGGGGGGGGGCACTTATTGTGGGCGGCACGTGCTCATAAGGCACTTGTCGGTTCTTCTGGTACCATCTGGAGACATGGTATTATCATAACGTACAGTTTGAGTGAGACTCGGGAGAGAGGAAGAAGGAAAATACAGGAGAGGCTTCTTCCCGTTAATCGATGTAGGTTTCAGTGGTAACATTTTACCAGTAGAGAACAGGAAGTCATTCTTGGAGGACAGTATCGATGTCTCTGTTCTGGAATGTGAGGCCCGCCATGGATGAGTCCAGTTTAGTTTTCTGCCTTGACGGTGTCGCCCCGTCTGTAAACCCCCCTTGTGGCCCAGCTTGTCTGGCCGCTGTCCCTGATTCTCTTGTCGTTCCTGGTTTCTTGGCTCATACTCTCCTCTGCCTGGAACAGCTTCCGCCTGTTTCCACACCTCAGTCCTGCACACCCGCCGGGACCGACCTGGGCGTGCAGGGGCGGGGGTGTGACAGCCCGAGGGTTGCGGAAGCGGGTGGCGGGTAGGGACAGGCGGTGCTGGGGCATGGGTGTGCCGTGGGGGGTGGGGGCAGAGGGTGGGGTCCTGTCACGAGCCTTTTGGGGAGAAGATAGAGCAGATCACTGAATGGAGGATAGAGGTGCAGTGACTTGCCCACGTCCTTCCGCTGGTGACAGGCGGAGTCAGGACTGAGCCCAGGCGGTCCGGCTCAGTCGGTGTGCCAGTCACGGTGCTGTACTGCCTCTAAATGAGGCTGGGACAAGGTCCTGATCTCAGGCTTTCTGTCCCATCGTGGAGTTAGCAGCTCCGTAGCGGGAACTGCGAGGGCTAATGACTCAGTCGTCCATGCAGCGCCCTATGGCAGCTGTCACCCAAAGGGTAATGATGTGCTGAATAATAGCTGGCTGACGTTTAAGGTTCAGCTTTGTACCAGACACTGCTCTGAGGACCGAAGTGTGTTTTCTTGACCCTTACGTCTCCTCCGTGAGGTGGGGTGCTGTTATTAACTCCATTTACAGATGAGAAAATTGAGACAGAGAAACCACGCAGCAGAGTCACGCGCCAGAGTGCGAGGCGTTCAGTAAATGTCCCATACCTGGTTCAAAACCTTTGGGGATAGTTGGAAGGAAGAACGGTCACAATAGTGAGTCCTGCTTAGTCAGCGACATGCAATGTGCTGTCGTCTAGCCATGACCAGTCGAGGGGACTTCGTGTAACGGCAGGGAGGACCCGGGGCGGGCAGGTGCCTTTGGGCGACCTAGCCCTTCCCACGTTGGGGGCGGCAGTGACCTCAGGGCCCAGAGGGTGCTCTGCGGTCAGGGCCCAGAAGCCACTGTGAGAGCTTTCAGTCTTTTCTTGAACACGGTAATTGAAATTTTGTCGTTTCTCCCCATTCTGCCTTGAGCCAGACGGGTCCTGATTTAGGTGCTGGGTTGTCTGAGGGCAGCTGGGCACTCTGCGGAGTGGGCGCGCTGTGCCCTGGGAGGGCAGGGGGCAGCAGGACCCCAGCCATACTGGCCTCTGACTGGCCAGGGGCAGCCGCTTGCCTCCCAGGGGGCAGTTCTCTGCAACGGGGTAGCGATGGCCCCACAGCAGGCGGTGCTCACTTGGCTTATTTTTCCTAGTTAGTGTTAAGAAATATGACAAACCCCCTGCCTGGTCACCTGCCAATGCTGTGAGCCTGTGACTAGGGCTAGAAGGAGGACCCTGTCTTTGAAATGCCTTAATTCATGTTTACCATGTCCTGCACTCTGTGGAATAGTCCCAAATTCGTTGAACAGTGTTTAGGTTTTTGGAGTCTTTCTGTGGTAATTTTTTAAGCTGGGAATGTGTGGAACACTGCTTCTGATAATGGTCTTCTGAAAGTATCAGTTTCAGTCAGTGGTTCTCAACCGTGGACTTGACCCTGGGGTATGGGTGGTGGGAACAGTAGCCAAGGGTCTGTGTGCCGGTGTTCGTGGCAGCATTTGCTGTGGACTGAATCACTAATTGTGTCATGTGTCTCTGTGTTGTTTTTCAGATGTTGTAGCTACACTTCTGATTAATAAACTGCAATTTCATTGTAAATCGTTACTGAATTCTTAATGGCCTCTTCTCTTCATGTACCTTCTCAGTCCAAAAACGAAAGGATAGCCATGGTCACCTTGGGTGACGTGGTGTCTGATGGACGGAGCAGCACTGGCATTTAGGGCAGGGCCCTTGGTTTACGTTTCGGGTTGTGATGAGTCTCTTTCTCCGGAGTTACCAGATTGACTGTGATTTCTGAGTAATTAAAAACCCTGACACTTGGTCATATGCTATTTATTTTACTTGTTAATTATTTTGACTTGCGTATTGCCCTAAGCATATTTATATCAGCTTATGAGTCATTTCCTCATTTATGTTTCTATTTCATGAAAAGTTATTTTAAGGGAAAATGAGAAGATAAAATATTTAGTGACCATTTACACGTTTACACCCAAGTGAATTGCACATATTGCAAATTTATGAAATTATTTTTAGATCTTTCTTAGTAATTTATCTGGGACAAAATGCTATTAAATTCTACTTTTAGTATGCTTTTTGAGGCCGTCAAAAATATATGTTGATTTTATAGAAGTGATTTTTTGAAGCTAAAACAGATGTTCTTAATAACTATTCTGAAACATTTTTTTTTTTAGTTTTCCTTGATCCTTTGAAATACAGAGCTGAGTTTTACGTGGGTCACATTATCCTGTCTGAAAGTATAATAATTTTTTTTCTTAAAGACAAATTATAAATATATATGAAATTTTAGTTTCTGTTACTGCAATACTTTCAGTTTGCTAGATAGGCTCCAGCCCCTGTGGCTGTTAGGTGAGGCTCTCAGCACCTTACAGAGTTGGCCAGATCTGAAGGGAGATGTGTAGCAGGCAAGTAACGTTTTTAATAGACCAGCGTTAGGAGTTAAACGAGTCTTCTGTAGGTTATCGATACTGATTCTCATCAGATTATTATAATTTAAACCATGGTAAGTGTGAAGATTAAGATTTGTAGGCCATTTTTGCAGGGAAGGGAGTTGGTGTTATCTGCAGATTAATTTATATCACAGGTTTGTTTCTTGTGCTTGTTAGCTGGGAATTCATCTCAAGTGGTTTTTAACATTTTTGATATTTGTAGCCTCTTGTTCACTCGTTGAGTTAATGAATCTCTGTTCATATATTTTTTGGTATTGTACGTATTTCTAAATTCCATTAATTTGAAATATACGAATTCATTATTAAACGTTGGCTATTTATAATATGAAAAATCCTTTTATCCCTAATAAATTTCAGAAATTAATACTTAGAGAAATCAACTTAATGCTTTGCGAATTTAGTATGCGAATAAATGAGGAAAAATATGTGGAAATACACTGTTAACGATAACTTCAAAGGGAATGAATTTAGTTGGTTTCATTGAAAACACAGCGAAGCCATCGTGCATGCGCTGCTGCCGAGTGTGTTTTAATTGGCGGTTCGGAACCGTCAGTGCGATCTCACTCTTCCTGTGTCTGCAGGGGCGACCTAAGCGGCGACCGCTTTCGCCGCCTCAGTGGCCGAGCCCTCTGACCCCTCTTCTCTGTCTCCACTGCAGGTCCGACCGTGCTGCTGTCTCAGCCCGCCGTGGTCCAGCTCCAGGCCCCGGGGATGCTGCCCTGTCCGCAGCCAGTGCTTGCTGTGGCGGCGGGACAGCTCCCTAATCACACGGTGAATGTGGTCCCGGCCCCTGCGGCCAGCAGCGCGGTGACTGGGAAGCTGGCTGTGACTAAACCTGCCCTGCAGAATGCCGTGAGGAGCGTGGGTTCAGATGTGAGTTTTGACACTTACTTAGTGTTTCTTAATGCCCGATTTAAAAAAGGAAAACAGAAACAAGAACAACAGACTTTTGTTTTTGTTGCTTTGTTTTCGTTTTTGAAAGTTTGTTGCTAGCGTGTCAAAGTGCTGACATGGCATACCGGACCTTGGGTGGAAAACGAGGGTAGGGTTTGCTGTGTCAGGGTCCCGGTGGCTGAGGTGTGCGGCGTCCGCAGGGGTCCGACGGGAAGGGCACCCGTCTGGTCCTCACCCCGCCCCCTGCCACGCCGCCTGCGGGGTTCTTTGCTGTTTCCTGACCCAGATGTTTCGGGCAGCCCCTCAGCGGGAGTGTGCACACTGCTTTTTAGTCCGCGTTTATGTGTAGCATCTCTGGGTTTACCGAAGTGTTTTCACCGCTGCATAATGACTCGCTACTCTTGGGAATTCTGTCTCTTCGTGATTATTTGGCACGTTCCCATCTCTGCATACCTTCAAGTTTTCTAGCACATTGTGGGGTTTTTTTTTAAAATAATTTGTAAATCACAGAAAATTTCATAAGATTTACCACCCCCTAAAACCGGTTATAATGCTTGCCAGCTAGTTAGTTCTTGCTTTCTTTAAAAGTGATATGAGATACCTCATGTTGTGTTTTAAACAGTAATTGGACATCATGGGCCTAAAGTTTAATGAAAGTCAAATGATCACTCTAACAGTGGATTCTCTAAAATTGTGATTAGGAAAGCAAACCCTCTGATTTCTTTAAAACGGCCCGATTTAAAAAAGGAAAACAGAAACAAGAACAAAACACAAGAAACAAGAAACAAGAACGAATTGTGATTGGGAAAGCAAACCCTCTGATTTCTTTAAAACATAAGTTGACGTTACTGGTTGTTAATGCCGCCACTCTACCTTCCTTCGGTGTAAAAAAGTACTTTTAAAAAATCCTGTGATCCATTCATGGTGGTTTATCAGACGAATGACTGGCCTATCGCAGTTTATTAGCTGCATGTCAGTAGCCCACGCAGTTGGCGGAACTGCCCGCTGCTGCGTGAGCTCAGCGAAGCGGCCTTCGGCAGCAGGGTTGAGAAGGCCTGTTATCCGGCAGGAGCAGAGCAGCCTCGCTGCACAGTTCTGTCGTCTCTGCAGATAACGGGAGCGGCCTGCGCCAGGACGGGGAGGGGCGTGCGTGTCGTGGGGGGGCGGACACGGATGGTGCGGGGTCAGGCTTGGCCGCGGTGTTAGTTTCTTTCGAGGACTGGAAGCGGCAGGCACGGGGCGTGCGGTGCATAGGCAGAAATACTCAGTGTGTTTCAGTTCAAGACGAAACGATGCGACGCTGGGATTTGCTCTAAAGCGCTGTCGGGAGGTGATTGGCGCCAGCCAGGGAACAAGCCGCAGAACGTCGCCAGTCATTCGAACTGGCTGCGTCACCTCTCTCTCTTCTCGGTGTTTGGGATAATTTCCGTAGTAAGTAAATGAACGACAGTAACAAAAATCTAAAAATATTCTGTGATAATTTTAATTAAAAAGTTGTACAACCAATAAAAAAAAGCGTATGTTTTTTCACAGGAAACAGAAGTTAAGAGAGTTTAAGAATGATAGAAGAGGATTTTAAAAAAAGATGCCTTAAAATTTCCTTTTAGTACTCTTTAAATTATGAATTTGAGTGTTTCTCCTGCAATACTCCCAAATAGAACAAGCGATGAGAAACATTCAAAGTTGTTGTTACATAACGTGTTAGGACATTTAAAATATTTATCATGAAATTTAGACTTGAAAAAAAGTAATGAGTAATCAGAACTTTTCAAAACTAAGCGACAGTCTATCACAGCTGTCGAGAAGTAGTAACATCGTCTTAGTGCACTCACAAAATTGTAGCGTCTGATCGTGGGACAGTCCGGAGGAACTTAGCTGGGCGGGGCGTTCGTCTGGAAGCCTGGCCCAGGTAGAGGAGTGGTCTCGGTAGACTGAGGAAGAGAAGGCTGCGGGTGGCGCCATCTTCTAGGGCCGGGGGGTTGTCGTGTGGAAAACAGGACAGTGGCTCTGGGCGATTCCAGAGGACTGGTCTAGAACAGGGGCGGGCCCCTTCCAGTCCTGTGTCTGCCACACGGTCATTGTATTTAAAAACCAGAGGAGGCCTCTGTTTCATCGCATGTGCCGTCCACCTGTTTCGTAATCTCTGAACATTTCGATGGATTCTTCGTCCACTAGCCTGGCGCCCTTTCTAAGTTCTCGGAGTGAAAGGCCACGCCTGTTCCGCTCTTGAGCGCGTGAGAGTATCGTGAGCTTGGTGAGTAACTCGCCGATGGGGCCTCAGTCAGCACTGAGGACCTGAGGGGCGTGTGGGACGAAGCGCACAACCAGCAAGTCTTGTGTTTTTCTTAAGGCAGTGTTCACCGGCTGTCGTACTAGTTTCCAGCCCTTAGGCTTGACAGTATGGCCAGAGAAAGGTGGGAGGCCTGTGTGTCCGGGGCAGGCGACCTAAAGACACCCCGAGTGTATCTTCCAGTCGGCCCGCACCGAGGTTTCTGGGCCAGCGCGTCAGGGAGCGAGCCAGGCCTTCTCAGTGGGAGTTTCTGGTAGAGGTTTTGCCTTAATGTGTATTTCAAGTAAAGGCCCAGCAGTCTGTCCTATCAGCTGGCCAGGCGACTCAGGAAGCCATAGTCGGTCTGTTCCAGAAGCAGCTGCAGAAGGCTTTGATCTGCTCGGCGTCCCCTGTGCTGGCGCTGGGTCACCCTCAGTAGTCAGCATGTCTGTCAGACTCGAGTCCCGTTCAGTGGGACACGTTTGATTTAGTAGAAGTTTCTGATTCAAAATGGCCCAAAAGAAAAAAAAATTCATTGTGTTTTTTGTGCTTTTAAACAAAACGTGTGGTGAAAAGTTGTAATTTAGCCAAAAAAAAAAAAAAAGGAAAGGAAAAGTCGCGTCCGTCTCTCGTGGCTCGCGGTGCTGACCCGGCTGCTTTTGTCCTACCTTCCCTTCTGTCGCGTGGCGGGTCGCGCTCTCCGGAGGCCCGCTGCTGCCGTGAGTAGCGTTTTTAGCATGCCATCCCCTGCGAACTGCGTTAAGTGCCACGTGTTCTCCTGTGAAACAGTTTGCCTGGTTCACATCATAATCCCACGCTCCCTGCCTTTTGCTGTGAAATCTATTCTGTTGAAGTCTTGGAAACCTCACCCACGTTTTCAAGAAATCCGGTTTGTTTTTGGCCCCGATGCTGGTGGAAGAGACGAGCACCGTCTGTCGCTTCAGCGTTCAGTCCTCTCCTGCGCGCTCGGTGAGCGGCGGGCCTCTTGGAACTGCAGAGGCGCCGTCACGGCAGAGCACGCTGACCCGTCTTTAAGGGGAGGGCGCCTGTTGCCAGGCCTCAGGCCCAGGGCTGGCAGGCCGGCTGTCTGTCTGCAGGGCGCCACCTGCCCATCCCGACCTCACGAAGCTCACGAACCGCCACCGCCCTGCTTTCGCGGTCACGGAGTCATGTTGCTTTGGTTATTGGGTCAAGGTGGAGCAAAAACCCTTTATGGAAATCAGGTGGGGACAATGGCAAGATGACCAGGAGGTGGGTCAGAACTAGAATTGACCTCCCATGCGAGCCCGACTTGGGGGCGCAGGCCTGACCGACGGGGCCCCGGGGTCCCTCGCAGCCTGCCCACCCCGTGCAGCATCCTGTGAGTCTTCACTTAGTGACCTGACCCCTTCCACCTCAGTCCCCTACCCTTTGGGAGTCTGCGCTGGGTCACTAGAGCCACCATGGAAAGCTGGGTGCCGGGAGTCCGTTTCCACTGCAGGTGTTAGGCGTGGTGTGGCGGGGACTCCGCACTTCTCCTCCTGGAGTCAGTGCTGTGCCGGGGTGTGGAGGTGGCGGACATGTCCCAGCTGGTGAGGCGTGGTGTGGCGGGGACTCTGCACTTCTCCTCCTGGAGACAGTGCTGTGCCGGGGTGCGGAGGTGGCGGACGTGTCCCAGCTGGCGCTCTGCCTGCTCCTCTCCTGCCGCGGGCAGTGCTGAGCCTTGGGGACGATGCTTTGACGGGGCGCAGGAGCCGCGCTTGTCCACAGGGAGACGTCCCCTCCGCTCTCAGAGCTTCTCGCTGGGAGCACAGCCCTGGGCACGGGGGCCTGGGCCTTGAGTCCTCGGTGAGCCCGGGAAGGCCTGCAGTAGCACGACTTGCCGGAGACCCCCAGAGCGTATCTTTCAAGAAAAATGCGAGTCTAAATTCGTTTACAGGGCAAAGCAGTGCGAAGAATGGAGGGCGTCTCTTCCGCTTCAGAAACGAGGCCTGACCTCTGCGGGCACTGCAGCCGCTGGCTCATCGGAGAGACGCGGGCGTAGGTTCTCTGTTAGGTGGGTGCGAGTGTAAATCGTGTGTCTGGCCTAGACCGGAGGGAGAAGCAGCGAACAGTGCTTCTCAGCAGAGGCATCCATCAGAGCGAGTCCGACAGGAAGGGCCTGGCGACCTGAGGAGCCGTCCAGCTTTCAGGAAAAAATCGCTCTGGCTCCGCTGTTCGGCTTCCCTGCTACCCGGACTCTCTGCAGGTAAAAGAAAAACAGGTTTTGTTAAAATATTCACAGTTTCTGTATTTGGAGGTTTGAGGCTTCTAAAAATTTATCTTGAATAAAGATTTTGGCAAGTAGTTTCATTTGTGGTTACGGTAGCTTTGGAAGGGGAAGCGAACAGAAGATTTCTTTTTTCGTTTTTTTTTTTTTTTCCTGACGTATTACGTCAGGCTAGATTTACATTGTGGAAACTTTTGCATTCTTTATTCTGATTTTTTCAGCATCTTGATAAAGTTAAAAAGTAATTTTCTTTAAAGGGATGCTGGTTTATGTCTTAATAAATGACGAAGCACCCGGCTCTCTCTGGTTCCCTCCCCGAACCTGCCCCTGGGGACTGGCTCCAGGGACACAGCCTGCCACGCGCAGGTGCGCCCCGGCCGCTCGGCCCCTGCTCAGACGGCTCTCGTGTGTCAGTGCTGGCAGAGTTACCCGTTGCCCTGCTCTGCAGAAACGGCCACCTGCGGCACACCTGTCCTGCACCGCGCTTTCCTCAGGTGGCGTCTCTAAGTAGAGATCTTCCTGTATCAGTGCATAAAGTTTCCCTGATCTTTCACTTGCTGGGTGGCGGTCCGTTTCCTAGGACTCCAGAACCGTTTACGATTTCTGCAGTCTTTTCCTTGATAAACACGCCTCCACTGAATCACGTGGCACTTGCTTTGTTCACGTGCGTGTCTGTGGGAGATGCCTGGGCTGGGATTGGAGAGTCAGGAGTAGGTGGTGTTCACTTTGGTGGCCCTTACCCAGGGGCTCCCCCAAGGGGTACTTCTGGTTGGTTCTTCCTGTGCCGCGTGGGAGAGTGGCAGTCCCGGGCCTCGGAATGGGACCCGCGGACAGGTCTCAGTGTCCCGCAGGCACCGTCTTCCTCTCACCCGTCGCGTCGTGCGACTGTCGTACTTTGTGCGTGTGTTTGTCTGGGGGCGGGGCCCACAGCCTCCTACGTGGTCTTTTTCGTTGTCTTAATGGCTTCATTGAGATAAAATGCACATGCCATGGAGTCCGCCTTTTTAAAGTGCACGATTTGGGGTTTCTTAGTGCACTCACAGAATTACGCTGCCGTCACTGTAACTGAGTTCTAGGCTATTTCATTGCCTGGAAAGGAACTCCAGTCCCCTCAGCAGCCATTCCTCACCCCCTCCTCGAGCCGCTGGCCACCACCTGTCTGCCTTCTGTTTCTGTGCAACTGCCTGTTCTGGACAGTCCATGACCGTGGGATTATGGGCCAGGTGGCCTTTTGTGTATTCACCCAGCATAAGGGTTTTCAAGCTCCATTCATGTTGTAAACTGGATCAGCACCTCTTTCTTTTTATGGCCAAATAACATCCCATTGTTCGGATATGCCACATTTTAGATTTTCCATTCATTAGTTAATGGACATTGGGATGATTTCCTCTTTTTGGCCATTCTGAAAAATGCTGATTTGAACTTTCATGTATAAGTTTTCATAGTTTTTTTAAAAACCATTTTTAATATATAAAGAGTATTTACAAATCAGTGAGAAAAATGTGAGTTAACCCAGCAACCAAATGGATTAAATACTGTGTGAATAGATAATTCACAAAGGAGGGTGGCAGATTCTTCCAGTGACGGCATCAGTGGCTGTATATTCTGGAAGGGTTTGCTCTTTGAAAGGTTACTGCTGGACGAATGTGCGAAAGAATGTTACTGGCTAACAGAAGAGAACTTTTGATTGGTTAAAGCTGGTTAAGGGGTGGTGCTCACGGGTTGAGAGTGTTATTCATGGTTAGCAATTTCTGTGGCTCTTATCCCCCGACTGTGAGTTCTGAAGGAGAGTATCTTTGTGTCTTCTCATAGCTCCTGAGTGTCATGTGTGTACTACAGCCGTGCACGTGTGTGTGTTTAGTCTGAACATCATAAACTTTTTTTTGGCTAGGAAATGCAGAATAATTTAAATATTCTGTGATCAGATAGCTGAAGATAGCTTGCTGAGATGTAAAGTTGGAACTCTGGTTGGTGATTCCAGTGGGTTTCATTTATTTTTACCGTTTTTATCCTTTGTGTTTATTGGTACTTTTAAGTATTTATTTTCAGAACTATTACATTTTATCTTTTTCCTTGGGAAGAAATGATTATTTGGCCACAGGTGGTTTTCATTTTTCAATATGAAGTATGTGCACTGACAGCCTTTGAAACTTTAATGCTATATAACACATAGGTGCTTTCATTGTTTATAGAAATCCTTGATCCTTGTTTGCAATCTGTTAAATGGCGTGCCATCTGTGAGTCTCCCCAGATTCCATAGATTGATTGGCCTTTACAGTAAGGTTGCCTTTTATCTGAGTTTAGTGTAAACCCTTCCGCCTGGGAACCTTCTCTTTACGTGCTTGTTCAGGGCTCTGGGCGTGTCAGCACTCCAGCGTTAAGTGTGAATTCTGGGCACAGGCATTCTCCCCGCGAAGAAGGTCGTGAAGGATGGCGGTACAGGGCACAAGGTGGCACTGTCCACAGAATAGCTTGGCGTAGGTGAGCGACAGTCCCTCATGGCTTCGCCCTGCTGCACACGTCTGCCTGTGAGAGAGAGAGAGAGAGTGTGTATGTGTGTGTCATTATTAAAGAGTGAGCTAACTAGTTACTCCACAGGGAAACTTTATAGGTGATGGCTATTAAAAAAAAAAAAAAAAGATACAAAAAGGGAAAACAGCCTTTTCTGAGACCTCGTGAAATGTTTTTTTCCATGTGGACTCTGTTAAAAGCTTGTTGATGGGATCTGGTTTCGAGACACCACTTGATAAGCCTTGCTATTCCTGTTTCTGAGAAATCTAGAATGGGGCGAGAATCCTGATGTTATTGTAAAAGAAATCAATATTAAATTGTTTGATTTTATTTACTGGTCTCATTAAGAGTTATTGAACACCCCACAGTAAAATGTTTACTTTTTAAAGTCTATTACAAAACATATCGTCAGTAATTCAGGCATTTGCGTACCGACAATAATCAATTTAATATTATTTGGTACTCTTTATGGATTTAATTTTGCTACTGCTCCCTCTCCCCCCAAAAATTAGACCAGTGCTGTAACAAATAGTTCCTGTAACTTAGTTTAGAAGACACGACAAAACTCATTTTGCTCAGTGAATTTTGACGACGGTAGATGGTGTGGGCGGTAAAGAGTATAACATGGTTTTGGTGTGAACTCTCGGTAGGGAGAGTTGACCTTCGTGAGACAGGTGAGACCATGGGAGTGTTCAGTGTGTCCGTCACGTTATACGGGCGTAGGAAGGTCAGGGGAAACTCGGACTCTGAGGGCTTTAGCAGAGATGGTCGTGAGGTCCTTCATCCTTGGGCCGTGGAGGGACAGCGTCCCCAGCGGGACGAGATGGGCTGCTCAGAGAAGCGTGCCAGGCCTGCGTGGAGACCGGGGTGGAGGTGGGTGTGAGTGGCCACGGGGTGAGGGTGCGAGGCTCGGTCAGCCGTGGTCCAGTCCTGGAAGGCCTTGGGAGCGGGCGGGTGGCCAGGATGCACACCTCGCGTGGTTTTGCCGTGCAGTAACTACAGAAAAATGATTTTTTGGGGGGAAGGTTCTCTTAGACATGGTCGACAGGAAGAGATTGCAGATGATCAGTGTCGGGGGCCCCTGGCCCACGGTGTGGCCTTCGTTCCTGAGGAGTTGGGGGAGGGGCACAGAGAGCGGAGAACGGGGCTCGACAAACCATCTCGGGGAGGGGGCTTGAGCTTGGCTGTGCACACGGCATTTGACAGGGTGGCACCCAAAGCAGAGGCGGCCGTGCACGTGGCTGGGCTCAGGGTCTGACGTGCAGACTGGGGTGTGTGCACACGCACGTGGGCGCACAGGGCACTTTCCCGGGACACTTCTTGGGGAAGCGTGGAAGGTCGGCGCTCAGGCTCAGGAAAGGCCAGAAGGAGTTTGACGTTCAGGGTATAGAAGGCCTTGTTTAATCGTTTGATTTTAGCCGACTTAATTTGAGTGGTCTTTTTAAAAACTTACTTTAAAACAACCAGTAACCTGTTTTCAACAACTTGTTTGAAAATAATTGTAAGAATAAGTACGTTCGGGCCCGATCCAGTTCTAAAATCCGAATGTTCTGATCGTTTCCGAGATGGCCGTGCTGCGGAGACAGCAGCGGATGATCAAGAACCGGGAGTCCGCCTGCCAGTCGCGCAGGCGGAAGAAGGAGTACGTGCTGGGGCTGGAGGCGCGGCTCCGGGCTGCCCTGTCGGACAACGACAGGCTGAGGCGGGAGAACGGGTCGCTGAAGCGGCAGCTGGAAGAGGTGGTGTCGGAGGTGAGGCTGCCGGAGGCGCGGGTCTCGGGTCGCGGGGTCCTGGGGTTTCACATTTCCAGGCGGGGTGTGTCACACGCTGGCGCTGGGCGGACTCAGTCCGCCTGCTCCCTCTCTGCCCACTGGACTGAGTCCGCCAGGCCACCCCAGGAGGGAAGGCAGCGCCAGCGGAGCAGCCGCTCTCGTCTCTGCAGCCGGCCGCTGTTCAGCCTTTGCGTGGTTGCCGTGCTGGTCCCCGGGCAGCTCGCGGAGACACGCCGCTCTCAGGAGACCCGCCACGCTGTCCTGCGCCAGGCGATGCCTCTGCCTCTGGGCGGGGCTTCTCCGGTCCCTCTGTCTGCCCTGAGCACATGGGGACAGTCTGCTGTGCTGTGGACACTGTGATGAAGAGACGGGGAGACAGACAGCAGAGGCAGCTTAGGGTTCTTCGAGGGTCCAGAAGAATGGAGAACCGCCGCGTTCTCTGCTTTCGGGTGGGGAGGCACCCACCGCGGGCGGCTGCTGCGTCTTCTCTCCTTTCTCCCCTTCTCTCTCTGCCGGACGAGGGCGCTTGGACGTCCCGCCGCAGAGTTCTGAAAAGGGCCGTGCATCGCTGTGGAGCCGAGGTCTCCGTTGGCGCTCACCCGGGTGCGGGGCGCGCCTGTCCTCGGCGTTGCTCCCCGCGAGGCCGGCGTGTGGAGTAACCGCTTCCTACGGCCGTTCCCTTTAGAACCACAGGCTGAAGCTTCCCAGTCCGAAGCGAAGAGCCATCTGTGTGATGATACTGTTGGCGCTTGTCGTCCTGAACTGTGGACCCTTGAGGTAAGTGTGTAGATGTTTGTTTTCATACTGATGCTAAAAATTCAAATTCTCGTCATTATTTTCGCTCTCGTCGTCAGCTAGAGAAAAAGATTCATTTTGTTCTTCTCAGCGATCGGGCGGGAGAACAGAGATGGGATTCCTTCTTGTACTTCGCCTAGGTCTGGCAGAAAGTCCCCGTTTTTTCCTGAAGGAAGCTTGAGTTTTCAAATAGGTCATCGGCAAAGCAGGAAAGCGAACTAGGGTCAAGGGCCTGGGCGTCAGACTGCTCGAGTTCAAGTCCTGGCTCCTCCACTCAGCGACTTCGTTGTCTCAGGCATGCAACTTTCTGTGTCGGTCGGTGCCTTGGTCTCTTTTCAAGTGGGCGTCACAGCAGTGCTGCTGCCACCACCTGCCTCCGTGCTGCGGCGCTGGAGCGTCGGCGATGACAGGCACGTGGGCGGCTTCCTCAGCCTGAGACAGCAAGCGAGGCCCGCGAGTCTCCGCTTGATGCGGGAGGTTTGGAAAGGCAGTCGGGGATCTAAGCGTTTGGCAGCGTTCTGGCTGATTCCGGTGCAGGTCTGCAGCTAACCACAGCTCGAGAAGCGCTGCTTTTAGGGTGGAGTCATGGAGGGGCCTTCGCAGGGGTCTCAGAGATCACCTCTTTCAGATGCCCACTCTCTGTGGCACACGCAGCACGAACACAGTGGCCTCCGTGACGTTGGAGTCAGAGAGTAATTACATGGGGGCCAGGCCGTTGAGGATCTCCTGGCCCTCCGGGAGGGGGACCTGCGCAGGGACAGCTGCAGGGCGATGGGGCGAGCGTCGGAAGACTGGGGTGAGCGGAGTCCTGGGGCGGGGTAGCTCGTTCGCGTGAGGTCCTCGGGGAGAAGGGCCACACCGTACCGATAGATGCTCAGACGTTTTTGTTGAAGGACCTAGTGGAAGGGAAGTCCCCACAGACGACGCTGAATCTCGTGATCACAGTTTGCCGTGTGGGAAGTACGGGAAGGCATGCCAAGGACAGGGAGCAGTGTGTTGAAAGGCTCAGTTATGGCTGACGCTTTCAGAAAAAAAGTGAAGAATTCGGTGTATCTTGTACCCGTGGGAGTGTGTGGGCGGGGCCGTGAGTGCCATGTGCACCCGGGACGTGGGTTCCGTGGCATCGAGAGTGGACGGGATCGAGGACGAATTAGCGGCAGGGTCTGCACGTCTGTCACTCCCACGGCCTGGAGCGCTCCCCCCGAGACCCTCGTGTCAGTCAGCTCCCGTGCCGCCTCGGTGAGGCCCTCCCGGGCCAGCCACCCTCTCTAGAAACTTGCAAGTGTTAATAATCCTGAACTAAGCTGATCTGCAAATCATCCGTAAGCCACACAAACGGCCGCGTTGGGTTGTCCCCTTCCCGGTGTTTGGAGGCAGACTCCTACCCCCAGAGCACTTTCCTTCTAGGACCACAGGCCTACCTGGCTCTCCTCACCTCACGTTCTTCCTCCCCTTCTTTCCTCTGAGGACCCGGTCTGCCTTCTGTGCTTCCCTAGGGAGGGTCCCTTTGTGTTGAAGTTCAGGGTTACAAGCAGGGTAGACTGTGGGATTACAAAGTGTTCACACACAGAATGTGTTCCTGATAAGCCCAGTCTCTAAGACCAGGACTGATGAGTTGGAAGTATTAAGTAGCTATTGCAGTATTTGTTATATACCTGTGTGTGTGTGTTTGTGTTTGTGTGTGAGTCTGTGGGTGTGTGTCTGTCCCAAATTCTCCCATCAAGAGGACATACATCGATGACTGGAGGTATTGGGGAGAGTGGAGAGGAAGAAGTAAATAGGAAATTCTTACATGTAAACAAAAATAGCAGTGTTTTTAAAATAATTTTTTAGCTTTATTTGATAGCCTGTCTCCTGGGATTGTGAAAGGCTGATGAATTTGGCTGTTGACAAAGAGAGTAATTTCTGTTTCACTGGAAATATTTCCTCATTGGAAATATCAGTTTGCAGCAACTAGGAGAATCTCTTTTCTCAGCTATTTGAGTTTAAAGTTTGTTTATATGTGTGTGATACTTATTTCTACTTCATACACATGTACAACAGAGCTTTGAAAGGGTGGGATACTGACTTGGTTTAAACAATTTATAAATAAGGTACTTTATACTTATAAAATTTATTTCCAAGATCGTTTTTCACATGACAGGATGCGAGGCTGTGGGTCGACCACGTCAGTGTGTCGTGTTGTCTTGCTCTGTGCCCAGCGCTGTGGCCATGTGCCTGGACCGACAAGGAACTCGGGTTTGCTTCAGAGCCACATACAGCACGTGTGACATGTTTTTATTTCACTGATTGTTTTGCATTTAAAATTTTTCAGCCTGTTGGAACAGGATCCCAGCAGAACGAACCCTAGCGCGAGCCCGGCGCGTCAGAGGCGGCGTCTCCTGGGATTTTCTGCTCAAGAGACGCAAGACACGCCGGACGGTGTCATCCAGCAAAACGGCCACAGGTAGAGGGCGCGTCTGCTCAGCCGACGCAGTGACGCTGAGACAGGGTTTCCTAGTGCGCCGTGCGTCTAGACTGTTTGGTCTCCGTTTTAGTTAGCAGGGCAAACAAGTTCTTGAGGCTGTCAGTGAATTTTACTGTTAAGATCAGTTCTAAGAATGAATTTCCTTTCCGAAGTCTTTACTGGTTTTAGAATTCTCGTAGAGGTGCGCGCTTAAAGTCTCAGTCTGTGTGCACTAACACACGTCTTGAAACACACAGTACCTACACATTTAAGTAGGTGTCAGTCCATTAATTTGGTGTTCTCACTTTTATCATTATAAATACTGAATAAGAGATACCAAAAATGCGTGCGAAACATTTAAAAGCACCAAATATGGGTGGGTTTTGAACTGAATTTTAGGTGATTTGTTTGTACTCTGCCATGACATTTGTATTCATTTTTTGACTCGTCTTCTTGTTAGATTTCATTTTCTAGGAGAGTTCAGAGAACTGGTTCAACTAAAAAGGTAGATCCCAAGCCCATGAGTCATAATACTGTGTTTGCCTGCCATTTAATTAACTGCATATATTTTTTAGTCTTAGGAATGTGTGATACATAATAAGATGACCATATAATTTGTCAACCAAATTGGGACGCTTCTGAGAATGAAAAGTAGGGCAGGGTTGTTACGTCAGGACATCGGGCTCCAGTCGGGGCTGCCCCGTATAAACGAGGGAGGACAGTCGCCCTGCGTACAAGGCACCGGCCAGAACCTGCCCGTGTTCCAGGCGTTCTCCTCAGCCCGGCCCTTTCCGTTAGTGCTTTACGTGCTGCAGGTCTCGCCCTTGAGCGGTTTACAGGCGCAGAGCTCGGCTGCCTCCGGGCCGGCGCGGGTCTGATTGTCTCCAGATTGCGCTGGCTCAACTCACCCGCGCTCTTTCCTGGTATTTCTTCTGTCCAGCTTTTTTCTTTTCCAAAGAATATTTTTGGCTGGTAGAACAAAGCCAGTCAGCACAGATGTGCAGAAATCATTACGAGAGTTTATCGTGTGGAAATAAAATTATAAATCAGAAATGTATTTTCAAAAGCAGTTTCGGCCTTCTCGAATGCACTACAACATTTGTGTCTTTGTAGGTAGGCAGGCCTGGCTTTTAAAACGACGTGTCTGTGACAGGCCTTTGTTCCCAGGTTTATCGTGTGGCAGACAGCCTCACAGGCACTCAGACTTCACCACGGACAAGGCAGAGTTTTTTCTCCCTCAGCCTTTCGATTCCGGCTGATTCCCTTCTGTGTGCACAGTCATTACCCGGGCAGCGCCGTCTCTGTTTTATTCCAAACAACTTAGTGTCGATAGGCAGGAGACCTTAACTTAGTTTTCCACTCTGCCACATCGTATTTGTCAAGGGGCCAGTGATTTCAGTGTCAATAACTGGGGGCTAGATAGATGTGAATTACTGTGATGATTTCTGTAGAAAATGAGAAAATGACGTTCGTGCTATATGGTCTTTTCTGTCATATTTGCTTCTGTCTGAATGTATGTTCTATTTATTATATTTTTATTTCTGTAAAAAACTAATTCCAGTTATGATTTTCTACATTAGACTTTTAGGCAGTTAAGGTGCGAGAAGCCACATTCTGTGCATGTGTGTTTCAGATACGGCCGCTCCGTTCCCAGTGACAAAGCCCTGATGGTGCTGAGCGAGGAGCCCCTGCTCTACCTGCCCCCGCCTCCCTGTCAGCCCCCGGTCAACGCCACCGAGTCCCTCAGGCGAGTGTCGCATCTGGGTGGGCTCCCGCGCTCCGCTGGGGGTCGGGGACAGCCTTGCTCGGCTTGGTTGGGCGGCTGAGAGGACCTCCGAGGTATCTGTCCGGTGACCGTAGGCGTCTCAGTGGGGGTCCCGTTTCCGTAGCAGCCTGCTGGAGGCGTGACGGGTCTGTCTCACGAGCTGGCAGTGGGGTTCGCACACTTGAACACGTCTTACTTGAAAAGCACAGAATGAAAGCTCAGGTAAGGGTTAGACCAGCGGTGGTAGCGTTCAGAGCAGAAGGTCCCTTTTCTTCAGATTAGGGAGAAGATGATCTGGAGATGTAGCTCTGCGTACACTTTCCCGTCCGTGCGCCTTTTCCTACCCGCTTTTCCCTGGACTTCTTTCCTGTGATTTTGGATCCTAGCCTCGAACCTCAAAAGCTGCCTGAGTTTTTTCTTTGTGATAAGTAGTGATCAGCTGTAGTTAAGTAAACATAGGTAAAACTGCTTCACAGCTGCTCTAAAAAGTAAGCAAAGTAAAGGGAAATTTTATTGGGACTAGGCTTTAAAAAAAATTCCTGGTGTTGGAAAATTGGGAAGTTTGGAGTCTAGTGTGTTAAAATATCCGGGTTTTTTTCCAAGCACTCCAGTCCGTCCTTTCCTTCTCCTGAGGAGGGTGGTTTTCGCAGGCCGTAGCGCCCCGCTCGTGGGCGGGGGCCCCGTGGTGGCCTGGCGCTCCCTGGCCCGTGCCGTCGCTGCACATGGCCAGGGGCAGAAGCGAGAACCGCTTCCGTGCGGCAGGTGTCCGGCTGCGGGTCGTTGAACCGTGAGCTCGTGGTCGAGGAGGCTACATGGAAAAATTCATGTCGTATAAACCACACGGTGTCTTCGCTCTTCCCAGTCAAAAAGCAATACCGAAGTCCAGACGCTGGGACGCTTCCTGGAACCTGTGGGATAGGGCGAGATGGTTATTTCTGGTAACACGTTTAATTACGCTGTTTTATAGGTTAAATCATGAACTCCGAGGGTGGGTGCACAGACACGAGGTGGAGAGGACCAAGTCGAGAAGAATGACGAATAGTGAACTGAAGACCCGCATCCTCCAGGTGTGTCTGCTCGGCTCTGGCTCTGCCCGCGGCCCCGGCGGGGCCGCCCTCTTCCCTTCAGGGTGTTCGAACTTGAGCCGCGCCCCCTGCTGCTTCCGATGCCGTCACCCCGGGGGAGCCCCCAGGTTTCCTAGCACTGGGCCAGGGCGCAGGGTGCTGCCCCCTGCCCTCTCCCGCAAATTTGCTTTCCAATCAGGGGTTCCTGTGCCTGGACATCGTATCAAATATTTTGTGGCACAAAATGCTTAACAAATGACACTATGTATCTCCTGTTCTTAGAGCTTTTCAGAAAGGGCGTTGAAATGTGGGGCAGCCTGGAAGTGAAGCCCCATCTCCCTGGTGGCACCCTCGGCCGTAGACATGTAGCAGTGTGGATGGGCGACAGCTTGGACTCAGCTTAGTTAGCCGCCTTCCCCTGCATGTCCTTGGCCACAAAGCGCCATCTCTCGTAGTCACTCCGTCTTCATCATGTATTTTTATTACTGCTTCCGAAGAACTTAGACTGGCAGCTGGCACATTGCAAGTTGCCAGCAAATGTCCCCTGTGGTGGCAGCTGTGAGCCGGGTCCTATTCCCGACCCTGAGGCCCGGTGGTGAGTCTGACGGAACCCTCGCCTCAAGAATTTACATCGTAGTGAGAGAGAGAAACAGGAAACAAGTGAATAAACACTTACGTATACGCCACATGAAAGACGTTCTCTAAGAAAGAGTGGGTTGGAAGTCAACGTGTAAACTGGGAGACAGGCGGCTGCTTTGGATTAGGTGGCGAGGGACAGCTCCTCTAAGGAGACTCCACTTGTGGCAGCAGCCTCCAGTTCTCAGCAGTTGAGTGGACAGAGGTTCGTTGTCCCTCGAAGTCTGCCGGAGCTTGCCAGGTGGCTTTCCTTTAGCAGTGACCAGAGAGGCCTGGCCCAGGCCAGCTCGGGCGCTGACACACTGAAACACGGGCCTCTCCGAGACCTTTGTTCACGTTATGGCAACTTGATTGGTTGTTGGTACTTCTGGAGGTTAAGGCCATTGTCACCAATGTCACAGCTACTGCAGAGTTCCAAAGCTGCTAGTGGCCTTGGAATGCAGTGTACAGTTCTGCAAAACTCCTGTGTGCCAGCGTGGCCAGAGGGAAGATGGACTCTGTCCCCCTTCTGCTTTCCAAAATCTGGTGCCAACTAGTGTGTCTCGTTGGCAGGACATTAATATTATCCAGAACCCCAGTGGCAACAAGTTTGGGTAGAGTAAATTTTGGGCTTCTGTCCCTTGCTGTACAGGGAGGAGCAAGGAGGGGTGGGACTAGATCATCGCACACAGCTGGCACATGGGCTTTACGAAAATTCGATTAAAGTCCTTGGCCCAAGTGAGTTCTTTTGCCTTGTGACATAATTTTTCATGTTAGTTTATCCTGCACATTAGATAAATACACAGAGTAATGGGTGGTCAGGGCTCCTTGATCTTGAAGGAATGTTCGTGCAATGGAAATTATTTTAATTTTACAGCCTTGGAACATTTGGAGCGATTTCTAGTTTAAAGTCTTCTCTCTCTCTCTACCGTCTTGGGCGCGGATCTTTCTTTAGCGAGCTTGGGTAGTGTTGAGAAGTGTGGGACTCCACGCCATTACAGAGAAAGGACTGACATGGGTAAGTCCATATTAGTCAGGGTGAGAAGTTCTGCTCAGTCAGAGGAGGGAGAACCCTCCTCAGCTGTCGGCGCCAACGCTTACGGACAGCCCAGTGGTTCGCGCGGTGTGGAGCCAGCAGCTGCTCTGCTTGGTCCTCAGCTTCTCTGGGTCTGGGTGAGTGTAGAGCGTGCAGCTGGGTTTCGTTCCTCATTTCAGCCTTTTCCCCTCGCACCACCCCTTTCAGGTGGAATGTGGACCCAGTAGTACAGTAAGATCATCTGTGTATTTAACAGATTGACATTCTTTGAAGTTTCTGTCATTTCTAAACCTTACGTACCACATTTGGCTTGCGTCATTTCGTAATTCTACCCTCTTTATAGACTGAAGTGTTAGAAGAGGTAAAGGATCGAATTAATGAAAATATTTTTCAAAATGAAGAGAAAATAGGGATATTTCTAGGTAGACAAAAACTACCGTAATTCGTCTCCAGAAGATCTGCACTGTAAGAAATACTAAAAGAGGTGGTTTAAACTGCAGGAAATGGCGTCAGATAGAACCAGCAGGAAGGAAGAGCGAGAGAAATAATAGATGCTCCTCCCGCTTTTAGTGTATTTTGTGTTTGTGTGTGAATGTAAATGTCTTTAAAAGCCTTTCTTTTTTTTTTTTAAAGTAAAAACTCAGAGCAGTTCGTTGTGGGGGTTACAGGTTATGTAGAAGTAAAATACAAGATGATAGGAGCAGAAAAGTATGGAGGCGGTAGATGGAGTATACTCTTAGGAAAATTTTGTGTTGTTCAAATGATATTTCCAGGTACACTATGATCACTAAGATCGAAGTATAATTGCTAGAGCAAACACTAAAAGCTAGCACAAAGAAGTACAGCTTAAAAAGTGAGTACAGGAAATAAAAATGGAATACTAAAAGTACATTTCAACCAAAGAAGGCAGGAAAAGAACGCACGATAAAGAACAAATAGGGTACATAGAAAAAAATACCAAGATAGTAAACTAAGCCCAGCCACGTTAGTAATAAAATTTAATAGACTAAGGATATCAGCTTAAAGAGAGACTGGCAAACTAGAATTTTTAAAAGACAAGACACTATTCTATGTTGTTTACGAGAAATAACATTTTAAATATAAAGACACAGATGGAAAATAAATGGGTGACAAAGTGTGTATACTGTGCAGACATGAAGCATTAGAAAGCCGGGGTGGCTGTATTCGTCAGAGAAAGTAGACTTCCAGACAGAATAGTACAAGGAACAAAGAAAGAAATGTGATCGTATAAAAGGACATTAAATCAAGACAACATAATTCTAAATATATAGGCTCCTAATAACAAAACTTTAAAATACATAACGCAAAAAAGTGACAGAACTGAAGGGAAGACAGCTCCACACGTCGCTGGAGATTTTAAATCCCGTTCCCTCCCGCGTAACCACCTGCCGTTTTTGCCGATCCACATCCTGCGATGCCAAAGCTCACTGCCGGTTTTTCAGAGGTTCCTCTGCTAACTGGCCTAAGTCTTAGGTAGGTAACCGGCGAATCCAGTTTCTGTTTGCTCAGTGTCTCTGTAAGCCGGTGTTTTAAGGCTGCTCCCTTCTGAGTCAGGGAAGGAAGTGTCGCTTCTCCCGGCGAGACCTCTCGACGCTTGGTCAAAAGGCGTGTGCCAGCGTGAAGGCTTCGTGGCTCACTCAGCCAGCGGTGGAGTCTGGCCTCCCCGTGGGCCTTTCAGACTTCAGGAGCTTTTCATTGGGAAGAGAAGTATTTTAGACCAACATAGTTGTTAAATGTTCAGTCGTACCTGCACGACTTGGTCATAAAACTTGAACTGAGCGTTTGGGCTGTTTTCTAAATAACTTTATGAGAAGTGTCCTAAATGTCTCACTCTCCATAAGACGCATCTCTTGGCCCAGAGTGTGACCAAAGGAGTTGTAATTTCTGTGTTGGCGTCGAGTTATGTAAACTTACTACGTTTACATAATATTCATGAAAAAGACACCAACCGTGATGTTTTAATGACAGGTCGGTAAATGTAAGTGCCGACTGAGTCGCTACGGGGAGACCTTCATGGAACTTCATGCTATGGCTTTAACCTGCTCTTTGGGCTCTGGAGCAGGACTCGGGGTCTCAGCTCGTGGCCGTCCAGTACACAGAGACCACTAGCATCAGGTGAGGAAGTGGGGCCGCTCCGGACCAGGAATTGAACGTGAATTACACTTGGCCCTCATGAGTCATGAGTTCTGTATTTGTGAGTCGCCTACTTGCTAAAATTTATTTGTGATCCCGAAGTCAGTACTCAGAGCACTGGTGTGGTCATCTGCAAATGTGCGGTGTTCCCAGGCGAGGTCATCACAGCGAAGCTCTCCTTGCCCGTCTCTGCCCTCGCGTGGTAAACAAGTGTCCTTTCTGGGGCGTATTTAGTGTCACATTTTCCACATTTTTATGCTTTTTCGTTGGAGACCTCGTTTAAGATGGCCCCAGTGTGGTACTGAGCTGCTGTCTCGGGTTCCTAAGTGCAGGAGGGGCCGCCCTGTGCCTCGTGGGGACGGCCCATGTCACAGGAGCTTCATTCAGGCCTGGGCTTGGGGAGCTCAGTGCTGCGGCGTGAACACGTGTGTTGAACGGGGGGCCCTGAACAGGTGCAGACGACAAGGCGATGTGTTGATCTGCGGTGGAAATGCCACCACCAGGGCTCACGGGAGCCTGGCGCACGACTCGCTAATTCAGGGTCCCACAGACTACGAACAAAACTGTCATGAACTTTAAAAATTGACTATATTCAAAGCGTCATGGTCAGACATGGCTAGTGAGCAAAGGACTTGCTTCAAAGGGAGACCTTCGACTCGCTCGTAGTTCCCTTTCAGGGCTCTGTTTCTCCTCGTCGGTCAGTAAGGACCGATTGGAGGTACAGAAGGAGAGCGCGTGAGGGAGGACACGTGCGAGTTCTCTTTCTGCAGAAAGATGAAGCATCATTTCTGAGAGCACGTGAGGGAGAACACGTGTGAGTTCTCTTTCTGCAGAAAGATGAAGCATCATTTCTTTAACTCTCCTTTAACTAATTGTGTTAAACAGTAAAAGACTTATTCTTGAGCCCTATAGTGATGTCATCTGAGTGAATCTTTGGGGATACGCTGTGGTTTGAGGCGCTGTAATTTTATTTACAATTTTATCATGGCGCTGCCACAGTACTGATATCTCTGCTGCGGATTGCTGAGCGAGTCCTGGGGGACAGGAGCCACACGTGGCACTTCACCTGCAGTGTCACGTCTCTGGCCCCAGTCACCGTCCTGCAAGGTCCGTTTATATAGTTATTCTCATTCTGTTGGTGAGGAAACCGGGGTTGCTCAGAGGTTGACTTCCCCGAGCATCCCCACTTGAGGGCGGCAGGGATCCAGAGCCCAGATCCCAGCGTCAGTCCTAAGCTCTCTGTACCTTCCACGCAGCCTCCAGGCAAGTGTATCTTCCCAGACTTGACAGAGCAGTGAAAAGAACTTTTCCTCAGCCTTAAGTTTTGTTACCAAAGAGTTTAAAATCATGCAAACCAGCACGTCTTCATCATGTATTATACGTTCATTATTTTCTGATACGTTCATTATTTTCATGTGCGTTATAATGCACTTGACTTTCTGGTACATTCTCAAACCTCTATCTAGAAATGAGTTTCCACTTTAGTGAATTGACTCTTCCAAATCTCCTGACCTCGAGCCTTTCAAAATGTTATAAAAAACTGCCAAACTGCCACTGGCGTCCTGGTCGAGATTGTCACGCCGCAGACGTGGCCTCAGAGCGGGAAGCATCTCCGAGGGGCCATGAATCTGGCGGTGGAGGACACTTGCCTGTCTCTCGCTCCTGCAGGAACTCGGGACGTGAGCTCCAGGTGTACCACGCCTCCCCCAGAAGCTACCACGACTTCCTCGATGCCATCCGCAGAAGGGGGGACACGTTCTACGTTGTGTCGTTCCGAAGGGTAAGTGCTCTCGGAGGCACGAAGGAGCTGCCGAGCCCTGCGTGGTCCGCGGCGCCGGCTGGCCGTGGCCCCACGGGGCCGGGCCGCTCAGGTCAGCAAGGAGCTGAGGTCAGGCGGGCAGTTGGTACCGAGGAACGATATGCTCCTTGCTGGCTTTGTCACCCCTGTGCATGAGCCAAGGAGGAGGGGAAACGGGCACGTTTCTGGGAGGCCGGTGGCGGGACGCCCATCGGCTGTGGAGAAGTCGGGGTCCTGACACCCCTGCTGGGGAGGACGTGTCAGCCACCCGGCAGGCTGTGCGAGAGTCCGTGTGTACACAGCCCCTGCACGTTGTGGAGTAGATCGTTTTCGTGCTGTCTCTTTCCCATTAAATGCAAACCTGTGCTCCGTAGAGCTGCCATACGCGTGTGTGGGTGTGCTGCGTGTCAAGCCAGGGACACAAGAGCTCGAACGCCTCCACGGTCTGGGCCTGGGCTTTTCCTTTTCCTTTTTCGAAGAATGGAGCGGGGCCGGGGTTATAGATAAGCACACGCTAACCACAGAGTAAGCAGTTCATTCTCTGGTTGTCAGCGCTCGCTACTGAAACGCTCGGGAAACTCAGTTCCTTTCCTGAGGTTTCAATACCTAGGAGCCCAGAATTTCAGGACCAGAGAACTGTCACGTTTGAAGGTTAGGGAAGCGTTCCATAGTTTTGGTCATGGATCGAATGTGCTGGGAGATTTGGAAGACTTCGGTGACGCGGCTCACGATGTCTGCCTTTTCGTAGACTTCCCGGTGCTCGGCCTGTTCTCGAGGTCTGTCTGTCGTTTCTGCGCTGCACCGGCCTCCCGCTGGCTTTCAGCAGCAGGGGGCGGCTGGGAGCAGGGTCTCCGCAAGGCTCCAGCGGGCCCGGCTCATGAGAACTAAGTGTGTGCTTTACTGTTGACACAGTCATGTTTGAAGTGGAAGAAAAGAGTAAACTTCTGCAAGTGGGACCCAGCGCTGCGGAGGGGAGGCTTGGCGGATGTGAAGGCGAGTGCGCTGAAGGTGCACGCCATGGGGTTACCGCAGAAACGCGTTCCATTCGCATCTGGCCCAGGACTCCTCCGAGGTTCGGGCCAGGTTTTCTATTCGATCCAAAGAGTTGGGTATATATTCGCAGTTGCAATTGTCAAGCCATGTGTTGAAGTCACGGTTAGTGATGTCTTTCTAAGAAAGAGAAGTATTTTTTACAGAAAATATTCCTAGCTTTAAAGGGACAGTATTTTACAAAGGAAGATGGATGGTACTTTTAAAAATACGTGCTTTACGTTTCTCGTGTTTGTGAAAGCTATTTCTTATTAGTTAGCGGTCTTCCTCACGCGGGGAAACTGTCAGGGCGCTCACGTTCGGTTTGGATTTTTCGTTTCTTGATTACTGATTTGTCCCATCTCGGTCTTATGTATTAAGGAGAAGCAAGAACGAACTTGAACCTAATGAGAAAACAGTAGTTAGAGACATCTTTTTGCATTTTTTTTTGTTTTAAAAGTGGGGTAAGGAGTTAATTTTATCATGGTGACTATAATCTATGTCATGGGACAGGAATTTGGTTCTTAAATCCTGGATTGTCCTTTCTGTTCCTGCTAGAATGGAAAGAAAAGTAGTAATGACCTCATGCTTGTTTTTTCTTCAATTTTTCGATGTAGAATACGCTAACAGTTTCATCAGAAAGGTGAGTGGCAGCATTTCTCGTGCAGAAGATTGTAGACTTTTTCTCCCACTTAGGTTCTTAATTCCATGGACAGAAATTATTGCAATTGGTACCGTATGGTTGTATCGGAAACTAAGAAATATAGAGATTCTGAAGCCCGAGGCTTTGCTTAGTATAAAGTAGACATGACAGAGCCAATAAGCGGCTGCATTATTTTATTCTGTAATTGGACTGTAATTGTATTTAACAAGTATTTTGATATCTAAAGTAGGAGTAGCGTGGACTGTTTCGTGGTTCGTCATCTGCTAAACCAGCTCTTTCCCGGATGTGCCCTCCCTCCCACCCCACTCCTGCACCTTCTGCCTCTCTGCGGTTGAGCCACCGGCAGAGGCGCCCATGGGCGACCGCAGCGCCCCTGCCCAGTGTCCTGGCCGAGCTCACGCTCTCCTGTTTGACTTCCTTCAGGTTTCGCCTGCACCCGGCGTCGCCGTGTCGTTCCAGGTGTTCACGGCTTGTGCTCCTGTCGGTGCTGCCTCTTTCTCCCCCCTTGACTCGCTCTGGTGTGGTTTGGAGCAGGGCTTGCTGGGAAATAACTCGTTCTCAAACTTCCAGGTCACTCTGATGGTATAACTGATGCGTTCATAAGAAAAAAATCCCGTAAAGTTGAATGTATCTTTTTTTCTTGATGCTTTCCTGCGCTAGTGTATTCAGGGAGGGAGGGGCCGGCTAAAGGCCACACCAGCCTGGCTTCCGGAGCGCGGGACAGGAGCAGGCGGCAGGAGCGAAAGCGCCAGCTAAGGTGGGAAGCTGAGTCCGGAGCGGGGGGCCGGCGCTGGGGGCAAAGGAGGCAGAGTGGGGTCACTTTTCCTAGAACTAGTGCACTCCGAGGTGTGGTGCCGCCCTCTGGCCCACCGGTACCCCAGAGGCCCTTTTCATCTTCTGGGGCAGTTGCCCACTAAAAGTCGGGTCTCTCCGATGCCGACATGCCAGCTCCACTCCCGCCTGATACTTCTTTTTCAAATGAGATGGACGCCACTTCGGGAACACTTTTAATTTCTGGCATATTTTCTGCTTTCGGTACCTGTCCCTCAGATCAAAAAGAGACACCTAACTTGCCTTCTCATCTGTGTCAGATACCTACAGAGTGTCTCACACACAGCGAGGACCGGAGCTGTCGCCTGGGCCTGCCTCAGAAATGCCCCCCTCTCTCTGAGCACGTTCTGTGCTCGCGGGTCCGGCCGCGTCGGTCTCTTCTGAGCTGTTCGTCAGCAGTGCCAGGCGTGTGGCCTGGGTTAAGTCACAGGGTCTTGCTGTGGCGGGGGAAGCGGAGGAGACGGCCCCGCGGCCGGCAGTCCCCTGCTTGTGCTCCGGTCCGCGTGCCGCGTCGGAGCCGTTCCTGTCATTCCTGATCCTGCGGCCGCACAGCAAGAAGGTCTGGTCAGATGTGGACGGTTAGCGCCCCCTTTGGAGAACTGCGCCGACAGCCTCGTCTGGTGACCCACAGGCCGTCATCGACCAGAGAGCGGGGTCGACAGCACGGACCGCGTTCTCGTGTCTTGGAAGCCAGTGTTAGGCCCAGGCGCAGCCTGGCCTGCTCTTCTGAGAAGACGGTCGCGAGGGGTCTCGAGGGCTTTGTGAACTGTTGTTCCACTGCGCAGCCTGACTTAAAAAGTCCTCGCCGTGTCGGTCCCTGACTGTTTGAGCTAAAAGGCTCATCTCTACGTCCTGAGCCTCTTGAGAGCGGAGAGCGTCTCGTGCTTTTCCGTTACCGCCCCTGGTGCTCGGCACAGCGCCGCCTCGCAGAGCAGTCTTAGGCGTGCTGCACTGAAAGACGCCCCAGTGCTGGAGCTGCGTTGTTTCCATCGTCTCTTAGGGACTCTTTTTACATCTGTTGCTTAAGGAAACTTGGGTCTATTTTAGTGATCCAAGAAGTAATAAGCAGTGCTGAACTCCGGGAGAAAGTTCTTTGGAGACGGCTGAGCAGAGACGCATCGGCTTCGTTCTTGTCTCAGAATCTAAGCTCTAGAGAGAAGAAATCACGTGGGTGACATGTTTAACAACCCACGGGACTGCAAGGTACTTGCATCCTCAGGTTTGAACATTTGGCAGAAACGTTTTGGAGTGTATTGTCATTAGAACTTCCTGCTTTCTTTTCTGGAGAAAGGATGCTGTCTGGTATCCACAGGGATTCAAGCAGCATGAGCCAGAAACTTGAAACTTTGGGCAAAGTAGAGGGAAGGCTGTAACGGTGCAGAAAGGCCGGCAGGTGATGTGACTGGAAGACCACTTGAAAAAAAGTCACAAACGAGCAGTGATATTTCCTAAATTAATGCCTAGATGACTACCTAATACATGCTCGGAAGAGTGGCCTGTTTTCTTAGCGCATGGCACTTATTTTTTGGAAGTTTCTGTTTGGTGTGTGTAACTACGCAGCCTCCCAGACAGCAGGAGCCTCCCTGGTGCTCAGAGGCAGCTGGCGTGCAGAGTCCGCCCCCCAGGGGCCTCGGCCGCCCTCGGTGCAGGACTTCCCGGCGGGGGCGCGCGCGGTCTGCGGTCTGGCCGTGTTGTTATCTACACCGTTACGGCCTCCTAGCCAGATTCTTTCTCCATTTGGAAAAGAAATGTGAATATGTGAGTTTGGAAAGATACTTGCTTAAAAAAAGTCTTATCGCAGTAGAGAGACATTTTGAAAAACCTTTTAGAAGGTTTTTTTTTTTCTTCTAATTTTTAACTCACTTCGAAACGCACTCTCATCCAAGTCTAAAGCACATTATAAAAAACAGCTGATTTGTCTGAGTGCCCGCTTAACCCAGGGTAACTTAGTGATCACACTGGTCACAGTCCGTGTCCGTGTCTAGTCAGCTGTGTGCAAATGCTGACGCCTCTCATGTCCAGGAACAGTGTGCTTCACGAGTCTCTTTTACCTACGTCATCTTGTTAGTGTCTTTCACGTGGCAGGGTCAGTATTCCTGGTCCCATTTACAGACGAAAGAGCGAGAGCGTTTGGCGGCCTGTCTGAGGACACGGAAATGGCACGCGCCGGAAGGGCGGCTGTGAGCGGAGCGTCCTGGCTGAAGGGCGGCTTTCCCTTTGCAACTGTGTAAATGGAAAAGTCACTGCTCCTCACAAGCCAGCCCTGTGACGCTGCCAGATCTGCCTGTGGTTTTGCTGGAGCCCTTGCAGAACAACTAAGTTCATTCCGTTTGTTTATTACCCGATTATGGTTAGAGCACTCTAGGTGACACTTTCTTAACAGTGAAGAATAACTTAATTGTCCGAAAGATTACACTATAACTTTAGATTTTAAACCGGGGAATAGGGTAAATGGGCTTTGAGGGTTTCTAGTCTCTTTTTAAAACACTGGGGGAAAATATCTCTGCTATCTTTTAGAAGGGAAGTAGTTTGGCCGACACGGACCCTGCTCTAATAAATCAGAAGTCCAGAGCGTCTCCCGGGGAGGTGGCCTCGTGCGTGTGTCAGTGCATTGTCTTGTTGACTCTGTGTGGCGTGCCAGGTCCTTGACATCAGCAACGTTTGATCTCGTGCGCCTCGTTAAATGAGTTACTGCCGTGGTTTTAGGGGATTTAGTCATTTGTTCCCTGGCTCTGTAACAGATTGCTAGCTAGCATGAAAGAATTCTATTACTTGGACTTTTCAATTGCAAACTCTAAAATAGCTTGTTTTGTGTTTGAGAAACGATTGTCCGGCGGCCTCTGTGACGAGGCTGGTACACAGCATGCACGGACGCAGAGCTCACGGCTCGGGAGTGGCCGGTCTCCGGCCTCGTCAGGAGGGTGGCACACCCTCCCGAGTGGGCACGGCCACCCACCCGTTTAGCAGCCGTCGTGTGGCCGTGTTTGCGTCACGCATGTCCATTTCATCCCCGCGAGGCCTCCTGCCTTCGCCGCCGGTGAGGCCCACTCGCCCCGGCCGGCCTCCCGCCAGCTCCGCCGCGGCTCCCTGCAGCCCGCCCCTGACCCCTCGGCCGGTGCCCGCGGCTCCAGCCACGCTCGCCCGTGCCCTTGCTCCGCGCCTTTGCCGTCTCGCCGTTCAAAATGCTACAAGCGGCGGGGTTTGCAGAAGCAAGGGGTTTTTTCTCAGTGGCTGTTTAAAATCACTTGTGTGACTCGAATGACAGTGAAACTTGGAAACAGTGTGCGTCCGCTGTGATGCGGTCGGACCTTTGGCTGTGGCAGGCACACACTCCTAAGAGGCGGAGTTCGGTGACCGGCAGCCTCAAGTTTTGGCAGGTTCCTTCTCGTCAAATTTCAGATTTTTCATAATGAGGAAAAAGGACATTTTCTGGAAGCAAACCGCATTCTAAGAAAGACTGCTTCTGCTGCATCGTGACCAGCGAGGGGAAGCGTTTCTTAAACAGTTCGTCGGGGCGGACGTCAGAGGCCGGCGTTCTCCCGACTCCGCTGGTCGCTGTGCCTCGCGACCACGGCCTCGCCTGGGTTCAGGGGCATCGCCCGTAAAATGATAGCGTTAGACTCGCACGTTCCTTCCAGCTCCGGAAATCTGCGGTTCTTCTGTGTGCGCGTGTGAACACTGTCCTCCTAGAATTCTGTAACATTGTGTTAAAACCCTGAATTACTAAAGCGATTCCGTTTGCTGGAGTTAGTGCATTTTAAGGGTGTTAAGAAACAATCGTAACAAACAACAAAATATCAAGTTACAAGGTAGGCCCATAACTGAATGAGTTTGACTTTTCAGTAGCTGGTTGCTCTCGTAATTTATTTACTAATCAGTTCTGTAGTGTTTACAATATGCCAGTCTTCAGTCCTCACAATATCCCTGTGAGGTGGTGCAGTCATTATCCTCATTTTATAGATAGGGAACTTGAGTCACAGAGAAGTTAATTAATTTATCTAGCGTGACACAGTTCGGAAGTCGCGGAGCCAGCGTTAACCCAGACAGTCTGGCTCCACTGTCCAGTTTCTCTGGTCACTTCCCTGTGTTGCTTTTCTAGAACTTTTGTATCCAAATGTCTCCACTTTTCAAGTATCCAACTTGAAATTTAATTGCACGGATCTCTGTCTAGAACACACTTTGGGTTGCTTCAGGTTCATTTTCCAAAGAGGAGGGGACCAAAGACAAAGCCGCTTGGAAGAGCAGCCACATGCTGAGGCAGTGGCGGGGGAGGGACACGGGCCCCAGGGGACACAGGGGACTGCTAGGGATACGGAAGGGGAATCAGAGCAGCGTGCCACAGGTGGAGGAAGGACTTTTCTTTTCAAACGCGGAGGTCAAGGAAGAAGCATTTAAATGGGAGGAGGTCAGCGGCACTGGATGTCACCGAGCCCACGGAGAGTGAGGGACGAAAAAGCCCTGTGGACTGTGTAAATGTGGCTGTCATCGGAGGCTTGAGATGACATTTCTGGTGGAGCAGTTGGGACAGTCAGACCAGAGGCCGTTGGGAGGGAGTGTGAAGTGGCGGGGTGGTAAATTCGGCATTGGGCAGGAGGACTACGGGACGGTGTGCATGTTGGGGACAGGGGACCTGCGACGGTGACATATAAGCCGAACAGACTATTGTGATGAACTTATGTAAATGTAAGAATGTAGCATGTATTTTATTTTTGACAGATGTTTAGAAGGAAAACAAGTTGTTTCTCACCTGTATTGTTTTCTGTGTAAAGCAATGCATGGAGCAAGTTAAGAACAATTTTTGTTTGTTTATTTGCAGTAGAACTACAAAACAAATAGAAGAGAATATGGAATTAAAACCAGATTTAAAAATCATATTTAGTATTACTTGAGACATCAAAAGTCTTCTAAATCTTAAATAAGGAGCTGGTTTTTAATGTTAAAGAGTTTTAAAAATATAAAAGTTGATAGAACTCTTTCTAATTTAATTTATATGGAGACAGTCTTGTAGCTGTGCTTCATATGGAGTCAGAGAACTAGCAAGGCGGCTTGTTAAATCATTTTATGTGTAAACGAAACTTGGTGTAAGCGTTTTGATGATGTCACAACACTCACTCATGGAGACAGCAGTTATTACCGTTAGGAAAAGTTGATTTGTGATCTGCCTCGGGATTAAGGACCGAGACACTTGTGTCGTTTCCTCCCTTCCCCCACATGTGGTGATTTGTTCATTTTGGACTCTGATTTGTTTACCTTTGACACCATCAGCAAATCTGAACGCTGACACTTATTTGGTGTTTCCTGAAAAATGTTAAGGCTAATAGTTGTGTGACATTTATTTCCAGGCATCGATGCTAACCTACAAAGAGCCTGTTGCGGGTGGGCTGTGGGGGCTGTGCAGTTCAGTTCACAGTATGGGAACCACATTGTGCGACGTACATTCCGTTGTGGCTATGACAGATAAAGCTCCTGTGAACGTTCGTGTGCAGGCCTTTTAGGGATGTACGTTCTCACTTCTCTGTGTAAGTACCTCGGAGTAGACTGGCTTCGTTGCGTGGAGGCCTGTGTGTAGCTGTTTAAGAAACTGCCAGGCTGTTTTCCGAAGTGGCCGCACCATTGTACGTCCTCAGCAGCAGTGAGCGAGAGGTCCACACCCTCGGCGCACGCGACATGGCCGGTCTGTTGAGTTTTAGCCGTTCCGTAGGTGTGTAGTGCTGTCCCACGGCTTCCATTCGCGTTTTTCCGATGACTGATAATCTTAACCATCTTTTCACGTCCTTATTTGCCATCCATATATCTTCTTTGGTGAAGTGTCTGTTCAAATCTTTTACCCATTTTTAATTGGGTTTTTGTTTTCTTATAATTGATGCCAGTTATATATATATATAGAGAGAGAGAGAGAGAGTCAGGATACAAGTCCTGTATCAGATACCTGCTTTGGATATATTTTCTCCCACTCTGCTGCTTGTCTATTCAATTTCTTATCAATATTTTTCAAAGAGCAGAAATTCTTAATTTTGATGCAATCCAATTTATCAGATTTTTCTTTTGTGGATCGTGTCTTTGTTGTCCTAAGAAATCTTTGCCTAACCTAAGGTCACAAAGATTTTCTCACATTTTCTTCTGAAATTTTTATAGTTTTTAGAGTTTACGTGTAGGCCTATGATCCATTTTGAGCTGATTTTTGTATATGGTGCAGGGATGGATCAACGCTCATTTTTTGCATATGGACATCCAGTGTTGTCCGATGTTCAGGTTTTTGTGTATTACTCTTAACTTTTTTGTTAGGTTGTACATTTTGCTGGAACTTTCTGAAAGTGTCCTGTGATCGAGCTCCTTCACCCTCAGAGTCCCAATCTCTACTCTTAGACGGTGCAATGGTATTCGTACGCTCTTTGGGAACATGACATGCACTGCAGATCATGATAGCAAAAGTACGATGAGTCGCAGGAGATACTGCCAAGCCAGGGTTCTGGGGCCCAGATGAAATAAACGCACGGCACGCGCCCGTATAGAGCACAGTGCTAGGAACGCACAGCAAAGTAAGTGAAAGGAGGAGTGAGAATAACATTCTTGTAAGAATTTCTGCTATTTTTTATCCCATCTACTAGTGTTTTTTTCTCTTTATTTAGTAAAAAAGAATTAGACCCTAGAATTAATCTTTTAAAAATATATGTATTATTATACGTGTATGAACGTGTGTATACACACGTATATACCTACACATATTTTAGGCACTGGCTTAAAGAGTAGAAAAATAGCACAGGGTAGAGAGAATTTATCCGGTAGCATTGTGCAGCCTTATTCAGAAATAAAAAGAGTCTTCCGCTCAGCTATGAGTCATTACTTTTTGGTTTTGTGGAGAAAATAACTTTCGGGGGCCGACGCAGCACTTTTTGTCGGCAGCCATGTAGTGTGGGCTGCGGAGTCCGATGAATCTGGATCGCGGCCAGCCTCGCTCTTCTCACAGATGCAAAAGGCTGTCGGGGGAGCTTTCCGGAGCCTCCGCCTCCTCGCTTCCGGTACAGTGGTATCAGTAGTTACGCTTCCTAGGTGAAGAGTTTATATAAAATAAGAAATTAAGCACTAGCACAGCATGTAAGACATAGTTGGGTGTTCAGTATCTGTCTGTTTCCCTGTCATCAGAGGTGAGCTCTGAAGCACATGGCTCCAGTTTCAGGAACTCAGGTGGATTGGACAAGGGGAGAGAGTCATTTCTCATCAGACACAGTACGGTCATCCAGGATCCCTCCCCATCCTCAGCTCTCCATAAAGATCCTTCTT
>NW_006432945.1:19585607-19588234 GCF_000325575.1 Pteropus alecto | reverse complement strand
TGCCAGATTTTACAGCATTGGCTTTTACTATCTAACTAGATTTATGAAGGCTTGATCTAGCTCACTTAGGCCTTCTTACCTTTTCTCCCTTTTGGGTAAAGGGCATCAGAAATTTGAAAGGAGGGGCCCTCCACACAGAAAGCCAGCTGGACTCTCCCTCGGTAACCTGTAACCTCTCATCATTGCCTCTAAACAGGCAATTTTAGGGTTCTTTTAAATACTTCCTGTGTTGACTCTAATTCAGTGTTCACTTAACATGATGTCTACAGGAACTAGAGACTTAGATTACACACAGAAAACTAGTTACAGTAGATACCAGGTTTTCTGCTGTTTTTAGGGTTTATTCAATTAGACTTTATAGCACATTCATTTTGATGGATTCACTGACATCGGCTGGGAATCGAAGAGACACTGTATCGTCTCTCATTGAGTCTTTCCACGTCAGTATCACATAGGGACCACATGACTAATGTGCTGTGAGTTCATCCAGGAGACGTGATAAACGTTATTTTCATTTGTAGCGTAAAGTCAGTTTTGTTTTCCCAAGAGTATTAATAACTTACACACATAGCCATACACAGATTTTAAAACAATCCTATCAGCACAGTCAGTGATTGTGGATAAATGTTGCTGTGCACGGTTGTGGTTCCTTGTTTCCCATTTTTAGATGAAGACGTTAGCTGACATTTTTATACAGAACGAAGTCCATAGGTTATTAAGAAGATCAAAAGTTAATGATAAAATAATTTGAATTCAGATTATAAAGTACTGCAGATCTATTCCGATGAAATAACTTCACTTAAGTTTGAGGCTTTGGGGTCAACTTTTTAGCTATAAAGTTTATCTTGCTTATTTTTTAGTTAAAAATGTAAGTATATATTATACTCTTTCATACAGAAAAGTTATCAACCTAATTTCTGTGCATATATTATTGCTGATTATTTTTGAAAGCTATTATCTTTCTAGGATTATTTTACCAATTTTGTGTTCATCTTAGATTAGGGAAAATACAATGTCTCTTTAAGCAAAATACTTTTTAGAACCAAAGTCCAGGCTCAATTGTTTTTATTAGTAGTTTTTGGATTTTTACCATAGTTTTATATAGTTAACATGAGTTTAAATATAAATCCAAGAAGGCGTCTTTTCCATCTTCCAAAATGTGAATATTAATTTCATTTTGAAACAAACAGTTCTATATTAAGAAGGTAAATGGTAGTAATAAATACCAAAATCCGAAATTTTTTAAACGTGTAGTACTACTTTTGTTGTTCTTTAAAACACAATGTAAATATGAGATATCTTAAGAGAATTTAAGATTTCTTTCTTCAGACCTTTTAAGAATTGATTTTATTATCCAGAAACTATATTCATGCTAAGTTGTGACTATTCAAGTAATTGCTTTACTTTTATAATTACAAAGTTCTTCCAAATGCAGCTATCCTCAGGAAGGAGAAGGTGGTGTCACGGAAGGTTTTTTCAGATCAGAAAATAGTTCTCAAGTTGATTATTATAGAATTATCAGTGGTGGGGGGGGAAGATGAGGCAAGGCGGCCTTTCACACAGCAGAGGACGTGTGGGGGACCTGTCGTTGGCATGCAGAGCAGGTTCTGGGAAGTAAAAGATGGCAGGGCTCCCAGCAGGAGGGGCCTGTGGGCCACGGGTAAGGAATTTGGTCCCTCCCTGCAGAAGATAGAAATACAATCACGTGTGCGTTTCAGAAAGATAACTGCAGTTGTTTGAACAGGGCTTCGAAGAGTATTTTTACTTTTAAAGGAAGTAATTTCCTTTAAAGGAAGAAATTCTCCGGCATTGATTTGTTTTTTAAGTACATGTAAGCATAAAACTTGAAACATCATATACTTCTAGTTTTACAACTACAGAACCAAAATAAGTGTATAAATTAAATATAAATAACATCACAAAGATAAAGCATGACTGATGTGACAGGCCGTGTTTTTGTGGAAGTCACTACTGACAAGTGAAAGCGGTGCTGACTCTTCCGGTGTGGGTCCTTTCCGGTCTCAATTACACGTGTCCGTTCTGTTGAGTACTTCGCGATGATTCTCCCTCCAGTCTTCTCTGTTTGAACCATTAAAGAAACCTTTGTTCTAGCTGATGAACAGTTTGGGAGAAGGAAAAGAAAGGATAATTGTACCTAATAGGCTCCTCTCTCTCATCAAGTAAAGTAGTGGTATGTGGTGGCACCGTACTCATAAAAAGTGTAATTGTGTGGCAGTCACAGTAAGACCCAAAGTATGCTTATTACATCAATTATTTTATCAAAACGAATACACACAAGTAATTATAGGGAACTGAGGGGCTCTAATTTGGAAATTGCAGATCTAGAGGATTCATTGTTCACACAATATGTTCATCTGGGAATTTTGTAAGGAGGAAGCCACCGGTGTCTTGGGTGCGGAATCACTGACCAAAGCATCTTAAAAAGTCAAGAATCTTGGGCCCAGAGATCAGTAGATTTTGTTAAAATCAACGATCTTAAGGACCCTTGAGAGTAGACATCATTGTTTCCAAACTATACCAACTATGTAATTTGTAAGATAAAAGAATGTGAACTTGATGGAGACATGGCTGTTGCCAGAATGGGGTCTGCTCAGAAACGCACTTTC
>NW_006432945.1:19584814-19585570 GCF_000325575.1 Pteropus alecto | reverse complement strand
GACACAGCCTCCAAATACTGACGGTCTCAGAATTTCAAGCCAGTTATTTTGCTAATACTTGGCTTGCATTCAGCTCCATAGTACAATTTAGTCGTCACGGCTTAAGTAGCAAGATGGTTTGTACAGAATTCCCAGTCGTCCATTTCAGAGGGTGGAGGGAGACTTTGGAGTGTCGGCCAACAGCCGCCAAGCTTTACTGTGCCACCACGTTCGGAGTGGGGCGCTGCACTCTGCCGTATCAGCCACGGTCGTCCTGGGAGACAGCCGCCGTTACAGATGGAGACAGCGAAGCACAAGTGGCTTAGCCGGGGCTACGTGCCTACGAAGTAGCGAAGCCGCGGCTGGAACCTGGAGTCCAGCTTCCTAGCCTGAACCGGCGGCCTCCCTCCATGCCCGCTCTTCATTTCAAGGCGTGCGTGGGTTAGGTGTGGAGGCTGCTCACGGAGGAGACAGCGGGCGGGGGGACGGCCGTGCGTTTCCCGCCCCTTACTTGCGGCCGTGGAGGGAAAGCCGTGTGCTTGCGAAGCCTGCAAGCGGCTCCGGCGGGTTCCCGGGACGCGCGTGGGAAAGGAAGCGCTTCGTGACGGGGGCGGGGGGGCTGCTCCTAGGTCGTGGAGAGAACCATTAGGTACAGGCGACTAACCAGCCACTGCCGCCCGGAGAGCGGGGCTTCGTGGCGGCCTCACGGGCGTGTAAATTTAGAGCGGCCGGCGGCAGCCCCCGGCCCTGGGCGGCAGAGGTCGGCGAGGAGGCGCG
>NW_006432945.1:19574934-19584331 GCF_000325575.1 Pteropus alecto | reverse complement strand
GCTGCCCGGCGGCCCGGGCCCGCTGCTGCGCAGCAACCAGCACCTGGTGGAGCTGATCGAGCGCGTGAAGCCCGAGATCGAGCTGCTGCGGGAGAAGTGCAGCACCCTGCGCATGTGGGTGCAGCTGCTCATCCCCAAGGTGGAGGACGGCAACAACTTCGGGGTGTCCATCCAGGAGGACACGGTCGACCGGCTCTGGACCGTGGAGAGCACCGCGGCCTCCTACCTGCGCCGCTTCTCCACCTACTACAACACCCGGGCCAAGCTGGTGTCCAAGATCGTCAAGTACCCGCAGGTGGAGGACTACCGCCGCACGGTGGCCGAGGTGGACGAGAACGAGTACCTGAGCGTGCGCCAGATCCTGCTGCACGTGCGCAACCAGTACGCTACGCTGCACGACGTCATCCTCAAGAACCTCGAGAAGATCAAGACGCCGCGCAGCGCGGGCGCCGACAACCTGTACTGAGGCCGCCCCCCGCTCCGGCCCCCACCCCGGCCCGCCGCCGCCCCGCCGCCGGCCTGCAGCCGGGAGGCGGTGTTAATGACTCAGCCAGTAGGTGACACACGGCTGGAAATGTGGGTTGCTGTCTAGTGAGAATTTCCTACCGCTCACCCCCTCCCAAGTGCTCTTTTGGTGTCATTTTTACTAGATCTTTCTTTCGGGGAGAGAATAGGGACAAGCCATCTGGTGGAAGGCGGTCAGGTTGCCCCGGGAGAAAGGGCGGCCATTTTAAAAGCAGCTTTATAGAGGGACGTTGGCAAGGGTCCCACCACTCCCGCATTGGTGACATTGTTGGTCAGGGGTTACAAAAAAGAAAACTAAAGTTTAAAAGAAAGTTAAATGAAGCTTTTCTTTAGATTGTGCTGTATGTTATTTTGTCCAGACCTCGTAAACGCTCCTCTTACACCGTCATCTGGTTTTGCAAGGAAAGGAGTTTAAAGAGATGTGTTTAGGTCGTTGTGTGCCTCCAGTGTAGCCGATGGAAATAAAACTTGGTTTTAACATTTCACGGTGGCCTAAGTGTGCTTATCTGAACTCTCACTTTCAGATGGGTAGCGTCCCCCTCCTCACCCTGACCCCACTCTGATGCATAAGAAAACGAGCATCTAAAGAGGAATAGAGCTTAAACGCTGCGAAGAAACGGACCCGCATGGCTCCGTCCGAACAGAGAGGCATCTGTGGAAATGGCTCCCTCGCCCCCGCCGCGCCCCCGCCCCCGCCGCCATGGCGCCGTCTTCCCGCTCCGTTTACGTGCCGTTTGTGCACCCATTTGTCTCCTAAGCCCCCGCGAAACCTTTCACGCTTTATGTAACATTGGCTTTGTTTCTCAATTGATTTTCATTTCCCTTTTTGTCATTTCCAGTTTTGTCTCTTAAGATATTTCTTATAGGCCCTCATTAGAGTTTCCCTCTCTACATGGGGCATCCTTTAAATCTAAAGACTGCAAATTGTGAGTGTGGGATTTTACCTCCTGCCTGGCTTTTGCTGCCTCGCTGATGGGGAACCCCTTGTGTCTTCTCAACGGTGATCTGTGCTGTTGGTACTTTTTAGGTTCAGCATTTCTAGATTTCATTTGCACGTAAGGTAGCTTATTGCCCCGAGTCACCTTGCTTGCGATGCGGTATGGTGGATCCTTTCTCCGTAATGGTTTTGTTCCTAATTGTCTTCTCTGATGGTGAAGATGTTTAGCCAGCTGAAGTGTATTTCTTCAGAATCCTTTTCTCAATATTAGTATAATCTCAGGATCTCCCATCGCTTGTGGAAGTAATGTAATACGGATTTGGAAAAAGTGTTGGTGGGAGGTACTTTTGATCCCTGTTTATATACAGAAGACTTTCGAACAGTACAGGGTTAGGTGCTCCCACCACTTGCACAGTTGAAAATCCCCATGTAACTTTCGACTCCCCCCAAACCGCATGCTAACAGCCTACTGTTGACCAGAAGCCTTACCAATAACATAAACAGTTGAATAACACATATTTTGTATGCTATGTACTGTATTCTTACAATAGAGTAAGCTAAAGAAGAAAATGTTATCAAGATAGTCACAAGGAAGGAGATTACATTTACGGTACTGTACGTATTAAAAATGATCCGTGTGCGTGGACCCCACTGCCCGAGTCGCCGTTGTTCCAAGCTCAGCTGCAGGGGAGGGAGGCTGCTCTGTGCACAGCTGATGACAGCGTCGTCTTTTCCAGGTCAGCTAGCTGCGCCCTGAATCCTTGGACTGTTTTTGAGACTATGTGCATATATAAGGTGTGACCTTAATCTTTTAATGTATTTTATAGCAAACTTTCATGTAGTAAGTTATTTTCTAAAATGAGTTTGTGGGAAAATTATGAGAGATTAAATTTCTTGTGAGGAATGAGAATGTCTTTCCCATGGAAATTTCTTTCCACATAATATGAGACTGAAACAAGGTGCCCACGTACGTGTCAGTATAGTATCTGTTACTCAAACACATTTATAGTTCTGCCTTTGCTCCTTTCTGCCATATCTTGGTGAGGATATATTCTTTGCTATCAGTGAAACTGCCTTCAGCTCTTGCTGTAGATGGGGTCATAACATGATTCTTTTATTCCTCCTTCTAACTGATCCCGATCATCCCTCCCCGACGTCCCCATTTCATGAGCGAAGGCATTTTTCAATGAGACTTTTTCTCTTCATCGGTGTGTTTTGGTTGCTGAGGGTGCAAACAAGTGTGAACCTTTATCGTAACGACTTGACTCTAAAAGTTGCTATAAAAACATTTCCTACTTAACAGCAAGAATCGTTTAAGATGTAAAGCAGATCTGTTTTCTTTTGCATGTTTTTTAAAAAAGAAATATTTCTGAGTTCGAACTATAGCCTGTCACCGCTGGGTGGTTTTTCTGTCTCTGCTGTGGTCGTGCAGCCCTCAGGCTGCTCCGTGGTGCCGTCTGTGTCGCCAGGACGCGCCCAGTGGTCCCCGGCGTCTCTGCTTTTTCATTTTCCTTCTCTGTCTCACCTGAAGCATTGAACGGACCATATTTCTCCATGAAGGAGGCAAGTTAATTGGAGAAATACAATTCTGTTTGTCACCTTTGTTTTTTGATTTTTATCTGTTATAGCCAGAAAATGTACCTCATAGTGAGGCCTGTCCTTGCTCAAATGGATACGAATATTCGTTTCTTATAACCCATATAGATTAGGGAGATTTGTAAGCTGGTTTAGTGGAAACTTTATTTTCAAAGTGAACTCCTGAAAAATGAGACCAAGGTAAAACAAGTTTATTCTTTTGTTGAACATCTTGAAAAGCCTGGGTCTTTAAAATCTGACCTTAAAAAAACAACAAAAAAGATATTGCCTAATAGACATCCGTTCGCATGTGACCTTCCCTCTCAAGAGTCCTGTCTCGTGTTAAATCTCATCCCGAAGAGTTAGAAGAGTGCCAGGAGCTCTGATCAGTCCGTCACGTTTGGCAGCCGTCAGCTGCACGCAGGTGTGTCATGCACGGCGTCAGGGGTCCCCACTGGCTTCGTTTTTCAGCCACAGTTAATTGCCTAAGGTTTAAGATACTTCTTTCGAACATAAGATGACTGTCATCTTCTGCTCGTTCCCTTCACTCTTAAGCTGTAAAACCCTGTGCCAGATTGAAATCAACCGTCTCTAAGACCCAGGCATGCTTTAGACTAAGAAAGTATACAAGTCCTTTGGAGTTAAAGGTTTTGGGTATTTGCATTTTCTCTCTGTTTTAACAATATATCAAACTAAATTGGAGCTGGAATGCTTTCACGAAGTCTCTACTTCTGCAAAAATTAAGCCCTTTGTAATTTTCCTCTTTCTTGCAGATAGTTGCAAAAACTTTTATAGTAACCTATCTTAGGAACTGATGTCAAAACATTGTATCCAGTATAAATCATTTGCCTATTAGTATTTAAATCCCCTTTTTTGTTCCTTTTGAAAAAACAGATGCATTGAGAGTATTTGTTTTGCCGTTTTGTTCTTAAGAATTGGTTTTAAAAACTCATTTTTGAATTGAATTTAGTTTAAATTCTTTTTGTAATTCCTGAAAGCTAACTCAAATTTGGCTGAAGACTCTGAAATTGGTAGATCTGGCTTTTAGAACTGACTGAAATACTTTCTTAAACCATATGAATGATTTTCAGAAGAGGCTTGATTTTTAAAGTTCTTAAGCTGTAGAGCCTTGAGTTTTTAAAAATTACAGTATTTATAAATTCTTTGGTTGCTTAAAGCAACATTTTTAATAGTCTGTTGGGGTTTTCATATTTTTGTAGAATTCCTACCAAGTGGCCTCAACCGTTAATAGGTAACTGTGATAAATTTTAAATGCGTTTTAATTGTTAATGCAGTATCTCGTGCTCAGAAATTTAAAAATTAAATGGAGAAATCACCCATAACCCACTAAAATAAAATTATTGAAATGTACATGTGGGTTTCATTTATTTCAAAAAATACATACATGTTTTTACATTATTGCAACATAAACATTTATATCTAAGCCCAGTCTTAACCAGTATCATAATTCCGTCTGACATCCGCAGACAGAGGGCAGCAGATGGGCTGCTTCGTCCTGTCTTCTCCGGGTTCTTGGGGCTCTGGTGCCAGCTGGGCACAGTGGGTCTGAGGCAGGGCTGTTGGCTGAAGTGCGGCAGAGAGCATTCGGGAGCCAAGAGGACGCGCCTGGGTGACCGAGGGTGTCTGGATACCGAGATGAGGATTTTACTCTGCTTTTCAGTCGGGGCTCCGTAATGGCCTTAGCACTGAATATTAACTACTTGTTAATTAGTGTTTACCGCCCCCCCACCAAGAAAAAAGCATTTTAATCGCTCTTTATACAAGAAAGCAATGACATTGTCGTGTGCTGACACGATGAGCTGCTCCTGCCCACATGTTTTGGAACGAGTAGGAGGGGAAGGATCCTACTTCCTCTGTCAACATTTAAACATTTCCGAAAGATGTCATCGTCCACTGACATCAAGGCATTCGAAAAACTTACTGACCTTTTTAAGAAACAAAGGACTCAGTCGCAGGGACAGGTGCGGGACCACCCTGCTCCGCCGGGGCGCCCTGTGCTGCCGGCTCGGAAGTGCGCCCCCGCCGGATTATCCGCGGGGAGCAGAGCGTGCGCGCAGAGTGCCGCGCTTCGTCTTCTCGGCGGCAATAGCAGGCGCCTGGACGTTCGCGTACGTTTTTTCTTTGCTTTCTCTATCGTGATAAGTCTTCAGGTCCCTAAAGGTCGGCCGCAGACCTTGACAGGGAAGCTTCGTGATCCCAGGGGCTCAGGGTTAGCATTTTTAGTGTAATGAATTCTCACAAAGAACGTCAGGCGTTATTTTTAGTTATTGGTAAAAAGCTAGCAGGAGCTGATGAACAGGAACTGAACTCACAGTCAGAACTATGTTCCTTTCACAATTTGGCCATTTATTTTGGCATTGTTAGCTACACTCACTTTCAAGAAGTTTTACAACATGACGTTGGAAGTAACATTTGCTTCAGGCGATGCTGCTTTCGAAGCGAAAGGCGGTTTGAAATTCTTGAGGACAGACATGGTTTCCAGTTTGGGTTTTCGATGTGGAGAGGCGTAATTTTGCCTCAGTTTTGCAGAGAGGCCTAACGCATCACACGACTCGTGTGTGACAAGCGCGGTCTGAAGGCCTTGGCCTTCCACTTGTGGCGAGCGCCATTTTCCCTGAGCGACACTGCCTCCCGTTACCGTTAACGAGATGATGGTGAAAAGACTTTTTCTAGAAACGTGCAAGGTAGTGGAATTCCGAACATATCTCTCTGCAAAGTTACTTTATGCTGTGACATTTAAGAGAAGTTGAAATGTTTCTAAACCAGAATGGGCTGTAGTATTTTTAATGAAAGATTACGTAAAGAAATCAGAAATCTCTAAATTCGTGTGCTAACCGCCGTCATTTTGGTCACAGCAGTGGCCCCGCCTGAGCGGTGTGGAGGCCCAGGCCTCCAGGCCCTCCGGGCCCCGCCTTCCTGCGGGGGGTGCGCCGAGCGGCTGGAGGTAGGTAGACCAGGAAGACACCGGGAGAGTCTGTCGCTTTCGCTTTTGGCCTTTGAGCACGTGGCTTTACAATCTGCTGACCACCCGGCCCCATGTTCAGCACCAGAGAGCGGCCAAGTGGAGCTGTGGGGCTCCGCCTCAGCCTGCGGAAGGAAGATGGGGCGCCGGGGCGGGAGCTGTGTGCGGGGCAGGAAGCCTGAAGGGCCCTTTCCCGAAGGTGGCCCTCCAGCGCTGCGCTGCGGGACACCTTGGCCGCGAGTCCTGGCTGAGGTGTGCGTGCTGCCATACGACGCCAGGGGAGTTTGAAGACTCGGTATGAAGGAAAAGGTTGCCCATCTCCATTTTTATGTGGGTCACGTGTCGAGTGATCGCATTTCGGACATACCGGGTTAAGTAACATGCGTTCCTGCAACTCACTTCACCTGTTTATTTCCACCTCTTTCTCTTTCCACCCTGGAAGCTCACCCGGGCAGGTGCTCGCTGCATCCTCGGGGTGTTAGGCAGCCTCTCCCGGGGCTTGGGGTGAGCCTTGAAGCTGAACCAGACCCTCCTCTGCTGCTGTGTTTTGGGGACGGGGTATTCTGTTAAGAGTAGACTGTAGGGAAGGTTTTCATTGATTTGTCACCTGGTTTGTAGTGTATGATTCAGTACAGGCCATTCAGAGGTGGTACGTCTGACATCTTAAGAAAATTGAGACACGCACCCAGGGATGTTCGTACTTGGACGAGAGGGTGCAGCTCCGGGGCCCGCGGAGAGCCCGCAGCCGTGAGGCTCCTCCGGGAGCAGGCAGCATCGGAACACCCACTGAGGTCCCGCACGCTCTTTGTGTTGTTGTCATGTACATGTATGTCCTCTCGGTCAGTTTCTTGAGGATAGTGAGGGTTTTTAAATTTACTCTTTGTCTCTGATGGTGTTCTGCATATAGTAAGTTTATGAAGCATTTTGAATTAAATTGAACTAAACCATACTTGGATCAAACTAAACAAAGTTGTTTCTCCTTTTACCTATAAGACATACAGTGAGGCATTTGCTGCGGCTGAGTGTGAGGGTGGCTGTGAGCCCAGGACTCGTGACAATGGTGAGGGACATCTAGATCTGGTTCAGAGTTAGACGCCAGCTTAGGCTTCTCAACAGACATTTCTTCATATTCATATCCCACTATTGTAACTGTGCCCCCCCCCCACTTCCACCCACTACCTATGGATGTTGCCATTTCCCCTTAAGGACTGGATCTCTGAAGGCGGGGCGTCTCCTCCCACATGCTCGTGGGGTGCACACGGAGCCTGGGGCCTAGGGCCTGGTGCCCCCTGGCCATAACCCGTGGCTCCACTGGGGCGTGAACCCAGGACCTTCTGCGTGTAAAGCAGGCGTGCTGACCGCTACACTATGGAGCCACCCCGCCATCGTAACTGCTTTGAAGGGCGTCTGGCAGTTCTCCTTCAGTGTCCCAGTGGTTTCGTGGAGCCTGGCCCCGCTGCGGCAGCTGCAGGCTGGCCGCCTGCACCTGGTGCAGAAGCCCTGGCGGAAACATGCTCCGCCCTCACCCTGCTCCGCCTCACCCTGCTCCGCCTCACCCTGCTCCGCCTCACCCCGCACCGCCTCACCCCACAGGGCACCGCGTCCCCTCGGGGCTTCCTGGCCCAGCCTTACGAGAGAGAAGTCTGCAGTACCGGGCAGGCGGGAGTCTGGAACTTGTTTTTCAAAACCGACTCTTTGTGGTCATGAACTTTAGTGCCTCGCCCTCCTGGTTTCTGTATTTAAAAAGTTGAACATGAGTTTCTTAAATACGTGAAAGCTACATGGTTTGTTAAGTACTTAAGAAAGAATTCCTTTCGATTTTACTGTTTTATTTGCCAGTAAATATAGAGACTTAAAACATTCTGGGTAAAAATTATTTCGTAAGTCTTACGCAGTTTAAATGGAGTTAAGTGTTGTGAACTCAGCACACCCCCACCTCATTCCGCTGCTTCTCTAATACTGAATGTTTTCCTCGGCTTTTTTCCTGCGTTTTTGCTGTGAGACAAGCACATCATGGAACCCATTACCTGCGTGTTCCACAGCTGACTCCAGATCCTCCTCAGGCTCCCGTCCAGAACTGCAGACATCTGACAGCTGGTGTGGCTGCTCTGCTTACAAGTAATTGACAGATGGAGGGAAAAGCCCTCTTAGCCATTTTTACGAGCCTCCTGAGCTGAGGGCTCATATTTTCAATAAGAAGCCAATAAGTCGAATATATTTGTTGCATTTAAACCCCACATACCATATTGTGTCATCAGAAGTCTGAAGACCAAACAGTACGGTAGGAAGAATAAAACGCCATTTGTAAGTGTAATTTCTGTTCATACTTGAAAAGGAAGATTAAGAGTATTGGCAACAACTGAAGTCAGAATAGCTTGATTAGAGCAAGTAAATAATTGTGGTTTATTAAAAGAACAGCACCTTAATTTTATTGTATGTGCTAATTTTTTGCTTTGCAAGTACACGCAGAGAAACTTATCATTACCTGAGACATGCTCATTCTGTAAGTTTTATGCAAAACTAATTATCTTAGCTCCATAAGAAAATTAAAAATTAAAAAAATTAAAAATGTTTGAAAATTGAAAACAAAACCGAAAAAAGCAGAGGCTATGAGAATTATAGAAAGAAATATTACTCATTCCTTTTAGCTCTTCCATTCCTAACTCAGAAATCATTTAAATTTATTCAAAAAGGTTTAATTTAAAAATTCTCCCTAGAAAATAAATGAGATTTTTAATATTATTTCATAGCAGTGCTGTGTTCGATCCTATAATTTGAACGTTTTATAAACATGTTTATACAAGATGCAGATTGTTCCTTTTAATGAATTAGTGCTAGAATATAATTATTTAATTATTTTATTTAGTCTTTTTGAAACTTCACTGATTTCTAAACTAATTATTCTGAAATTAGTTCTGAAAGTTTTACCTACTGGCTGGTTTATTTTCTTAGATACGGTCTTGATCCTTTCTCAGTAATTTCAAGAAGTAGTATTCATCAAACCATCCAGTTTTACCAGTGTGTTGCTTATTGTATCCTGAGGATTTATAGATCAGTTATTTTGTTGCAGTAGGATTTCCTTTGAATTTTAAAAGTGCTTCTCTGTCTTAAGACCATTGTCAAGGCCCCACACCGGAAAAGACTTTTATTGCCGTGGTTCAGATGAAACTGGACTTTTTTGCTTGCCTTTTTTTAAAGACGGGTTTTGGCATGGTGAGACATCCAAAGGAATACAGATCCCAAACCTCAACAGCTTAATGAGTAGCGTGGGCTTTATGGCGATCTCTTGGAGAGGCTGCAAAGGGAGCATAAACGTCAGACGGCAAAACACCTCGCCCCGCTCCCGCCCCACCCACGCACTTAGAGTCACTGGCCAT
>NW_006432945.1:19560939-19574899 GCF_000325575.1 Pteropus alecto | reverse complement strand
ACTCCAGTCCCCGCCCCACGCTCTAAAGTCCCCGCCCCCAATTCGAGTCCCCCCCTCCACGCTGTAGAGTCCCAGCCTCTCCTGTCACACAAAGGCCACGGCTCAGGGTGTCCTCTTACCCATCTCCTCTCCCCTTCCAGTCCGCAGCCGTTTTCCCTGCTGATCACTCTCACCCACTTAGCTGCTCCGCTCACCTCTCCCCTGGTCCTCACCCCGCCGCGTACTCCAGCAGCACTCAGAAGCAGCCCTTGGGAAGGGCGCGCAGAGAGTGGGCAGAGGGCACGCACTCTGAGTACTTGTGCTTCGGTTGTTTCCCCGTCATCTTTTAAACGAAAGGAAGGGGAATGTGAGGGTGTCGTCTTGTCTAGGTTCAGTTCATGGAGAACATCTAGTGGTTGGCACCAGTGTTTGTGAACAGGAACGGAGAGAGATCACGATGGAAGAGGCCAGACCAGAAGGGGCCACGTGGTGGAGCTTCCGTTTCCAGGCTGAGTGGGGCAGTCGTGAGAGCCTGTCACCTGCAGCTGCTTCACTCAGCAGTGGACAGTGGCTCTCACCTTGGTGTGGAAGGGAGTGAACCCCAATAGGTACCGGCATCCGTGCTCAGGCCACCTGTTGCATTTGCTCAAGGATTTCTATGACTACAAATATTTTGGACTTTTAAAAACACTGAACACATATAATAGTGCTTTCTATGTCCCATTCACTGTTCTAGGTGCTTTGAGGGGTCAACTCGTTTAATCTTTATCAGTGATAAATATTAAACAGTCGGTGTGGTTACTTTCCCAGGTGACCGGCAGGGGGCACAGGGCACAGGGAGAGGAAGGCGCTGGCTCAACCCCACAACTGGAGGGCAGGTGGGCGAGGCAGGGTGCAGACCTGGGGGGCGGGCCCAGGCGGCCTCGCTGCAGTCTTTGCCCACGATCCGTCTACACCCCGTCACCAGGGAGAGTGTACAGTGTGGAATTATTTGTGGGGCAGGCTTGGGGACCCCATGTAACAGAGTCCTGCAGGGCATCATTTGACGTGTCCTCGGTTAAGAGCTTCTGTTTGAATTCCTTTTGAAAGAAAAGCGTCAAGATCTTTAGTGAAGACCATCCAGACACTGAGAACCGTACGGGGAGGGAGCTTTAGGATACAGACTAGGCAGCTAGCACCCCTCTTCTCTCTGCCTCCAGGGGGTGCAGAGTCCGTGGTACGCAGGAGTCAGTCAGCGCAAGATCCCCCGGTCCCTCCCCACGCTGCCGCGCCGCATGCACACGCACACGCACACACTCGGGCCCACGCATGCACACGCATACACAGGTACCGCGGGAACACGCGCACGCTCGGGCACCCGCAGCGTGAGGCTGCTCTTGCATGAGTTCACCCCATTCCTATAGCGTTTGCCGAGAACTTTGAAACATTATTTTCTTGTTTCAACCCAGCATTTTCCCCATTTTTTCCAACAAAAATAATTCTCTTAGAAAGCTATATTTAACTTTTTCCTTGAAGTGTTTTCTAACCATCTCTTTCCTCAGGAAACTTGCTGACTCAGTTTGCTGCAGCCTCAGCCCTCCCCGCCCTCCCCGCCCTCCCATGGCTTGTTTGGGGAGCAGATCTGTGGGATGCAATTTAGTCTTCAGGAAATTCGCTTCCTACCAGTAGTCCTGAGTAAAGTGAATTTCTAAAACGAAACATCTTGTAAACGTTATCTCTGACAGACTCCCACATGGTTCAACTCTTTATGCGTTTAGCGTTTGCTCCTTTTCATTAATAAGACTTTTTTTTGTGTTGCCATGCTGTTGGTACTCAACAAATGGTGATCGATGACAAGTTTCAGGGGTTCTCACTTCGGTCCCTAAAGCATACCCTGTCCATCCAGCCTTTGAAAAAGCTCAGTATTGCAGCCGAGAATGTTTGAACTTGGATCTGCTCGGATTATTGAATGAGGTCGTGCAGGGTCAGAGACTTCCTGGCCCTCTGGCTCTCTGGAGCATGCGTGCGTTTTCATTTACTTCATTTAATCATGTAAACGTGCGTTCATTTGCCAGCCTTCGGGGTAGGGCCAAGACCTTTTCCTCGAGTCCAGACCCACGAGCATTCCACGTTGACTTTCTTGCATGAACCACACTCGGTGCATTGACTGTAATTTCCAGGATCGGTTATAGTTAAACTAAAGAGCTTGGAGATGCCCGTTGAGCAGCCTGATGCAGGCGTTGGGGTTCTGTCGCCAGTCTTCTGTGGTCGTCTTGCAATGAGAGAAAAAATAATTTTAGCCCGTTCACTTTTATAAAATCTTGCTGTATCTTCACACTGTATTTTATCAGTTTGTGTACTATTTCGTTACGTTACACAACTACACTAACAAATACAAATAGCAAAAGTAGTTTTGGAAAAAAACCACAACTCAGTGCTGAAGTTTCGTGGGCTGTGGGTGTTTGTCAGTAGGTTCGAGAGGGCATGCGAACGGTCATTTAATCTAGCAGGTCAGTGTACGTTGAGGTTGGTTTTTCTCCACTCAACGCGTAGAATCCACATCTTAAACACTTGGCAGGACTTTAAGTTTATGATGAATCGCCATCACGGCCTTGGCCTTCGGCGGGGCAGGGCGCGGCTCTGTTCACTTGGTAAGTGCGTCTCCAGGACGAGGAGAAGCATACGACCTTGGGCGCTGCTCTGCGCACTGACGCTTCGGCTTTTTCACAGAGTGCTTGGGAGAGGGGATTGGGAGAATCGTACAAAAACAGCATATTTTCTCACGCACGATGTTGCGTAACATAGGAAAACCGATGCTTCTGTTCCCACGGTGAAATGTTTGGTGTTTCCCAGCAGTGTCTGTCCTCTGACCTCTGGGGACGAGAGTGACAAAGCGCTGGCTGTAATGCTTGCCCACGTAGTTTGCTCCGTGAAGCTGCCCGCGGTTCCTCGGCCCTACAGAGTCGAGGCGGTGCCACAGGGCAGCACGTTTATCCCCACGGTTCGTGCGTGTGAGTCGCTGGTAACTTCAGGTACACACTGGAGTTCGCAGCGTGCCGGCTCTGCCTCCGTGGTGCCGTCTTTGGGCCCCTTGGAAACAAGCACTTTAAGTGGTCGCAACCCAGGGCCCCCGCTCGCAGACCCATAGTGATTAGGGGTAAGGCAGGGTGACTAATAATTCTTACACATTCAAGGTGCGGTTCTTCTTTTTCGTAAATAACTGTCCTGGCTTTCTGCCACAGAAGTTAACTGCTTCGTTTGACCTTTAATGAAGAGAGTAGGGGGGAGATGGTATGTTCAGAAAATCATGTGCCCAGCAGCATGTGGGTTGGCACCCCGGCCGAAGCAGGAATTCAGATGTGAGCCCGGCCATCATTCATGACCAGTGTACTCTAGCTGTGTTTATTTTCACAGTGGCCCTAATTTGGGGCTTGCAAGTTTGTTGGTTTGTTTTCTCATTCAATTTTGGGGACCCTGAAGCAGTATTTTAATGATAGGAATTAAGCTATTTATAAGTTTGTGTCATGAAGGTCAGCAGATTTTGCTTTTTCTTGGCTAACGCGTTATCGTACTCTCAGAAATATGTGATCTTTGTGTGTGACGATGCGTTTAAACAACTCCCGTGTCGCGATGCTGGAGTTTGCACAGACCAGCTTCACTTATCTTTTTCTTTTTAAAAAACATATTCTCATGGAAATGTTGCCTTGAATTAGACCAAACACAAGCAGTTACTAGAAATTTTTCTATCCAGTTCTGTTCATGTTCATTACTTTCAGTTTGTTTCCCTTCTAGATTTTTTTCTGAGCTTTGCTGATAGTTACGTCCCATCATCATAGCGACTTTAAGCTGCATTGAATTTTTATCACTCTCATGTCGAGTCCTACTTTTTGATGAGTCTTCTGTATAGTGAGTCTGTCAAATGAATGGCGAAGCAGACGAACAAAGGAACAAGAAGAGAGAGCAAGTGGGGTTCAGCGCGGGCCCCACGTTCTTGCAGTTTAACTTTGCTCCCTTAAATGGAAACACTTGTGTACACGCTTTTCTTTTTTTATTCTTTTTGCTGTGACAATTCCTGTTTTTACTAGGAAAAGGAGTTACTGAAAATGGCAGTCAACGTCAAAGCCGTAAGCTGTTTATAACCAGCTCTGGAATACCCGCAGACGCACACGCCTTTTCCAGAACGCTTGCGCTCCCCTTTTTTGAAGCCAGATTCCTCTCGGCTTGTTCTGGCGTATGTGAGGTTGGGGACCGGAAACCGCAGACGCCCTGGTTACTTGCAGGTCGCTGCGTTGGCAGCGTTAGAACCGGGCAGTTGTGTGGACACGTGTTTACGGCCTTTCTAACTCTCCCACTGAGCTGCCTGCTTTTTAAGAGCAAGAACTACGTGTCCCTGTGTGCCTGCCGCTTACAAAGCAGTCTGATTTCCGAGGGGCAGGAGGCCTCGTGGGTGGGGCTCCCATCAAGCACTGATTTGGGGTCAGCTTTTTTGCGGGGGAAATGTTCCTCTTAAAAATAAGATTGAAAATTACTCACATGGATAACTTCGTGGCTTGTGTCATTATCTGGTCTAGCCCCTCATTTTTCAGGCCTCGAAACAGGTGCAGCTCATAGAGCTGTTCTGTGGCAGAAGCGGGTCAGAATCTCAGTTCTGAGCACCTGCCTCATGCTCTATGCAGTGAGCCGCAGCGTGTGTCACCAGAACCGGGGCCACAAAGGCTGCGCCGTGCCTGCCAGTGGAGACGCAGGCGCAGGCTCACTGTGTCGCGATGCAGGGGTCACGGCGTGGCTTGCGGTTTGTTACCCCAGGCCGAGTTCAGATCAGAACTGCCGCTTTTTACAATCCCAGTGAGATGTTGGCATCTTAGAAAGCCCCAACTCGGCCTGTTACAGGACGGGGCCAGTTGTCATGCGTAACGGGTTGTTCCTTGTTAATCCTAGGATCACCTACTGCTGCCGGCGACCACGCACAACAAGACCACCAGGCCAAAGATGTCCATTGTGTTACCCGCAGTGAACATCAACGGTGAGTTGAAAGTGTGGTTTATGCGCAACGTGAGACCGCTCTGTGTAGCCAGGAGTCCCTGGGTTAACTGGCAGACATTTAAAATGTTCGGTTGGTCAGGTAAATATCCATACGTTAATTTTGAAACATTTTCCACTGTTTTCATACAATACATTTTTTACATTTTATACTGCTTTTAAAATTACTCTTTTAAAAATGAAAAGATCTCAAGTTTTTAAATTACCGTATTTTTAAAGAAAATTCATTCTCTTTTATTTACAAAAATGGAAAGCTGGCACAGGACATCCGGACTGCTCTGCAGGCTCGCGGCCTGGGGGCTTCTGGGTGTTGAGAACTCCGCGCTGCGCTCCCAGAGCGAGTCTGTAAGTTAGGGTTTTGGAACTCAGGCAGTTTCCTGCATTATGTAAATGGTGATACTGTTCCTAGGCCAAACCTTAGAAGCCTGTTTATTTAATCCATAGTACTGATGAACTTGACATCGATAGTATTACGCTTACATTTCGTTTTCCTGTGAGTGCCGGCTGTTAAGTAAAATGCAGATGAGACGGTGATTCTCTGAGATGGTGCAAAGATGTTGGCGCGTGGGGCGCTTGCTTCTAATGGAGAAGGCAAAATTTGACAAGCACAGAGAGCACTGTGCTCCAAGAGGGAGTCCCAGAGGAGAGTACAAAGCACTCAGGAAATCTGGGTTCTTCGTGGAAAAGGGGACACAGTGTGCGATTGACTGACCACCTTCCCTGACGTACCATACTAGGCTGGGACGAAGCTGGGGTGGCCTTCCTCCTCTGGCCCACTTACCTGCTGTAATAGGGCCACCAGCAACTTCTCTGACCTGTCGTGAGAAACGCACCTTGTACGAGGAAGTTGGAAATGAGAAGCTCTTTGAAGTGACCCGCAGTGGGCCAGTACACATTCTTGACGATGACCATCATCTGATAAACCACCAGATACAATTATAAAGCACAACACTGGGATTCTAGATGAATTCCAAGAGAGTTTAGTCTTAGAGAAAACGTATTAGAGGTTCATTGTACATTTTAGGATTGTAGAGGACTAAGTTTGCAATGAGCTGTGCACAGACAGCGTGTTAGAAATGCTCAGGAGGCAACTTTATAGAAATAAGATAACTTTTTTTGGTAGGCATAAAAGAATGATGACATTTTCTTAGTCTTGCAAAGACATTTGGAACTTTTATTTTTTAAACAAATCAGACCACAGCACTGGGGAGAACTTGTATGCCTCCGGCAGAAGCGTAACCGAAGCTTCCATGGAGCAGATGCTGCTGGTTCGAGGGCAGTGTGTTCCCACCGCACTGTCTCACACTCCGCAGGGCGTGTTTAGGGAACACCCTGTCCCCCACCCTAGGGCCGCCTGGGCGTCTCTGCCAGAACCATGGGTTTGGCTCCGGGTCAGCTCGTGCTCAGGAAGGCTGTCTTCCGCTTCAGCAGGGCAGAACTCACTTAATTTTGTCATTCTGATGCCAGCACTTAGGCGGGAGAAGGCCCGGTCGTAACGGTGAGCTGTCCATGTCTCTGAGGCCAGAAACAACAAGGTGCTGTTTGGCTCTGTCTTGGCCAGGGGACTGATTTCTTAAAGTGAGCTTTTCAGGGATTTGAAAAATAGAATCATTACAGGATCATTTCCTTTTTGTTCTGGTTTGGATTTCTTTGTAAATAGTTTTGTTTTTATTTTTTTAGGCTACAGTAAAGTGCTAGAAATTTTGAGATTCACGTTCAAGGGCCGTTGCCTGGGTGTGTACCGGGCACGGAGCACGCGCCCCGTCCTCGGGCTCCTCCTGCTCTGACGAGGGCACTTCTCAAGTCGAGCCTGTTTTTCTGCCCAAGCCGTCAGGTAGCCCCTCTCGGCGTAGCCTCTTCCGAGCCCTCTTCGACAGAGTAAACGTGAGGACGGATTTGTGAAGTGGAAGGAACGGGGGGAGTGGTAGGGAGGTCTGCCTTGACGGAGACCCACACGCGGCCTCATTTTGTCCAGACCGATTATTGCTTCGGTCGTTTACTGGCAGTTGCACAAGTCATCTTTCCGTTTCTGTATTTGTTACTAACAAGCCATTTAACCGGCTCGAGAGCTCTGGGTCAGCTGCCACCGCGTCTCCTCGGGCGTGAGACTTCCTGATGCACAGGAGCCGATGTTGGGCCCACTGTGCCCAGTCGGCCGCGGGCCCCGTCAGCTTCTGTGAGGTCGCTTTCGCTTTCTTTCCTGTGACAAAGATTCGTTCCTACTCGAGCAGATGCTTTAGCTTTCAACAGTCAGTCCTAGAGATCAGCACCTGTGTAAGCCGGCAAGGGCGGGCCGAGGCTCCGGGCTGGTCGGCGCTGGGGTTTCTCTTTCACGCACCAAGCCCCTCCGAAGGGGTTTCCCACGCACTGCAACGTCGGGAACCGGGGGATGAGCACGCGGGCGGGAGGGCGCCCAGGGCGGAGCCAGTCTGCCGAAGCCAGTCACGGGGGCACATGCTGTCCCTTCTGTCCCACACTGTCGGCCACACGACCAGCCCTGGTCCATGGGAGGGGGGACTGCAGAGGGTGCAAGCACCTGGGGGGTCACTGGGGACACCTCAGGCTGCTGGCCGTGCCGGCCTGTCACTGTGCGCGGAGTGAGTCTGGAAGTCGGGACGGTGTCCATGGCTCTTGGGGAGGAGAGGACCGAGGACCTCACGGGGAAACCGCGCCGGCAGCGTTCGTCCCCGTGTCCCCGCCCGCAGAGCCCGGGGAGGAAGCAGCGGCTCGGCTGGCTGACGGGACAGCCAAGACGCCACTGCGCGTGTGAGCGGCAGTCGCCTGCGGCCGGTTCCACGTTGTGTTCGCAGGGGACGCAGCCGCGGTCCGGGCTCACCGGTGCTCAGTGCCGGCATGGTGCCGGGCGACGTGCAGACTTCAGGGCGACTCTGAGACCTGGCTCATGCCCTCAGCGAGCGCGCGGTCTCTCTGTAGGTCTCAGAGGGTCTCCGAGCTGGAAGGAGACTTGGGGACAGCCTGGCAGGGCAGCCTGCTGACCCCGTGCAGGAGTAGGACGGGGCCACCGGGCGGCGGCCAGGGCCCCAGGCTCAGCTCTTCGGCGAGCTGTGAGACAGTTTTTCACCCGCGGAGGACTTGCTCGGAGGACAGAAACCACGTTTGTTGGAAGCAGAATGACCTCGTGTTCGATGTGGGAAAGGTGTGCCCTAAAGGTCTCGGTGCCACGCGCCTTGCGGCTTCTGAGGTGGGGACGGCGCCAGCTGCAGCCAGGCGTTGACGTGGTGCAGTGACAGCATCCGGGGCTAAGGAGGGCAGCTCCGGAATGAGCTGTGAGTCCAGCCGGTACGTGGTGCGAGCTACACTGTGGACGTGCAGGCGGAGAGAGACCGAGGCATTCGCGAGATTTAGTCAGCGTGTCTCACAGTTTAAAACGGTTTCGGGGTACGTATTTCCGAACAGAACGCTTTCTGACCATCCGTTGCCTATATCACTAGTAGTTTAGGTTGCAAACTCAGCTTTCGCTCCCTCCTGAGCACCTACCACGTGTATCAGGCGCGCTTTTGGGTGCTCGGACGTGGCAATTGCGTCTGACCCTGACCAGGCGCCTGGTGAAATTGCAGCCTTAGCGGCGACGTGGCTGAGCGTCCGCCTTCGCGCGGACCTCGCGGTCAGTGTTCTGCAGCCCGGGCTCCTGACAGTGGCGTCACCTGTCCCTTAAGTGCAGGCGTGGCTACGTGAAGATAGCACAACTAGGTTCCGGTGCGTGTTACCTAAGTTCAGAGCGGCGGCTCCTGTGCCACGTTTTGGTCACCTGTGAATGTTTAATATTAGGCACATAATTTGGCACAATGGCCTGCAAAAGGTGGGAGTTTATATTCGCTCACACACTGGCCTGGGTTTTCCATGCTAAGCCGGGGAGACTGCACACGACGTCAAAACACGGGAAACACACCGAGGGCCTGTAAGCTCCAGGCTTCATGGCGTCGTACGTTTACCTAATTAAAGCACTTTTAGATAAAACGATCTATTCAAATTTAGTAGACATCGATTTCAGCGTTGTTTGCTTTTTCCATGGCGTTTAAACATACAAAAGTTTTTTTTTTACATTTTCTAGTGAGTAAACGTTAGTCATTTCCCTAAACTAGCCTGCCTCAGACCACAGGTCAGTTCTACATTCAAAGTAAAACATATCATTTAATAGTAACGACAAACCGTCTGTGTGGTCACTGAGGAATGTGACGTCTGCGTTTCTTTAAACGTGACCACGGGAAACAGGCTTCTCGCAGGCTGGGTGCTGGCACCGCGTCGGGGCGTAGGCGCGCACCTGGGGAGCCTGCCCCGCTCCCAGCAGGTCGACTGCGCGGCCGTCACTCGTCCTTGCTGCTGTGCGCTGCCTTCCGTCCAGCGCACAGCTGATCAGCGAGCACCGCCCTTGTGAGCGGCTGGCTGAGGCCCACGGTGCGGGGGACCCGCTGAGGGCCAGGGGTTGTCTGACGAGCCGAGGGACGCCGTTTAACGTGGAAACTGCATGCAGCCCCTTCCCAGATAGACTCAGCTCGTGACAGAGCCTTTTTTTTTTCCATTTTTTAACTTTGAGCTGCTTGTATCAATCAGTTTTCTTAGTTTCAAGTACCAGAAATGAACTCTGGGTAACGTCAGTGGAATTTCTAGGCGAGCCACAGAATCAGACGTGAAGACCCTTAAACAAAAACAGCGCCAGCTCCCCCGCAGCTGCTCGCAGACCTAGGCGGCACCATCACTGTCACTAATCCCAGGCTCTGCTTCCAGAGCCCCTCAGGAGGACAAGGGGCCAGCGCCCCGCGGCTCAGGCAGTTACAGGGTCGCGGGAGCCGCGCACAGACGGTGCGTTCCGTCATCGCACAGGCCCTCACGCCGGTGCCGTGGGCCGGGGCCGTGCCCTCCGGGACGGGGGACTCCAGGCCCAGGGAGACAGGTACATGCCAGGTGGCTGCCTTCTGTCTGCAGCACGTTGAATCATCCGAGGGGACTAAACACGGGAGCTGAGGGAACGAGTGCCCGAGGACACGAGGGGCGTGGCCCGTGTCGCCTCCAGCAGAAGAGCCGGCTGCTTCCTGAAGCGCCTGATAAGCTCAGTGGAGGACGGCTAGGCGGCGGCGGGTACCGCAGTGACGAGGCCCTAAGGCACGTCACCTCCGGGCGCCCTGCCCACTCATGAGGGTCAGCCGCAGCATAAGGTCCGGGAAAACAGCCCGCACTCGGAACCACTTGGCCCTCACCTCCTCGGCCCTCACCAGCCCGGACGTGTGACTGTCCTCGTGTGAAATGTGACGGTCGAGGTGGCAGCAACCCGTACACTCTCCTGTCGGCTCTGACTGCAAGCTCGTGCGTGGCAGGCCGATAGCAACTACTGTCTTTACTCAGATAGTGTGTCTCAGAAAGCGGATAAATCACGAACTTACTTTTTGATGACAGTAAACGTCCATGAACGCAAAGAATTAAATCTCCACCTCCCACTTAGTGGTGTGTTTTTCAGAAACGATGGTATTTTCCCACGCAGCACGGCTGAGGCATTCGAGTCACAGCAGGGGAAATACTCATCGGATTTGTCATCGTTGTTCTTGGCTTCTGCTTCTGTGAGAGCTTTTCAAAGTTTCTTCGTTTCAATATCTATTTCTCAAGTAGATTTTAAACCGTAACATGCCATGTTTAACACTTGCAGATGAAATCGCATTTGCGATAATGAATCCGTATGTTATGTTTCTTTCAAAAAATAGTTTTATCTCAGTATGAAATACAAGATTCTTCACATATTATAAAGTAGAGAATTTTGGAGATATCCCGTATCCACCGGTCAGCTACTTTCCTGTTTGGGTTCAGTTGAGTCAGTGATGGAAACGGTAGCAAATTGTGCATCTAGAGTAAATAAAGCGTATCAGCTGCGTAGATCCAACCATCTGCCACGGCCGCTGCATCTCCTGCCTCTCCAGCCGTGGGTGGAGGGTCCCATTTCCCTCACACTCTCGTCAACACCATTTCCTGTCTTGACTGTAGCCATCCTAGTGGGTGTGTCACTTGCGGTTTGATTGGCATTTTGCCAGTGTCGAATGTTGTTGAGCAAGATGATCTTTTCACGTGTTTATTGGCCATTTCCACGTCTTTGGAGAACTGTCTCATCAGACTATTTGCCGACTTAAAAGTTGGGTCGTCTTTTTATTATTGGGTTGTAAGAGTCCTTTATGTATTCTAGGTACAAGTTTCTTATCAGATACATGTATGATTTGCGTATACGTTCACTATTCTGTAAGTTTGTCTTTTCACTTTCTTGAGCGAGCCTTGTTCATAAGGTGGAATTTTGGTTTCCCGAATTTTCTACTAAATTTTCTAAATGTCTCAAGTTGTGAAGTAGCCTGAAATTCTTTGAAAGTAGAACTAGACTCTGAGATGTGACAGAAAATGGTCATCGTTAGCGGGGCCAGCGTTTCGGTTGTTTACGGCGTGCCAGGTGTTGTCTGAGGCCTTGCAGCCTTGGTGGCGTTCCTGCTGTTCCCCTCGGGGGGACGGACGCACGGACGCACGGACAGAGGCCTGAGGAGGCTGAGTGAGCTGCACAGAATCCAAAGGCACTGGCAGATTGGAAGGCCCGTGCGGGTTATTTTCTTGACCAGTGTTCACATTTCGTTTGGTCTTCGTATCCCACTGTCATGCTTTTGAAAAGGATACTGTTTTACAGCTTCATTTTTCATCCACTAAAAAATCCCTAGATTTTCCCCAGATATGTTGGAACCCAGCCATTCACTTCTGCTCTCAGATTTCTGTTTCTCTGAAACTGGAATTTCTTAGTTTCTGACCAAATCTTTTCGTTGATGTAACCTTTTGACTTTTTGACTGTCCTTTCCAAATGGGCCCTTTCAAACTAATTTCAATATTAGTCGATTTTAAATGCATTATAAAGGTAAACTTGCTCATTAAAAAATGATTCAACATGTATTTCAGACATTTTGAATGTCTTTCGGATAAGCTACTGTGAAGAACTGAACTCATCTACTCCTCCATTAAAACGCGTCGGCAGCTCGGTGTATTACTTACATGTTGCTGTGTGACAACATACTTCAGACTCAGCGGCTTCAAAGCACGTGTATTGTCTCACAGTTTTGGCGGGTCAGGAGCCAGGCATAGCTTCTCTGGGCCTCTAGCCTCAGGGCCCCGCGTGGGGCTGGGGTCGAGCTGTCCGCTGTGCAGCTGTCCATCCCAAGGCCCAGCTTGGGTAGGGCCACATCCAGGCTCGCTCGGTGACTGTTGGGAGGGTCCCGTGTCTTGTGAGCTGCTTGGACCACGCCTGCAAGTTTGTCACTGGCCGTGGCCGGAGGCCTCCCTCAGTTCCTGATCGTGAACCTCTCGGTCAAGCAGCTCAGAACACGACACCTGGCTCCTCAGTGAGCAAGCGAGAGTGCCCAGGAGGGAAGCCATGGCATCGTGACCTAACCTCAAAGTCGCTGTCCCATGACCTTTACTAGGTGCCGCTCATGAGAAGGACAGCATTTGGTCCAGTCCACACTCAGCAGGAGGGGACAGTGAGGTGTGACCCTCAGGATGGGCTCATGGGGCAGTCTTAGCGCTGCATGTCACCCTCAGTGACTGTCACTCGGCTACGGGACAGAAGCCATGGTGTTTCTGGACAGAATCCTGACGTGATTCTGTCGTGCAGGCAAGTGATGCTTTTATCTTCAGGAAACAAAAGCAGGTCACCCATCCTAAAGTGTGTGTTTACGTGTGTGTGTATATATATATATATACACACACACACGCACACACACACACACACACACATATGTATAGTATTTAAAAACAGTCGGGCAGATTTGCTAACGATTTATTAATCCAACTTTATTAGGAGATGGCATTTAAGTTCTGAGACACAGTAGAAAAGATGTTTTTACGTGTTACTTCGTTTCTTTCTTTTCTGTTATTCAATTTTAGTCATGGGAAATTTTGGCCAGAGCACAGATGATTTTGATTTCAACATGTTCAACACACAAAGAGCATTTTCTCCCTCTTAAATCCTACCCTCCACTTCAGTCCTAATTCAACAAAGTGAGTCGTGGGCCGTCGCAGCTCATTAGCTCAGCGAGGCTCCCCGCGCTGTCCCGTGGCGCTCGAGCTGCGCCTGAGGTCGAGTCCACGCTGCCAGCTCCGGCCCCCGCAGCCCAGCTGCCCCTTCATTTCCTCTGTCACCACCCCTGTCCGTGCCACGCTGGTACGCAGACCTAGCGCATCCTCGCCCCGACTGCCCATGCCACGGGCTTTTCCATCTTTCTGGAACCCTCTTCCCCCACATCGTCACACGGCTCAGCCCTTCGCCCCGTCCACTCCTCCGCTCCAGCCTCGCTGCCGCGGGGGGCCTCGTTCACCGCCCTTCACAGCGCGGTCGCCACCGTCAGCGCCAGGGACGGGTACAGCGGTGTTTGAGAAAGTAATCTGCCGACGGGGGCACGTGGCCGGTTCTCAGACGGAGGCCGGACTGAGGCTGCGGGGAGGCCCTGCGCCTCATCCGGCCGCGGTCGACAGTGATCCGAACGGGAGCAAACCGCAGCAGGTGCGCTCTCAAGCGGGTCACAAGACACGGCAGGGACGGCAAGGAACCCCCGAAACCACGCGACTGCCCTGATCACGCAGGTGACCTAATTTTTAAAGGACTGTCCAGCTCCGATACAGTTTTGTCCATTTTATCGCCTTTGTCTTGGAGACTGTGCGAGATGCTCCCCTCGTGAACACTGACGTCGTGTTGATGAAGGGCAGCAGGGTCCCCGTGGTTACCGTGACGTCCTGGTTAGCTCAGGGGACAGCGGGGGCTCCGTGGTTACCGTGACATCCTGGTTAGCTCGGGGGACAGCGGGGGCTCCGTGGTTACCGTGACATCTCTGTTCAGCCCAGGGGACAGCGGGGGCTCCATGGTTACCGTGACATCTCTGTTCAGCCCAGGGCGGATGTCTCTGTGAGCCTGAGGCACGCATCTCGTAGCCCT
>NW_006432945.1:19542485-19560643 GCF_000325575.1 Pteropus alecto | reverse complement strand
GAGCGTCAGTCTCCCTGAGCTGGCGGCCAGTCGTCCCTGTGTTCCCAGGGAGACCACAGGCTGCTCGACCTGCTCCGCCTGAGGGGGCACGTCTCGTGGCATCCAGGGCTCCGTCAGGTGCCCAGTGCGGGAGGGTGACTTGGGCCAGCTGCCTGAAGCCTAGGGCCCCCTGCAACCGTGGAGCCGCTGCCCCCAGCTCGTGCGTTTCCTGGGGCAGAGGTGGCCACTGTGCGCGGCTCCTCCGCACGCGGCCGGGCCGAGGCCACTTCAGAGGCTACGTGCTGGGCCCACGTGAGTGCTGCGTCTGCGCCCTGACCCCCGCTGGGGGACACCAGGCTCACCGCCCAGACCCCGCACTCCAGGGGCAGAAGCCGCATGCCTGCAGTCTGAGGCCGACTCGCCCACGCGTTCTCGTCCCCAGCCGTCCCCAGGTCTGTCCTCCACACCGCCACCCGTGACCTAGTCAAAGAAAACATGGGTCTGGCCTGTTCCTCCCTTCCTTAAAATTCTCCGGTGCTTCCTCGCTGCCTCTGGGGTAAACCCGAGACTTGCTGGGAGTGGGGCGCACGGCTGGATGGTGGGGGCGTGGGGGGTGGCGACACCTCGCACAGAACCGGCTCGCGCTTTAGGCATGACCGTTGCTCACCTGCAGGACCTCCCCACCTCCGAGCAGGTGAGCACCCGCGTTCAGCCGGAGTGTTGCCTCCTCGCCCCCCAGGCCGGGACGGCAGCCTCTTTGTTCCCGTCGCACCGTCCAGGGGCCCACTTCACGGCCGCGAGGGAGCGCCATGCCGTTTACGTAGCTGCCTCCCAACCAGACGGCGCCACCTTGGTCCAGGGCCAGGCCTTACTCATCTCTGCCCCCAGCACCCAGCGCAGCGCCCAGCGCATAACAGCTGCTGGGCGAGTGTTTATGTAACTGAATCACGTTGATCGTATGAGCTAGTCCCACTGGGAGAACATCTGCCCTGCCTCACACATCTGAGGAAAGCCCTGTTTATTATGCTCTGCTAATTGACTGCTGTGCTACATATTAAATTGGATATTTTGGTCCTTGCTTCAAAAATAAGGTTAAATCGAGCATATTCATAGCCCTGTTAAGATTACATAGTGCCTGTTATGTAATCTCCGCTTTATGGCCGCTGGGGATCTGCGATGCCCAGCTGCCGTCTGGGGTGGCTTGCTGTGCTGGGTGGTGTTTCAGTGGGATGAGCTAACAGCGTAGAAGTCACAGGTCACCGTGGGTCTGTGGAAGGTCGGATGCTGAGCCTTCCCTGTTTTAAAGTCTGTCTTTTTGAAAGATCCCAAGAAAGGCAGGTCCTTTTAAGCACGTTGATGGCCTGCACTTCCTAAGTCATAAACCAACCCCATTTTCTGCCTTGTGCCTGGCTCCCAGAGAGGTTGGCGGTGACACAGCACGTGGCACCATGTGGCGGCTCCAGTAGCTTCCCCCAGGGGGCCCAGGAGGGGGAGGCACCTGGATCCTGGTGCCAGGTGTCCTGCCAGGAAGCAAGCGCATCAGGACATCTTACCTCGACGAAGCGGGGAGCTTGCCAGGCTCCCTAGCGCCCCCGTAGCCCTCGGGGCGGCAGTGGGGTGGCAGTACCGACGCTGGCCCCCTTTCCTCCGTGCAACAGAGGCGTGCCGCTGCCAGCTTGTCTTCTCTCTCTGTGCATGGAGCCATCTTGCTCAGCAGGCTGTGGTGCTGTGTCCAGGCTCCCCCTGGGCCCCTACTCCACTTCTGGGGGATGTCAGGGGGTGCATCAAGCAGAGGGCCACCGTGTCTGCGCTCATGACCTGACTCCTCGCCCTGCGTGGCACCACAGGGAGCTGGCATCGCCCCACCCCTGAGCAGCACACGGGTGCGGGTGCACGACCCACAGACCTCGCCAGCCGCCATGGGGGGGATCGGGCCGGACCCCTGGGTCACTGACGCCCAGGGCTGCCCCCGCGCCCAGATGCTCACTCTCTGCCTGACAGGTCCTTGCCCCAGGTCTCGATGGAAAAGTCACCTTTGCACCAGAATTCATCTTCCTGGGCAGGCCTTCCCAGACCACTCTTTGCAAAGTGCCTGTCCAGCCCCCGTCGACGGGTGCCCTTCTGTGCCCTTGTCTGTCCCGGTCTTCACCATATGAGGCACAGTGCGACGCCGTGTCTGATCCTCCGTTCTCCGTCTGCCCTCCCTCTGCAGAGTGGGGCTGCTCGTGTCTGCTGTGTTCTCAGAGGACTGTGCTCTTTGACCCGGTAGTAGTCACTGGAGAGGTTCCATGGGTTCTGGACTGTATAGAGAAGTTTCTGGCCTTCGGTTCAGTTTTATTGGGTCTTGAATTTTAGACTATGACACCGTAAAATAGTTTCCTAGTGCTCAGTGTCGGTGATGTAAGTATCAGCAGCAAGAGGGTTCCTGGCCATCCCTAGAGTTGGGGCCCAGATCCCACAAAAACCCAAACTGTGTCCTTGGGCATGAATCAGCCTTGCGTCTACCTCACTCTGCTTTCAGGGTGAGTTCGGACCCCAACCCGGCCTTCCCGTGGGCCCCCTTGTTGCTGTGCCTGCCTGAAGTTCACTTGTTTTCAGTTTTTGTTGCACTAGTTGGAATTATATAATCAGATGTCAGTTCGGTGGTCTGGAAACTCAGTTCGAGTTAAGAGTTTCGGTAGTCACTTCCTGTTTAGTGGTCTTTCAGGGGCAGGGGGAGATCAACGACTAATGAGAGGCCTCCACATGTACGGGTAGCACCTCATGGGAGGCGCAGGTGGGCAAGAGAAGGGTACTTGTGACACCGAGTCCCTGAGCAGTGACAGGATCAGGCAGATCCCTGCAGACGCCCTCGGCACTTGCCCGGGCCCGGGCGGAGCTGACCTGAGCAAAGTGGGAACTCGAGCATGTAGCACAGGCCCCTAGATTCCCAGGGGATAACTTCCACCTGGTCACCTTCGAAAGAGCCATTGTCGATGGCTCTGAATTAAAAGTACCAACTCGAGGTTGAAGAGAAGCGACTTTGGCCACGGTGCAGAGACAGGGTATTCGCAGGACAACCTGCTGCCGCCACATTTCCGGAACTATTCTGGACGGCGCTCTCTGCTGTCGGGGCCCGGAATGGTGGGACGTGAGGAGGCCAAGGCTCACCGGATGGCGAGACGGGCGGGCGAGGACAGCCTGGGTGCGCGGCGCTCCAGGCCCACAGACGTGTGTGGTCGGCCTGGAGCTCCCGGCCGGGCCAGCTCTCCCTCAGGGAGGCTCCGTCGCTCGGTGCAGCAGTCGGCAGGTGCTGCTTTGTGTCGCAGTGCAGAGACGACGCCCCCGCCACCTGCCTGCGGGCCTCCCAGCCCGGGTCTCTCCTGTTAGGGAATCTCTGTTTTTAATTTCTTTGGGTAAAAGGCAGACATGGTGTTCGCTGGGAGCTGTCCCTGTGTCTCCAGAGAGAGTCCCACGTGGGAAGCACATGTCCCACCTGCAGTGTGACTGCTGCTTACTCAGTGCGTCTCCCACTGGCGGGAGAGGGTCTGCTTCTACTCCCCCAGCCCTCCCGCCAAAAAAAATGCCAGACGTTGCTTAAAGGAGCCAGGCCTTCTTCTGCGAGTCCCCCACGGAGTTCGGTGAAGTGGGGCGTCATACGTGGGTCATGAGGGAGACGTGGACACGGAGCCCTCGGGGAAGGCCTCTTTGGCGGGGGCTGGACTGGGCGCGGGAGTTGGGCGGCGCGGCCGAGCCAGGGACACTGGCGGAGGCAGCACACGCGTGGGTCGTGGCGCTCGACCCCAGGACGCGTGTGGGTGTGACAGTCGACACCCTCGTCTGCTACGGAGCCACTTCCTTCCCCTCTCACTGCTCCGTCTACCCTTCCTTACCCCGTCTTTCTGTTTTTCTGTGTCTCATGACGTGTGAATGGGCGGTTTCCATCTACCGTGCGTGGCCCCCACAGCCTCCTGGATTCGGGCACAGACACCACAGCCCGTCACTGCCTGTCACCGGTCTAGCTCACACAGCAGACTACGTCTCGTTGGGATTCGTGACGATTCTGGAAAGAAACCTGTTTCATCACACGGACTTGTCCGCACGGCATGGGCGAAGCCTCATCAGTTTCAGGCTAAACTCTGAGGCGTCGCGTGTTTCATCCGGTTCGTGCTCGGGGTTCGGGTTTGTGGTCAGTCGTCGTCCGCTAGCAGCCTCTTGGCGCCCCGTCCGAGCTCCGTTATTGGGTGTCTGTAGCTGCCCACGGTGTCCAGCGTCCCGGCACTGTGCCCATTCGGAAGGCCCAGGTGTGGCCAGCGGCCGGGGGACAGCGGGCCTGGCCGGCCCCTGCACGCGCCTCCTTGTTACGCTGTCACTGAACCGCCAGGCTCACAGGCTTCCTGGGTCCCACGGCTCCCAGGAAAGCCTGCGTGCGCTTCCCTGCAGGTCACCCCCTGCGGTGGGTGCTGGCGTTGGCGGTGGACACCTGGCCGTGTGCGGGCGACGCTCCTGGCCAGTGTCTGCTGGCTTAGACCCCGCTCCGGCGCAAGTGATGAGCAGCACTTAAAATGTGTCCTGCGCAGGGGTGGCCAGAGCCAGCTGTGCTCACAGCCCTACGGCAAGGGGCGATGGGCTCCCTCTGCCCCTGGAGGAGTGCGTGTGGGCGCGTGCCCGGCAGGGGGCTGGCACAGCTGTTTCCCCGCTCATCCTGTGGCCATGATCGTCGGAAGCCCCCTGGCAGGGGGAGGCCGCCCCCTGACGGTCCGGTCCGGGGCGGGGCACAGAAGCGCCCAGAGCTCCGCTGCAGGGCGCACAGCGCGGCCAGCCGGGTCGCTACAGCCCCTTCACTGTCCGGTAGACGTGTCGGGTGATCTGGACTCCTGATGGCGTGTCGCGTCAAACCCCGCAGGACCCAGCCTGTCGTGTAGAAGGGGCTCCGCGTGCAGCGGGGGCGCACGCACCCTCTCCACAGCGTCTCCGGTGCTGCAGCGCTGTCCTCGGCCCAGAAGTTGCTGCCGTCAAAACGGAGGGAAGAACAAAACCCTCTCAAAGGCCCCGGACCCCCCTGCCCGGGTCTCCTCGCGCACGGGCTGTGGGGTGACGCTGCCGCCCCTGCCACGGCTGGGGCCTCCTGGGCTTGGAATCCGGTCGCAGCTTTAGTTTCCCTGGAAGCGTCTGCGCTTGCGGCCGGGTTTCCATCTCTTCCTGAGGCTTAGGTGTCAGGGAACGCTGGTCCCAGGCTGAGCCGCACGCTCTTGGCCTCTAATTGCTTCTGCAGGTGCTCGGCCTGCGTGAGACCTGGTCTTGATCTTAAACTGTTCTCCCGACTCCGAGTTAATCCAGGAAAGCAGTAAAAATAAGTAACGTGTATTGCATGCCTCTGATACATGTGTTTTCCATTAGCGGGTCATCTGCGCCCCAGGGTGTGTGTGCGTATGCGCGCGCACACACACACATCCGCACACACACCCCACACCCCCTTCAGTTTTTCTGAACTGGGCGGGGGGGGCATGGTTCCAAAAGGAGACAACTGTGGCACCTTGAAATCTGAATGCGGCGTGCGTGCGGGATGGGAGGCCTGCGAACACGTCACCGGGCTGTCTCTTCCATCGCCTCCTTTTTGGAAAAGAAAACACTTTGATAGGAAATTGGCTAATTACGGGCATCCAGATTTATTTCTTTGAAGATAAGGAAGTGATCGAATAGCCGTTGCAAAGTGGTGGGACTTGTGGAGTTGGAGGTGAGGTTCCGTGGCAGTGGCTTAGGGACCAGGTAGGGTTGGTTCGTGCCCAGCAGCTGCCAGCTTCCTGCTTGTCGCGCACGCTGGGGGAGAAGGGAATCGGCCCCAGCGGCTGTCAGAGGAGCCCGTTGGAGGACGTGTCATGGGACGTTCATCCTCAGGGAAGGCTGTTTGAAAAATCGGAACAGATGACCAGCCAGCAGAAGTGGAGGGGCAGTGTCTTCCCTCGGCTTTAAAACAGACTACCTGCTTATGACGCTTACCGGGTGCAGGTGATGAGATCTAACGGTCTTTAACTTTGGAGGGGGGGGTCGGAGACCCCACAGAGAATCTGGTGGAGCCCATCTCCAGAAAAACGCACACACATTTAAAGCTTTGCATGCAATTTTAGGGAGTTTATGGACCCTGACTAAGACACGCGGCTTAGAGGAGCTCCGTAAGTGTGTCCTGGCCTTGTAAGTGACAAGTTCCACAGCTTCGTTCTCCCAAACGTAATGGAATCTGAAGATCAAATGACAAACTTTGGATTTCCTTCCTCCTGATTTATAATAGTTGCTATGCACAACGTCTAAGTACAATAAAGATAATGGAAGGAATAGAAAGGATTCTATTTTTAAATTCAGTTGTTTTGACCTAGAGTAACCAAATGTTTAATTTTGAAACTCTGGTTGGCCCTATATCATCTTCATAAAAAGGCAGCAGAGAACGGAGCCTTGGCCAGCGGCCACTCTTCCCGGTCCCATAGCCAGCTCTGGAGTCCCAGATGAAGATGCAAACTGAGACGCCACGTTGACGACTGGCTCCCTTCCGAGTTCACACGTCTTCTGTGTTGCTAGGAATGTCCAGCTGGGCTTGAAAGATATTGTCTGTTTATAATTCTCTCATCCGTGTCAGGCCCAAGTTGCACTGACCACAGTTGGAAAATGAGCACCCAGAGTTGCAATCAGGAAGGAATTTGGCCCTGAAGTAACGCGCTCCATCCTCTGCGGGGAGGGAGAGGACGGTGGCACGTGCATTCCGCTTGCGGTGGTTGCCGTGTGGCTGTGTGGTGTCCCGTCCCCTCTGCAGACAGCCCCCGGCACTCCCTTCAGGCCCAGGTTGGGAACGACCTTGTCTTTTTGTCCCTGGGGTCCAGAACTCGGGAATTCTGAGGCGAAAGGTCAGCCTGACACAGGGGGAGGTGATCCAGCGCTCTGGGAAAGAGCATGTCGGCTGCCCGTGCCCGTCAGTCTCTGTGCTCTGTGCGTCCGAGGCAAGCCCTGTGACCGTCACGAAATTGGAGGCATCACTGAGGAGGAGCCCAGCAGTCCCGGCCCAGGCCGCCCCGCACTCATGTGACATTCTGGTCCTGCGACAAGTGCTGCTTCCCACTGCTGAGGGGTGGGCCGAGGGCTTACGAGTTCCACTGAGACCTCCCGTGGTTCCATCACTCCAGTCGTGACTCAGTGCATGGGAGTGAGTCTGTGGGACGTGACATCTGGGGACAGTCCGTGGCATTGACTGACGGCGTCCAGCTCCTACCGACCCAGTGAGGTGTGGTTTAGGAAGTAGAGTTGAGGTGAGGATGGGCCGTTCAGGCACCCCACCTGGTGAGGCTCTGCTCAGTGACGTAAGTCCCTGGTCCCCTGGAGGGTACTGAGTTCACGCCCGTAAAGCTGGCCCGGGCTGGCGCTCATGGCGGGGTGCACGCTCTCTTGACGTCACTCACCCCATGTGTTTCTCCGCAGAGAATGTGATCAACGGGCAGGATCACGAGGCGATGATGCAGATCGACTGCCAGGTGATGGACACCAGGATCCTGCACATCAAGAGCTCGTCGGTGCCGCCGTACCTGCGCGACCAGCAGAGGAATCAGACGGACACCGTCTTGGGCTCCCCTCCCGCGGCCGCGGCGGCAGCGCGCGTGGTCAGCACCATCCCCGAGTCCCTGCGGTAGTGCGGCCGGCGGGGCTGGCGAGCGCCGCGCTGGACCAGGGCGAGGGAGGCGCCCCCTCCGCCTTCCCGGTGGCGGCAGAGCTGCCTCACAGAGTTCAGGGACGGCAGAGGCGCTGCCCAGGAGGCCGCAGCACTGGACCCGCAGGGGGCGTGGGCCCCGCCTCCTGCCCTGTGGCCGCACTGGGCCCCGCTGCACTGGGCCCCGCCCCACCCGAAGTGCTGTCACCTGAGCTTTGTGCCCTGTCGTCTCCCGTCTCCCTCCGCCGCACGGCCTTGCTCTCCGCCCCGTAAAGAGACGTCTGTGCCGCGCCGTCGCTGCGGGCGGACCCCGATGAGCCCCACCTTCGCGCTGCGAGCCCAGGGCGGGCACTGGGCTTTCCGGGGAGCAGCCCGGAGCGCCCCGAGATACTCAGTGGTCTGGAGCTTCCGAAAGCGGGGAAGCCCCGCGTGGGGCCGGGGCCGCGGCTGCAGCCTCGAGACCATGAGGCAGCTGCGGGGTGCTCGGTGCGCGCGGGGACGCGGGGCGCCGCCTGTTCCAGGCCTCCGGACCCCGTCTGCCGAGAGCCCCCGCCCTCCGCACAGCTCCGCCAACACGCCGAAGCCGGGGACGCGGGGACACGGTTCCTTTGGACGGAGCAAAAGAGCTTTTTCTCGGGGGGGTGGGGGGGGGGGGCGGATTTTATCCCTGAGACTCCCGGCCAGGAGGCCGCGGACGCCTGCGGGGCACGTCTCCTAGGGCCGTCCTGTTGTTTCTCCAGCGGAAGGACAGTGACAAGCCTTTGTGCTGCCCCGGTCGCAAGGACCGCGCTGTGCTCACGCCCCGCCCTGAGCGCCGCTCCCCTCGGGTGCGCACCCTCAGGTTCCAGAGTGACGTCCTCCGTCCTGTGACCCTTCCGGCCCTCACGGACCCCATTCTGCAACCACTGCCCCTCGCCCTCCTGGGTGCACGGGACGTGCCTCCCTCCCCAGAGAGGAGGAGACCCCGGTCACCTGCTCCAGGGCCCCTTGGGCTGAGGCTCGTGGGCAGCGCGGAGGGATCACGGCCACTCTGACGCCGAGGCTGCGCTCAGGCGGGTCGCCCGCTGCGGAGGGTCCGGCTCCGCGCCCCCCCCCTCCATGAAGCCCCCGGGCTGAGAGGCTAACAGACGTCACCACTTAAGTCTAGCCGGCGCCCCTCGACCTGGCATCCTGGTCGACGCTCACATAAGAACCGTTTTCCCTGGGGCCAGTCTAACTTCTGACCGGTGCCACAGGACGGAGGCCACGCACAGAACCCGTCAGGATCCGGCGGTGTCCCCTGGTGTCTCGCCTGGGCCAGCCCTTGCCGTCTGTTATGTGCATTAGCCGAAAAGGAGGCTGTGGCTGTGGCTAATGGGTCTGTTATGTGCATTAGCCGAAAAGGAGGCTGTGGCTAATGGGCGGCAGCAACATACTGTCCCCAACCTGCTGATCTGCCCACTGTCCTGGTTACCCTGGGGACGCAGATGGTGTCACAGCGATCTCAGGTGGGACTGCCCTCCTGTCCTTTGCGGGCCCTGCGCCCGTTTAGCAGCTGTGGGACTGAGGATCTCCGCTCTGTGGGGCCAGCCCCCAGCACCCTCTCCGGTGAGAGCGCGGGCGTGGCTGAGGGGCAGGCAGCACCTGTGCGGGGTCTGGCACGAGCCTCCGGGAGCCCTAATTCCCTGCAGGGCTCCCGTCTTCATCTGTCCGGATTTGATCTCAGATGGGGGGCAGGGTTGTCCTCAGGTGGAGTTTTGGGGAACGGGAAAGGCGCCTGGCAAGTGCTAAGTGCCACGTCTGTGAGGGCCACTGAAGCTGCCACCCCTCCTGGAGCACAAGAGAGATTTTCCCTTTCGTGTGGTGAGTGCGGCACGAGGCCCTCGGGAACATGCAGGGTTCTGTGCCTGATTCATAAATTGAGCCGGCGTTTGGCTTAATTTTTTGGTAAGACTGCCTTGCAGAGATTGCAGCCAGGAATTGTGGGGAATATGTGTGCACATACAGATATATAATTTTTTTAATTTATTAAGTTCTTAAGTGGGGCTTCGCAGGCTGGTGAGGGACTCGGATGAGCTCGTGGAGGAGGCGGGCGCTCGGGCTTCTCGGCAGGCCTGCCTTGGGCACCAGGGCCGCCGTCTCAGACGGGGAGGCTGCTGGGAATGTCCTGGGCTGCCCGGTGGCAAGTGCCAAGGGTCCAGCTTGGGGGCAGTGCATGTCTCTGTGCTGACTGCTGAGCCAGATGTTGGGAGCCCTTCTCGGGGGTCAGCCCCATCAGTGTCGGACAAGGGTCCGTCTCGAAACACATGCATTGCTTGTCATGCTCGTAGTTTATAAATTTGCATCAGGTTTTTGGGTGGGGTTTGTGTTTTCGTGAGTGAAAAATCTCCCGCGAATGTAAATGCTCGGAGCATCTTCTCATCTATTTTTTAGTGACTGCAAGCTCCAGCACAAAGCTGGCATTTCTTTGCCTTTTCTTGTGAGAAGTAAACGTGGAGGTATTTGAAAGCAGCACTGTTGTATGAGTCATTTTTGGGTGTTCTGAATAAACGTTACTCAGAAACAGACAAGGAACTTGGGATTCAAACGGATTTTGCTCTCGTTTTTAAAGAGACACTGTTCTGATTAAACCTTCCTGACCCAAATCTTGCTCCTGGGCATATGCCCCCAGCAGTCACAGCAGTGACTCTGGTAAGATGCTGCTGCTGTGGCATCTGGAGTGATTAAAGCTGGGGGGCTCTCAGGCACTGTTTCTGATTCTTGCCATTTTATGAAACTCAGGCCATGAAACTCGACAGGAAAATATTTCCGGGAAGAGCTTGTCATTGCATGTGACTTTCTGGCACATAGAGAAGTTTCCAGGTAACCTCCATGTCCAGTACCCGTTAGAAGTAATCGCTGTTCCTGAGGGCTGGAGCCAGACCCCACGCCCCCCAGCGTGACCTCAGCGGAGTTTGCCCAGGGAGCCCTCCGCCCGCGGCTCGCTGACTGAGCGTGGGAGCTGGGCCACAGGTGAGACCCTGCATCCTCAGCCATCCACCTGCGCTCGCCTCGTTCCGAATGCCACAGTTGGTGGGCCCCTCGTTCTTGAGTCATTTGAATTGGCAGAAATTAGGACCTTTGCTGCTAATGTGCCTACTGATTATAACTTTAGCCTTAAAAACCGGAAAAAGGCCTAAAAGAAAGGATGGGTAAGAAGTTCTCGTTCTCACCCCCGATAATACCTGGGGGTGCAGTTCCCGTCGCTCCTCCGCCCCCTGGGGTCGGGTTGGTGTCCATGGCAGGGGAACGGGGGCTGAACAGCCGAGGGGGGAAGTGCGGCCAGCGACTTGGCTTGGGGGCGGGGCAGAGCCTGCAGCAGGGCCGTGAGCAGGCTGCCGGGGTCAGGAGGGCAGACGCTCCCCATCCCAAATCTTCGGTAAAAGCATTGTCTCGGCTGTTCGGGCGCGTGGTCCACTAACAAAGGGAAAGGCAAGATGTGAGCTGAAGCGTCAGTGACGACACAGCTAAAGGGGACTGTAACCCCCTCGCCCCCACCCCAGCTACCAGAACTTATGGCATTGCCCCTGGCTACAGTTCTCCAAGGACAACCACAGCTGACGTTGGATGACGACAGGGTGCCGTAAACAGGGCCCTTCCTGCCCGTGCCCTCCGTTGCTGACACAGGCCACGTCCAGTGTTTGCTGACCACAGGAACCTACAGCACGCTCTGCTCCGCGACATCTGTTCAGTGGAACCTTACACGGGCCTAGAAGCCACCTTGGTCAGGTCAAGGTAGCAGCCGTTGCTATCAGCTGATGCCATGCTGAGCGTGTGCACACTGGCTCATGGAGCGTCATAGCGGAGGACACGGGCACTGGCCCAGCTGAGATTTGGCTTTCAGAGCCACTTCCCACTGCGTCACACGGCCACCGTCCTTTAAAGCCATAAAGGAAGCCACAGAACACCAGTGGGGTGGAGGAAAGCAAGCACATGTCACGGGCAAGCCGGGTGGCGAATCGAGCTCAGGAAAGGGAGACGAGCTGAGAGGCAGCTGCACAGCGCTGGGCGTTCTGGGACCAGCTCGTTCCCTCAGGGGGCGTGTGCAGCCCGCAGTGGGCTGCTGCCCAGTTCTCCTAAACGTGAACCCCCATCTTGGATGAGGTACCCAGTGGGGTGCAGACACGCTGGCCCCCGTCTGTTCAAGTCCAAGAGCCCAAGTGTGGCGCCAACCCCATCCCCAGGGCGTATCCACTGCCTGCCCCTTCGGTCACAAGTGCCGCTGTCCAGAGAGAGCGTGCCCTGCAGGATTAGCGTCTGCCGGACGAGGCTCCGGTGAGAGATGCTGGAATAAGGGATCGCTAAGCTCCAGCCCCGGAGTCAGAATGCTTTGTGCAGAAGCGGAGGACGCATCTTTAAAGTAGATGCTGCACGTCCCGTGAAGAGACGGGTCATGGGAGATGAACCACCTGCAGCACTGCCACTCCCGTGGACTGCCCGCGTCGACGGGGACCTTGCGAAGCGCACCGGGAAAGGCTGGCCAGTTGTTGACAGGCACAGCCTGACTTCGGCAGACGTCAGCTGCTTACAGAGGAAGCACGAGAGCCTCCAAAGCCATCCCCGAGGCTCGTTTTTCAGGCGTCCTGCATGACTTCCGAAGCCCAGGGTTGGGGAACTCACCCCGAGGAACTTGGGTTCTTGGCCGCATTTCCGCAAAGATGGTGGCCTGGGATCATGCCGAGTGTTGGACATCTATCTACCGCTGACCTGTGGGAAACTTGGCAGATGAACCAGACACGCTCTTGTCCTCAAAGACGCGTGAATGATGTCTGCTCCACGGGTCTGTGTCCCTGCCCTTCTGTCCCCACAGAGGAGTATGACAGTTGCAGGAGAGAGCAAGCTTCCCGGTCAGCCCGAGAGAGAGATTTAGTCGGACACCAGCTGCTCTCGGGGGAGTGTGGGGATGGAAGATCCATTGGCCAGGGTCTTCGTCGTGGCCGCAGAGCTCGCCCACTCACTCGGAGACGATGATGCATTTCATCACATTGTTTCTGGTTTCCTGGAGACGCTGGAACTCTGAGCGGCTTATTCACATCACACCGACACATTGTCCCCTCCAGCCTGGCGGCTTCAAGGAAGACAAGTTCCACACCCCCGCAGCCCCAGCCACTGTTTCCATCAAATGCTCAGCCAGGAGGAACTGGAAGCTCATCGTAATTTCGCCAGTGTGAGCAGGGAAGATGCTGAAACACTCACACTCTGCTTTCCGGCAGCTCTGTGGTCGCCACTCGCGTGAACGCAGGTGGCGGCCCAATCCGGGACCCTTGTACCTCGCCGAGATTCCTCACTGGAACAAGCAGGGCCTGGACGCCCGAGGAGGGGGAGCCTTGTGGGAAGCTGGGTTCCATGCTGATCTCACAGTGGCTCCTGTCCTTTGTCCACCGTCACTGCTGCAACTGCCACTTCGTACCTGTCACCTGTGCGGGACAGGAAGTGCCACAGGGCAGGCGTTTGTCAGTGTCTAACTTGTTTTATCCCCAGGAGGGATTTGAGCTTGGGATGTGGTACTTTGGGCATTTTAGGCTAAATCAGTATTTTTGTCGAGTTGCATTCTTGAGCATTTAGAAAGCTCCAGGTAGACGTCTCCTAGGCACGTGACAGATGGCATCTGTCCTCGTGTGCGTGTGGCAGCTACGTCACCCTATGCTGACAGTTGGGGACGCGCCGTGCCGGTGCTGAGGCAGGACGGGAGGGCCACGGATCCGCCGCCCCACCGCAGAGAGGCGGTGCTGGCTCCCCTCCCCGCTGGTGGCTGCCTGGTGCCTGTTCCTGACCACAGCCTGTGGCCAGTGGGTTGGGCGGCGGGCCTGCAGGTGTGGCCCCCTTTCTGTAGCCACAGCAGTGCAGGGAACTTGCTCCAGATGCGAATTCTGTGGCCCTGACCCAGGCCCCCGAGTCCGCCTGTGGTGGGCCCGGATCAGTGTTGTGACGAGCTCCCTCAGGGGCGGACAGGAGCTCGAGAGCCGCATGTCCCCCCCAGTGGGGAGGCCGAGGGGTGTCAGACCAGAGACAGGCCTGCCCGCGGCTGCCAGCGCCCGGCTCAGGGCCACCAGGTTACCTCGTTGTCACTCCCTTTCTCGGGGTTCGTGCAGTCCCCTCGCCTGGCCGCCTGCTGCCTGGGTGGTCATACCCCGGCTGACAACAGGAGCCAGGCCGTGCCCTGAGTCAGAGGTGAGCGCCCGCCGCCGGGGCCGTGGCCAGGGAGGAGTGGGGACCGTCCTGGCTGCCCACAGTCTGCAGTTCTCTCCGGTCTCAGCCGACAGGTCCCACCGGCCCAGCACCCTCTGCTGTGGGGCCTCCCTGGAGCAGGACTTCCGAGGCGAGGCCGGGGAGCCCCCATGCCCTGAGGGGCCGAGGACGAGCCCTGCCACCTAAGCTCTGCAGACAGGTCTGCCGGGCTCCAGTCCACTTCAGTGTGGCCCTGTGCCCGTGGTCCCCACACTCGGCTACACACGGGAATCCCCCAGGGTCTCTAAAAAGTCCGTGCCCCTGCCCCCGCTCCGAGGTCAGTGGTCTAGGGGGTGGCGGGCCCTGGGAGGCTCGCACTGCCCAGGTGGCGCCAGGGGGCCGGGAGCTCCGCCTTCGGAGGCCGAGGCCTCGCCCGCGTTCTGGCGTTTGCCGAGCAGCACGGTTCTGGAGACGACGCAAGGTTCTGGGGCCGGGAAAGTTGGGTTTGGGCATCAGAGTCAGGACTCAGCGAAGGCCTGGAAGGAAGGAGCGGGGCGGGGGTGGGGCGGGAGGCCGGACGCCCGAGGCGGTGACGTCAGGCATTCCTCTGCGATGCTGGAGCTGAGAAATGCTTGACAACAGCCCCGGCCGTGAAATGGAACTTTCTGCGAAATGGCGTGTTCTTGGAAGGGCGGCGGGAGGGGGGACAGGGAACACGGCCAGCGGCTCCCGGCCTCGAGATGGGGGACGTGCACTCACGAAAAGGGGTGCAGAGGAGAGGGGGCTGAGTTGGCAGAGGAAGGGGTGGAAGGGGCCAGGAGGGACAGCAGCGGGGCCAGCCCAGCGGTGGGGCGCGGGCCAGCGGCGTCTCCCGGGAGGGCTGCGCGGACCATTCTCGCTGCGGCCAGTCGGGTCCCCTCCTCTTGGAGGCCTTGGGGGAGAGGGCAGTGCCCTGAGACCGTTCTAACTCAGCCTGGCACCAGCCCTGATTCCTAGCTGTCCCCTGCGGCCTCCTCCAGGGACAGCAGCCAGACACTGTCACAGGAGAACCTGGCAGACCAAACTGAGGGCTGCCACAGGGCTCCTCACCTGGGGGGGGGCGGATTCTCCACCTTCTTGGTGCAGAATTGGGGGCCCCCTGACTGGGTGCGACTGACCCAGTGCTCAGGACGGGCCATCTGCAGTGGATGAGCTGCGTCACACGGTGTGGCTCTGGGAGCTCAGCTGTCCTGACAGGTGGCAGGTGGCAGGTGGGTCTTCACCAGGAAGACAGCATAGGACAGCGGGGGTCACGGGGCACGAAGCACTTCCATTCTGGGGTCAGTGCTCATCCTGGGCCCCTGGGGACTCAGCCGAGCCCAGTACTTCCCATGTACCAGCCAGCTCTGCCCCGGGCAGCTTGGCCCTCAGCGCCTGGCCCGACGCCTCTCGCAGGCCCCGCCGCCGTGGGTGCTCCCGCTGCCACTGGTGTCCCAGCCCTGCAGCGGGAGCCCCCCGGGGCCCCTGGAGTGTAAGCCCATGGTTTTGTGCAGGAGTGCGGGCCAGGGCCGGCTCTGTCGCCCGTCCGCCTTGAGCCCTGGCCTGGCCTCACGGAGGGACGCACCCAGACGGGCGCCTCAGTGGACGGTGGCCGGCCGGGGGCTAGGGCCACCACTGGCCTGCGGTTTCTGCGGGGGGGTGGAGTAGGGGTCAGGCAGGGATGGTCCGTCCTGCGGGAGTGAGTGCTGCGCCCCACGGTGTCCCCGTGACAGCCCTACACCTGCTCACGAGCGCAAAGGCCACTGTGAGACAGAGCGAGCATGGCCCAGGTCTGTGACGGCAGGAGACATGGTCACAGGCAGGAGTCCGCTGAGTCCGCCGGGAAGGGCATCAGCCCTCTGTGTGACCAGAGCTGAGCCGTGGTGGCAGCCCAAAGGCCCGCGCATCAGTCTGCCTTCTCTGAGACGGGCCCGGCTCTGACGGAACACGGCGAAGTCCAGCGACGGCCGGGCTGCGGAGGAGAAGGCGCCGGTGCGAGCCACTCAGCACCCAGGTGGGTGTGCGCTCGGACGGCGGGGGCCAGCCAGGGGGGCCTTCCTGCAGGAGGGGAGGGTTCAGTCAGGTAGTGACAGGGCGGCAGGGGGCAGGGGGCGTTGGACACTGCCAGGACATTTCAGGGCAGGAGGATGTACTCGGGCCGTCTGGCCTGGCCCGCTGGAGGCCACGGTACCCAGGGCTGTGTCGCCGGCTGGCAGGCAGCCTGCATCTTGGCGCACATCTTCAATACCAGGGTTGGTTTTGAACGACCCCAGATGGTTCCTCGAACTTGTATAGCTCACCTCGGGAGAGCCACGCTCTGAGGAGTTCCCTTGGAGGACAGACACACTGGCGTCATTACGGGCAGCCAGGACACACTTTGCATGCTCAGCATCCCTGGGCACAGGGTCGACAGTTCCTGGATGTCCTCTCCCGGTTGCTGGAAGGATGGTGACATCACACAGGGTACGTGCGGGTGGCCCGTGGTGTCACAGCTGTCTTCTGTGAGCCAGCCTGCGTGGCCTCTGCTGTCCACCCTGAAACCCCGTGGGCCCAAGTGGGACGGGTGGCCCGTCAGGGAGCGGGAGGGTGGGGCTGGGTTCTCCTGAGGGCAGCAGGCCGACCTCCCGGCCGTGGCTGCCGCCTGGCCCCTCCAAACCCCACTCGGCCCTGGGACTCCTGCTGCCCTTGGCCGCACTTGAACTCCCAAACACTGCCAGGCGGCCCCGGCCAGGCGTCTCCAGCAAGCTCAGCTGAGGTCACATGGAAAATAACCCGGGACCAGGCCCCGCCCCGGCCGACTCCCTGTGCCTCCCCCACGCTCACACACGCACGTGCACACACACACATGCACACTGGTGTCCTCCCGCAGGTCAGCTGCACTACTTTACAGCTAGGAGTGCTGTGCAGGGGAGTCGGTCCCAGCTGTTTGCGTGTAGGACTCTGGAAAGGCTTTAGGACAGAACTGAGAAGACGCCGTGCCACGGTGTCAGGCCACAGTGGCCTCGCACGGCAGCTGTTCCGACGGGGAAGCGCGGGGAGCAGCTGAACTGCCTGCCACAGCACAGCCAGTCCCGCCGTCGCAGACGGTCTGGTCTGTCTGCTCCTCGCTGCTCTGCCTTGTTCCATGAGCAGAGCAAAAACAAGCCATGGCTTACACCACGATGGCAAATCACAGAGAAGGGAAGAGGCACGTCGAGAACATACACTAGATCCAGGGGACAGGCAGACACGGACGCCGTCACAGTCCGCATGCCTGCTGCGCGTAAGGCACGGTTTTTACACCGGCAGCTGGTGTAACAAGCTGCAGAGTCACGTACAAACTGGACTTTGGGAAACCGAGTCCTGCAAATCTGTTAGTGGAGGAGCGTGGGTGGGCAGCTCAGGTCCGCGCAGGACGCGCTGAACAGCAGCTGCTCCCTAAGTGGGTGGGGCAGAGGGCACAGCGTGGCCACTGACTGCGCTCGTCCTCTCATGTGGTCCCCGGGTTCTGCTGCCCTCCCCCACCTCAGGCATCATTTCCTGCGCCCTGTCTGGTGTGATGTGGAGGAAAGGGTTCGGCCTGCTCAGGAGGGCGGCCCCTCATGAAGGGGCCGCGGGAGGGACAGCTGGGCTGAGTGCCAATGTCCAGGGTGAGGAGAGAGACTGATCACCGGTCAAGGGCTGGACTGCTGGCTTTGTGGGCGGTGCAGGACCTCACTCAGCTGTCTGCTTCAACGGCACCGAGCACCAGGCCACACCAAGGAGGCGAGGCGCGAACAGATCGCCACGTCTCGGGTAAAATGACCAAAAGAAAGCGCAGCAGAACAAGGGGTGACCGGGAGCGACGGGGAGCGAGCTGGGAGCAGAACAAGGGGTGACCCGGAGAGACGGGGAGCAAGCTGGGGCCAGCGGCCCCCGGCCCCCAAGCCGCGTCCCTGGCCAGACAGATGAGTGCTACACAAAAGCACATTCGCGGGTGATTTTAAATTTCTTCTTTATTAAAAAAAAACATTTTTTCTGGGTTTTTAAAACTTTTCCCGTACATGACTTTTCCCCCCGCCCCGCAGCACCGCCTTCTCGCCTCCTTCCGGCTGCTCCCGAGGCCTCTACCTGCTGGACGCGCACAGACGCATCTCAGCGCGAGGCCCGCGAGCTGGCGGGCAGAGGGCTGGGGGGAGGCGGTCCCCGGTCCAAACGGGAGGTTCCTCTGCACGAAAACATACACTGTGAAGGATGAGACCAGCACATACACGTATGGATTGATCTACAACCCATATAAAAAAAAAAATAGACCCAAATTGTCATCTTACATTGTACAAAATAATAT
>NW_006432945.1:19541788-19542426 GCF_000325575.1 Pteropus alecto | reverse complement strand
CACGCCCGCCGGCGGTCAGTAGGCGAAGATGACGTGGTAGGTGACCTGGTGGCCGTTGTCCCAGGCGTAGAGCAGCCGGTCCTTGGGGTTGTAGTCCACCTGGGTGGTGTAGGCGTACTCGTTCTCGAACAGCAGCCGCGGGACGGTCTGCGTGTTGGTGTGCGTGTCGAAGGCGTACGAGATGTTGGCGTTGCGCTGGCTGCGGCTGTCCACGGCGTACAGCACCCCGCAGATGACGAAGCAGTTGCCGAACACGTGGCGGCGCAGCCCCGTGCGCCACGTGGTCTCCTTCCGCGTGCTCAGGTCGGCGGCGTCCAGCTTGCTCAGGACGATGACCTCCTGGCTGGAGCCCCCGTCGTCCAGGGCCGGGTAGATGAGCCACAGGCCGTTCTCGTCCACGGCGAAGTCCACGTCCGAGTGGCCGTGCCAGCTCCAGGGCGTGGCCTCGGCGTAGGCCACGTCGTGCAGCAGGGCCCAGGCGGCCACGAAGCGCAGGCGCAGGTCGTACTTGATGATGTTGCGGGTGAAGGCGCGGCTGTAGTACAGGGCGCCGCCGTACACCACGTGCCCGGTGCCCACCCAGCTGTAGGGCAGCTTGTACGAGTTGCTCCAGCGGCCTGCGGGGCGAGGCGAGGCTG
>NW_006432945.1:19538239-19541742 GCF_000325575.1 Pteropus alecto | reverse complement strand
GCCTTCCCGCGCCCCAGCACCCCCTCTGTCCCGGCTGCGAGCTGTCTGTCAGGAGCCCCGGAGCAGGAGGGCGTCTCCCTGCCGTTTGGGGGGACTCCAAGCCCTCCCCGCCCAGGGCAGAGCTCACAGAGGAGCTACCAGCTGGTGGGAGCTGGACACCGTCCTGCCACAGGGGAGGCCCTGTCGCCACCCAGACTGTGCCTTTCTCGGCCACCGCCAGCACCGCGGTTAAAGCGGGGGAGGCGGGGTGTGCCTAGGGCTGGGAGGGCCGCCTGGGACCCAGCCACCTACCCTGTTTGAAGCTTTCCAGGTTGCGGAACTCCATCAGCGTGTTGCCATAGTAGTAGTTGGTCACGTAGATGCGCTCGTCCTTGGCCAGGGGGTCCTTCATCCAGGCCCCTTCGTTCCGCCCGTACGTGTTCTGCGTGGTGGGCCCCGTGATTGTGGACAGGGTGTCCTTGCACCGTCCTGAGGGAGATGGGGAAGGGGGGTGGTTGGGGTGACAGGAGACAGGCCCCCCAGGCGCCTGCTGTCTCCCCACCTGGAGACGGAGCCCCTGGGCGGGTCGGCAGCCCGCGTCACCTGACCCAGATGTTTCTCAGCCTCGGCTCCTGCTGCCCCTCACGCCTACCCACACTCTGCTCCGTCCTGGTGCTATCCTGGGCCACTGTCACCGCCAGGCTTTTGATCCTGCTGCCGCTGATTTCTCAGCCCTGCAGACCTGTCCCCGAGGACAGGCAGACATCCTAAAACTTGGATGAATACACAGCAGCACAAATGACCAGAGGTGAGGGCTCCATAGATGTGACTAGGGACATGGAGCCCCACCAGCCACTGAGTGGCCAGAGGGTCTTGGCCCAGGCCACTAGCAGAGACCTACCTTGACTGAACAGTGGCCCTGAGGCCACCTGCCAGGTCCCTAGAGAGCTGTCCTTAAGCCTGTGCCCTGGTCGCCGCTATGGGCAGAGTGTCAGGGCCCTTCTGGGGACTTGGGGGTCAAGGAAGCTCTGGCTGTGGGTAACCCCTTCTAAGGTCAGGTCTGCCTTAATGGGACAGGAACTCAGCAATGTCCCAAGTGGCTCTTTGGAGTGGCCTGGGGTCCAGGGGAGGCCCTAGAGGCCACCAGAACCATGCTGAGCTTGGGACCGGGCCAGAGGCCTGCAGTGCTCAGTGTGTGGTATTATCGCTGGACACAGCCTAGGATGACACCGAGGCCACATGCGGCCACTGAGGTCACACTGGTCGGGCACATAGGAAACGGGAGGGGGCACGGGACAGAAGTGGATAAATCCGCTCGCACAGCTCCCTGTCCCCCATCCCCAGCAGCTGGGACATCGCCGCTTGCCACCAAGACTGAGGCACGAATGGCAGCAATGAGCAGAACAGCTGGTCCCTGACATTCACTCATGGCAAAGGGACAGAGGCCTGCGGTGCAGGTCTGGGGTTCTCTAAACTCCGGGTCACCCCAAATTGCTCCATCTGTTCCATCGTTCTGCTCCCCACGGGGTCTGAGGAGAGGCCTGAGCTGGCGGGCGGGGCGGGCGCTGCACCTCGGCCCGGGCTGGGGTAGCCGGGTGGCTGGCGGGGGCACGGGCGCCACTTCCTGGGCAGGCCCCTCCGTGGGAGCAGCTGGCGGGGCCAGGCGGCTCTGTGGGGTCGCTGTGTCCCGGTTGCACAGTGGGGAGGGACAGTGGGGAGGGACAGTGGGGAGGGACAGTGGGGAGGGCGGCCGTCCCTGTAGGACGAGCAGAACCTGCCAGGCGAAGCCTCGCTCCCTCGACTGACCTGTGTTCACGACAGGAAAATCGTGAAGCGGGAGGTCCGCTGGAGGACGCCCCACTCTTGGCCCCAGGTGGGACATGCGTGCCGTCCCAGGGGGGCGTCATGCCCCCCCGCCGGGCTAAGCCCTCTGTCAGAGGCGCCCCACAGGGGGACGTGCGCCTCCTGGCTCTGCCCTTGCCCGCCTGGCCCTTCCGAGGGCAAGGCCGCCCTCTCTCTCGGCCCGGCCAGTTTCCCTCCTCCTCCGAGGTAGAAGGTCAGTGTCCCTTTCCAGAGTGGCTGTCCGACCCCAGGGCCCCCGGCAGCTCGCACCCAGCCCAGCCTGCCTTCGCGTCTCACAGACGCTGGTGCTCAGGCGTGGCAAGCGCCGCCTGCCTCCGTACGGCCTCGAACGGGTGACTCAGTGTCCTACCTTTGCTGGGACCCTTTCTGCCCCCTCTGGGACAAGTCCCAACTCACGCTCCCTGCCCCACAGCCCTTGGCTGTCCATCACATCACCACCCGCTGGCCTCTCCCAGAACGTGCCCTGCATGCGGCCGTCCCTCAGTCCCCTGTCCCCTGCCCCGGCTGTCAGCCCCACCCGGAGGGTCCACTCTGCCCCGGAGCCGGCGAGCTGGACTGTACACACCCGCCACAGCTCCCCGTGCTCGGCCACTTAGTCACCGGCCCCCCACGTCACAGACCTTACTCCTCACCCACCCACAGGCCGGAGGTCCTGCTTGTCCCTGAGGGTCCCAGCACTGAAGGCCTGGGGAGGCTGCCCGTCAGGTGACTCGGGGCACTGATGAGGACAGTTCTTGGTCCTGAGTCTGGGGGCTGCAGAGACTCTGGCCAGCACCACCCCTGCCCACGGTAGCACCACCATCCTCAGGCGGCCTCAAGTGGCCCGACACAGTTCCGAGCCACTGGGTCCTTCCCATCTGGGCCCCGCTCAGCCTTGGCCACATGGCACAGCTGCTTCCCTCCTGGGCAGTTGCCTGACCAGACCTTGTGACCCTGTCCATCACCGACAGCCTCTCCCCTCCCCCGCACCGAGAGGCACGCTTCCGCCAAGTGCTCGTTTAAATGACCAAAAGCTAATCCAAATTTGCTTGTTTCTGGAGTTTTTCTAAGTGTTTTACAATTCCCTTGAGGATGATAGTGGACATTTTGGGAGATCACAAAATTGGGGTCGGAAACTGGGATGTGATGTGCCCTTTAAAAGTCGCCCCATTTAAAGCCGCGTCTCAATAGCCAGGGTCGGGACCGCCAGACTCGCTAAGCGGCAAGCAGCCTGCGTGGGCCTTGGTGGCCTGCGTCTGCTTCGGCCAGGTCGCGCTGGGACCTGTGGCCCGCCACCCCCCACCCCCTCTTCCATTATGCTGGGGCTCCCCCCAGTAAGAAGGCCTTCAGCAACTGGCCTGGGGGAGCCGCTGCAGGAAACGGCTTTGTCACCGCGTGTGTGTGGCCCGGCCTGAAGCCCAGCTCACGTCTGCGCGGTGACTTGCGGAGGGGACGTCGTGGCCCCACTGCCCCGTGTGTGTCGTAAGGGAGGTGCCCAGCAGGCTGACCGCTGGCCACAAGCAGAGCCGCGCTGGCCTTCCTCAGCTTTCAACCCGTCCCAGGCTCGGCCCTTCGCCCGCGCCGCCCCGGACCCAGGCCAGGCATGGGGGACTCACCTATGACGTTCCGGATGTCGTCCTCGTCGGCGCCCGGGGCAGGGCTGGGGGACGCCGTGCCCTGCC
>NW_006432945.1:19536943-19537369 GCF_000325575.1 Pteropus alecto | reverse complement strand
CGGGCAGTGGGGCAGAGGGTGCAGGGGGCAGATGCGGGTGGCGGGCGCAGGGCCGGGGAGCCTGTCCGGGGGCCGCAGGCACTGGGAGTGGGCTGCGGGTCTCGTTCTGAGTGGAATGGGGGGTCTTCGGGGTCGAGCGGAGGGGAGGGGGAGGCAGACTTCTGAGAGGGGGCGCGAGGTCAGGCCAGAGAAGGGATGGAAAAGCCAGTAGATTTCGCCACTCGTCACACACCCTCGGGGAGCTGAGGGTGCAGGCCACCGGCAGGGGGCGTGTCAGCGACACGCAGGCTGACAAGGGACTTGTCCTAGGACACACAGAAAACGTCCCACAAACCACTGATGGAAGGGGCGCCCGGCACGGTCACATGGGCGGCGTGCCGTGGCAGCCCCTGGCTGAGCCTGTCCCTGGGGCGGGGCCGAGGGGCG
>NW_006432945.1:19531918-19536596 GCF_000325575.1 Pteropus alecto | reverse complement strand
GCCCCGCAGGAGGACCCGCCTCTGCAGGGGCCGCTGTGGCCGCCGCGCCTCGGGCGGCGCGAGGGGCCGCGTCTGCAGCAGCTCGATGGCGTTGACCTGCTGGGACACGGTTTCCTCCCGCAGAAACCGCTCCTCGTACTGCTCCTCGGGGGGGACACGGGGAGGTCAGGTCACGGGCCAGAGGAGGGCGGGTCGGGCGGCGCCTCCTGGGACCCAGGACGGCTACAGGCACGTTAGTGTTCAGACTTCTCCTCCGCCCTCTGAGGACGCACCCCACTTACAGACGGGGGCCGGGGCACTGAGGGGGCCCATGGGTGCCCGAGGCCCTACGGCAGGTCAGTGGTGGAGGCTCTGGGTGGGTGTGGACCTAGAACCTGTCTGTACCCCCACACTGCGCCTCCCAGGGGTGCAGGGCCCCGGTCAGCTTGGGCTGGCAAGGCTGGGTGTGGGTCTAGTGTCAGCAGGGACAGAGCCTGGGGACAGGACCCCGAGGCGGAAGCTTCCACATTCACACCTGATCTCAGAGGACACGGCCTCACACCCCCCACCGCATCCCCGCCCGGGGCCTCCACATCCTCCCCGCCGGCCCCCAGCCCCTCCTCCGCACACGCCAACTGCTCCCTCCCAGCGTCCTGCCCGTCCTGAGCACCTGCGGCTTGGCCCAGACTGTTCTCTCTGTCTGGATGGCCACTCTGTCCCCGCCAGACGGCCGCTTACTGAAACGGCCCCCCGTCTCCCAGGGCCGTGGGAACGCTCCCAGCCTCGTTGGGAACTGTCCTCACTCTGCGGCCAGCTTCTCACCCACGCCCAAGCCCCATCTCCTGGTTCTTGCTGACAGGAGCCCGGTTTTGTGGGGGCAGTCTCGGCCCCACGTTCTGGCCAGCGGGGTAGAAGTAGGTGGGAAGGGCTTTTGGAGAAGTTTCTTAAGCGGGGGGTGACTCAGCTGGAAGACATCTTGCTCTTTTCCTCATTTCTGGGATGGCTGGCACTGAGCAGCCGTCCTGTGACGCTGCGGGGATTCTAAGGACAGGCCTCGCCAGTGACACCTTGCAGCGAACCCCGCCCGCCCTGGGCCCCTCCTCCGGAGTCTACGAGGAAGGACGACGAGCCCGCGACGGTCTACAGCTCTGTCCGCCTCATCGTCCCGACGGTACGAGTCCACCTGTGTCACAGGGCCGCCCCGCCTGCCTCCCTCAGTGCTCCTCAGGGTGTCGTCTTTGTGGCCCGTGGCCAGCGAGGACGGCAGAGCCCACGTCACCTTTGCTCCCTGGGTGGACGCTCCTAACATCAGTTAACGGAAGTTCTGAATCGTGACGGATCCCAGGGAACTGTCTGCGCCTGCGGCTGGCTCCGATCAAACGGTGCTTCACCGCGCAGCCCGCCCCACGGCCCGGGTCTCTCGATGGCACCGTGGGAATGCCGCCGTGACGCCGCTGGTCACAGAGGACCGCCCCGCCCTCCACGGAGCTGCTCGCGTCCACGGTGTGGCCAGGCCTCTAGGTCCTCATTGTCCATCTCGTCATGCCCCCCAGGGTCACAGTCACCTGCCCTCCAAAGCGAAGGGCCGCGGTCGCAGACTATGAGCTGGCTGTGCTCAAAGTCAGGGCCACCCCAGGGCCCAGCTCCCGAGGGGGCTCGGGCAGGGCCCCTAGGGGTGTGTCCCGGCCCTGCATGCGTGAGGACTCAGCAGCCCCCAGGACCGGGAGAGCCCCCTGCTCACAGCGGAGGGGGGCACGCCCTACAGCCCTGCGACTCCAGACCTCAGTGAGGCCCACCCAGACAGCAGTGCCACCGGGTCAAACTTCTGTCCCCACTCACCCAGGGCCTCCGGTCACTGCACGTCAGTGTGCCGGGAGCCGGCTCGCGGGGCGACGCCCTCGCTCTGCACCGGAAGAGGCGAGTCGGGCCCCGGTGCCAGCCCCCACGACCCGAGACAGCTGTCCTCGCTGCCAGCCAGCCACACCCATGACCAGAGGGTGCAGGCAGCCCCCGCACACAGAGGGGACCCAGTCCCGGACGGCAGTCCCTTCTGCTCTGTCCCCTGGCGGGGCCTGAGACCGCCCAGACCTATGCCCACCTCTCTGGCTTTCCACTTCTGGCTGGCGAGGTGACCTTGATGAGAGGTGCAGGGCACACCCGGCTGGTGGCGGTGACACTGTAGTAAGCAGCTATCAAGGTCACACGTGTCCCTCTGTACGGCGTTTAACCCTACGGCAGTGGGGCGGGCGGACGCTGCCCACACTCTGCAGACGGGGAGGCTCAGGGTCATGGAGCCATCTGGGTGAGGCCAGTCGGATAAGTGGCCATGAGGGACACTCACTGAGTCCCATGGCTAGTGAGCAGTCCCGGCCGCCTGCCGCCAGAGCCGGTGCTGTCTGTCCCCTGCCGGAAGCCTCAGTGCCCACAGCCGTGACCACGGGACTAGCTCATGTGCTGCCCGAGGCCTCGTTGACATCCAGTCCACAGGGCCATGGCTTGGCCAGCGCCCAGCAGACCTGGGGACCCTCAGTTCCTGGAAGGAGCTGCCTCAGAGGCTGACAAGAGGCCCCCGCCCCTGACTCAGACGCTGTGGGGGCCGCGGTGCCGGGCTCTGGGTCCCTCTGCGTTGGGGGAGCAGGCTGTCATTTCCTGGTGGCAAACCCTGGGAATGGCTGTAATTCCAGGCTGGCGGGATGGGCGGGGCCACTGTCCCCTCCCAGCCAGGCTGCTCACAGCCTGTGCCGGGGCCATGTGACACCCCCAGACTCCCTGGTGACAGGCTCGCTGGGGAGCGGCCCCCCTCGGCTTGACCCCTGTCTGTTCATCTGAGGGCCTGGTGCATGACCTCAGCCCCTGCTTCCCGATGTCCACTCCCACCCTGCCCCCGGGGCTCCTTGCCAACCCTCCGGGCAAAGACCTTCTTGGGGAGAGGCCCCCAGCAATTGCCACCCACCATTCCGAGAAACCCCAACATCATCTGCAAGGGCCCTGAGAATGCCAGCCACTCCCAGGCGCTCCCCGACCCTGTCAGCGTGGGGCTCGCTGAAGGTACCGGGGCCGGAGGGAGAGGGCGGGCCCAGCCCCGTGACGCCCGGCGCTTCCGCGCGGAGGGCTCTGCTGACCAAGGGGAACGCGCCTCCGGTGTGTCTGGTTTGGTCACTGTTCGCCCTCTGAAATCTGAGCTGGGCTCCTGAACAGACCACATCATGTGTCATCGAGACGAGGCCGACTCTCGAGCCAGAGGGCAGGGAGTGCTGGACGCCACTGGGCAGATGGGCGGCGATGGGGCTGCTGGCCGCCGCGGTGCCTCCAGGTCCCCCTGCAGCCCAGTGTCCCCAGCCCTGTGGGTTGTGAGCTCAGACCTCGCAGGGATGTCCCACCAAGTGGGCTGAACACACGCCCAAGAGCGAGCACGTCGGGGACTCCCGACTGGGAATAAATAGGAATTTTGAAGGAATAGGACATTTCCCAAAAGCATCGAAGTGGTCATCATGGGCGAGGCCAGGGAGTTACCAGCTGTCCTTGTGCACAGCTTCTGGCCTGGAGCTGGCTTGGGGCGGGGGCGGGCGCCACGATCAGTCCCCGCCTGCCCGCCGTCCTCCCATGTCCCCAGACCCCACGGGCCGAGTGCCGCGTCCAGCTGCACGCGCAGGCTTGCCCTCACTGAGGACCCGGGACTGAGTCCCACAGGTAGCGCCAGCCCTGTCCGTGGCACGGCACCTGTCTCGGTTGTCCCTGTCCCATGCCCTGCCTGCCGGCCCCAGGCCCAGGTGACCCCTCCTCACTGCAGCAGGAGCCACACCCCACTGCCGCCCCCGCCCCGTGGCCCTGCCTCACGGCGGCGCCCCCGGTGGCCGGGCACCAGCACAGGACGTCGTGCAGACCTGTCTCGCAGGCAGGTCCTGCCACCGACATTCACCTCCTCCTCCACGCCTGGGTTAGCTCCCCAGTGAGGGCCTGTTCCTCAGGCATCGATCGAGGGGACCACCCCGCAGGTCAAATGGCACCACGTTTAACCCTCAGCACGTAAACGTCACCTAGTAACGAGCCGGAAGGAACGGCACCGAACCCGGAGGTGTTCCCAAGCAGGTAGTGCTCGGACCACACTGGACAGTGTCCATCTCGCGCACCGTGACGTGCTCGGGACGCAGCTGGGTGGGCGGGGACAGAGGTGTGAGGCCCCCGCCACCACTTCCTGGCTGAGCAAGGGCAGCCGTGAGCCGGCCTGGGTCTGCGGCTTCGGAGCGAGGGCACTGCCCTCCACCCGCCCTGCTTCCCAGAGCCGTGGTGACGACTACGTGGGACTGCGGTGACGGGGCGCAGTGTATCACAAGGGACCTGTGAATAGTGGGGCCACGTGACATTGTTTCCAATCGGGACACTTTCGAGGGCGGAAAAAGTTTCTGAATAATTGTTAGGCCGGGACGGCCCAGGCAAGCCCTGTCTGCGCTCCCGCTTGCTCAGAGACCTTGGGGTGCGGGTGCGTGTGAGGGAAGAACGGGGCCCTCGGCGGAGGCTTCGACACCCCTCACTGAGCCTCTTGGGGCTTCTGAGGTAAGTAGAAGGGGACACGCACACTGTGCGACCCACGGCAGGGTCGCTGGATGAAAGGGGTCAGGCCCAGGCCAGGATCGAAGCCTGGGCTGCGCGGTGCTGGCCGGGCCGGGCGGGGGGCGGCTGTACCTGAGGGTGGGCGTAG
>NW_006432945.1:19525143-19531812 GCF_000325575.1 Pteropus alecto | reverse complement strand
CACGGCTGAGCGGGCGTCCGGGCCGCGCTCCGGGACGTCCCGGGAACACTTCTCTCTGTCTCGCTTGTTCATCTCAGTTCGAATTCCCTCCACGTCGTCTCTGATTTGCTTGTTTTCCTTGGTGAGGTTTCTGGAAACTTCCTGAGAACAAAGGAAGTTCAGGAGGAGGATCCAGTGAAGAGCCCAGAAGACAAGCAGGCAGCTGAGACCTGACGGACAGACAGATGCCAGCCAAGGAGCGACAGGCCCCAGAGTGTCCAGCCCTGTGCTGGGGGCTGGTCCCAGGCCCCAGGCCCCAGGCAGCATCTCCGGGAAGTGTGGCTTCAGTGGGTCACACCGCTGGGAGTACTGCCCAGTGCCAGCTGTCCCAGGAATAGGCATGTGTAGGGTAGCGTATGGCAGGAAGGAGCCCTAAGCAAGCCTGGGCTTCTCGTCCTGGGGCAGGGGAGATGGCGGCTCGCACGGGGGTCCACGCTGCAGGAGGGTGACCGAGCCCATGGGCTCTGTGACGGCGGGTTCGTGAGCTTGGCCGGGGGAGGGCTTGGACTCGGGCACCGAGGCAGTGTCCCGCGGGGGGCCCTCTCTCCTCTGGCTACGTCTGGGCCGTTTGCTGCGCTGGGGTCCCACGCCACCCACCTTGGGCCCTGGCCGACGGTTTCCATCGGCACCCGAATTTCTAACTGCGATGTCCTCCTGCGGGCTCTGTGTAGGAGGGTACAGCGGGGGAGGGGAGGCGCACTTGGTCCCCCCTTTCTTTACCAGACGGATGTGGGACGTAAAACTCAGGCTGCCATGGCCTCCGGGGGGGCCGGTGGCTTGGAGCTGGGGCTGTGCACGCGTCCAGGCCAACGGTGACACTGCAGCTCGTTCAAATGAGCCAGGCTTGGGAATCACTGGCCACGGCCTCTCGCCACACTGGACGGGCCGGGCATGCCGCCTGGGCTCAGGCTGAGCCAGCCTCTGTGGACCGTCCAGGACACCCGTGAGAACCGAAGCCGTGAGAAGGCCGTCTCATTCGGGAAGGCCCAGTGTGTGGTCTTGCTGGACGGGCGGTTGTTCCCGACAGGTGTCATCAGGGGTGGCCGGGTGCTGTCCTTAGAATGGATTCTGGGGGACCATCTGGGTCACATGCCACTGCTGCCATCGCAACGCCCGTGACCATGGATGACCACGAGACTCCCTGTGCCTCGTGCTCAGGTGTGACCTAGGGACAGTCCTAGCACCCTCCACGTGGCCTGTACCTGGAGTAAAGGCCTTAACCTGAGTGGACGCGCGTGGGACACGCTAAGTGGCTGTGCATTTCCACAGGTTACGCTGGAAGAGACCTGAGCTGAGGCCCAGGCCTTCCATTTACAGGTGAAGAAGCTGAGACGCAGGGTGAGGGTGCGACTTGCCCGAGACCCTTCGAAGCAGTGGCAGGGCCGACCCAGCACCGGCCTCCGGGCCCTCACTTCTCCAGCTCCCTCGCTGGGTCTCTGAGCTCAGCCAGCTCCCCAGGACATCAGTGAGGAGCCCGTGTCCCGGGCAGGGAGGAGGGCGGGCCAGCTGAGTGTGGGGGCGCTGTAGGAGGGAACTGCGTGAGACAGGGCTGGAGCCCCAGCCATGCAGCAGGCACGGCCCCCACGTGACCCACACGCGTCTGTCTGGACAGGGCCCGGATGAAGACGGCAGGCCTGCGGGCAGAGGGGACAGGCTTTCTGTGCGAGTGATGTGAGCAGGTGTGGGGTCAGAGGACCCCGGCTGGAGGCTGGAGTTTCCAGTAGCCTGCTCCACCCTCCCGCAACCTGACCCCTGGGACCAGGTGGCCAGGGACAGCCACCCCAGCTGACAGCTGTCTCCAGCCCCAGAAACAGCCGGCGCTCAGCTGACAGGACAGGCAGGATGCAGCTGACGAGCCCGGCAGCTGGCCTGGGTGTGGAGGCCACCAGCTGCCGCGTCTTGTCACTCCCCAACCAAACAGCTGTGGAGCATCTGGCCGCATGAGGCGCCGGCTGAGACCTGGGCAAGGAGGGTGAGCCGCAGGCCTCCAGTGATGCGTGTCCCCGCCAGGGGACCCCGCCCCTCACCTACGCCACGTCGATTGTGAGGTTCTGGGGGAAGAGACGGTGCTTACACCTGACGGGTCCCCACCTGTTTGGCGTGATCTGGGACGAGTGTTTCATGTGCTTTTCTTTCCCAGGACTAGAACGGGTTATCTGCTCAGGAACTAAGCTTCCGAGAAACTTCCGCGGGAAGTCGGACGCACTTGGGGCTTGCCGGGAAGACGGGGACCCAGGCCCCCCTTACCTCCTCTAGCTTGTCCACGCGCCCCACCAGCCTGGTGGTGACCGAGTGCAGCTTCAGCAGGTCCAGGCCGTAGAGCGCACCTTCCAGCATGTCTATGACGGTGGACAGCTGCAAGACAGGGGCGGGGTCAGCGCAGGGCCCACGGCCCGTCCGGACGCCGGCCTCCGGGCCGGCAGCGGGGCGCAGGGGCCGGCGGCATGCGGGCAGGGGCACTGGCATCGGCCCAGCGCCCCCTGGACTGCCGGGCACGCAAGCGGCAGGACCCGCGAGCACAGGTGCAAGTGTTTGCGCCTCCGTCTGCCCGTCGCACGCACGTCCGTCTCTGCTGCTGGGCCGTGAGCCCTGAATCCAGCAGCGCCACGTCCCCCCGTCTTAGTTAGCGTGGTGCCCGCCCATAACGCGCGGTCCCTAAGTGCATGACAAAGCGCCTCGCGGGGATGCTTTCGAAACACCCGACTTTGCTGTCTACCGCAGGCCCAGGGACGCTAAGCTACGCTGACCCTGGGAACGAGACCGGTGGCCGTCTCTGAGGCGCCGTGGGCCCCACCCTCTCAGCTCCTCCAGCGCTGTCCTTCCGGCCGGCACGGAGCCACTGGCGGGAGCCGCGGTGGCGGCGGCAGCGTCGGGGGCTTGCCCGGCACAGGCGCGGGTAGATAGACACTCTGGAATGGAGCCTCCCCGCCCAGGGCCAGTCCCTGGGCCCGTCCGCTAGACACCCGGGGCACCTCTGCCCCCCACCCACCTCGCAGCCTTGCCGTTGGACGAGAATCGTGTGAAACACTCGTGTCTGGGAGGCCTCCTCCCCAGGTGGGCACAGCTGAGCCCCGCTGAGGGCCACGGCGGGGCATGTTAGCAGATACTGTGACGACGTTCTGACTCCTACCAGCGGGTTCTGCCTGCCTGTTCCGGAAGCCCCAGGAGCCTGACCCTACGGCCAGTGGCTGCCCTTGGTTCAGAAAGCACTTTTAGGGCAGAGCTGCAGCTCCAAGGAGATGCGGCTGAACCGTGGGTCACTCGCTGTCCAGTTAAACACCAGTGGCCGAGTGAGTGCCAGGCGCAGCACAGCGGTCACACCACACACGGCCACGTGTCGGGCCCTGTGCCGAGGACGTTCTCAGAACGACCCCACGAGGCAGGTGTTACTGTCCCCCCTTTCATTCAGGGGACCGAGGCCGGACGAGTAGGAACTTGAGTCTGACACTGCAGCAGCAGCCATCGGGCCTCGAGTCCGTCTGACTCCCATGCCAAGCTCGTCCACTGCCTCAGGCCACATGGGCAGGGGACAGCAAGGATCGGATGAGGCCCAGCCAAGCCGCGGGGCCGCTCCACTAGGCCTAAGCCTCCCTGCCCAGTACAGCAGGACCACGGGTCACACCCTGATGACTGGACCCCGGCCCCTCCTGCCCGGAGTCACCCGGCCCTGCCCTAGGACTGAGTGGCTCACTTCCCTGTGTGTCCCTCACATCTTCAGGGCGCATGTGGGGCGCACAGCAGATCATGGCAGTATTTCTCCAGGAGGAGACGCTGAGTCCCCTGGGCCGCTGGACGTGGCCCCTGCCCCTAGGCCTGGCCTCCCTGGCACCAGAAGGACTGGTGGGCACACTTTGCTCTTGGCCTCTCCCTCGGACATCAGGACCGAAAGTGACCAGTTTTCCAGATCACCAACCTCGGCTCCACACTCAGCACTGGGCCCAGGGCCTGACCCTTTTAAAGGCTAACACAGGTCCACGCAAAGGCCTGCGGTCCCCAGGCCTAGGTCCCCAGGCGCCCTGCCCCCACGGCCTCGCCCCATAGGTCCCACCTTCAAATCCCGGCTGTCGGCCTCCCGGAGCTTCTGGAGCCTGAAGTCCCCCTCGCAGGGGTTGAGGGCAGACGGCGGAGCCACGCAGGCACACTTGCAGGACGAGCCGGAGGTGATGGTTTCCACGGTGTAGACATCCTCCTTCCTGGCGGTCCCCTCGGCGGCCCTCTGGCAGGCGTCCCGGCCCAGGGGCCTCACCACACACCTGCACTGGCAGTCGGAGCCCTCGGCCACGGCCTTCACCTTGTCATAGTCTCCCAGCAGCTAGGGAGACAGACGAGCAGGATGGTAGGAGCACGCGGACACGGCCCCGATGGAGGCGCCCATCCGCTTCGCTGGAGCTGCAGACGGTGCCGACCGGTGGCCTGGGGAGACCATCGCGGCACAGCCGCTGGCCGTGATGTGTCCTCGAGGGCACTGAGGGCCGCTCCCTGCTTGCCTCAGGAAGCTGTGTGTTTCTCGGGGGCCCATCATCCTTCCAGTGGTCCTTGCCCGAGCTGGAACCCGTGTTTCGATTAAAGAGGGAGAGGAAGGTGCCCCTGCAGAGCCCGGGGCGGTGGGAGCTCAACCCGGGACAGAGTCACCAGTGGGGTGCCAGGGAGACTTCTCGGAGGAGGCGGTGTTCGCGCTGGGCCTCGGGAGATGGGTTGGGCTTGCAGACAGGGAACTGGACGGGACCGGCCCGGGAGCCAGTAAGGCTCACCCAGCTGAAGGGTTCATTCGGCTCCTAGAGCAGCTTCTGAACCCAGACCCCAGGCTGGAGCCGGGACGCAAATGGGGGGCATGGCCGCCTCTGCGCGCGAGCCTTCCTCTTGAGCAGTGGCGCCTGCCAGCCTCCCCACGCGGGAAACGCCGCCGCGCTTTCTGGCGCCTGCTCCTGGGCCCTCGCTGGGGACCGGGCTCCTCCCAGCTCCTGTCCAGCAGGCCCTGTGTCCCAACGCCAGGCTCCCTTCTCCGCATGGGCACCTTCCTGCGACTCGGCCCGGCAGGCGGGCCCTGAGCTCGCTGGAGTGGGAAGGTTCCGGGTGCTGCCCCGGGGAAGACGCTGTCCTGTTTTCTTGTAAACGTTGGGTTTCTCCTGACATATTTGTTTTAAGGCTGTCGTCTAGCGGAACAGTCAGTGGACGGAGGCGGGGCGGGGGGACTCGGTGCCGACGGCTGCGGCTCCCCCAGACCCTGCCTGTGGCTCCCCCAGACCCTGCCTGAAGCCGCACTGGGCCCCCCAGGTCCCTCCATCAGGGCCCGGGTCTCCGGGAGCTTTCGGCGATGGCCCTGCAGAGCCCAGGCAGACAGATTTCTGGGGTGCGGGGCTGGGGGTGGTGCCCGGCGTGCCCACGCAACCACCAGGGAAGGGGAGACTGGTGCCGATGAGTGCCCGGCGGAGCCGGAAGGAGCCCCAGCACCAGGGCTTGGTGAGGTGCAGGGTGTGCCACATGCCGTGGGGTCCTTCTCAGTCTTTCCCTCCCGAGGGTATGGTGACACCCACCCCACACCATTGCCCCGGCTCTGGGGAGCAGGAAATAAGCAACCCAGAGAGAGCCGCCCCTGACAGTCAGGCGTCTGGGCTGAAGATCCTGGGGACCCCGGGCTCTCCTTGTCTCGAGCCTGGTGGCTGTGAGCTGGAGAGTGGGGACAGGGTGTGCAAAGACTGTCGGGTGAAACGAGGACAGTCCTTTGCACGGGGACGCTTTCCGAAGCCCGTCGCCGTCAGTGGCCACTCGCCCCCGCGGCCGGCCGCCAGGCCTGAGTGGGTCTGCGTTTCACGCCCCCCCCGCCCCCCCCTCAGGAGGACTTGCTGCCTGTCCCTCCGTGTTGGGGTCACCTCGCTTCATCACGCCGTCACTGTCCTGCCCACGCTCAGCCCCCGCTGCTCCGGTGCCTCACGCCTGCCATGAAACCTCCTCCTCCTGTCCCACGTCCCTGCCTGCTCTCTTGTCCCTTCTGACAGCCACACAGACCAGAGATGGCCCTACTTTCCACTGCCCGAACCGGCTTTGATGGGTCCCCCTCCTCCTCTGCTTTCCCCGGACGCCGTCACCTTGAAAGACCCCGTGACTTTCAGCACAGGTCCCGCAGCCCTTCCCCTAACAAAACACTCCGCAGCGGAAAAGCCAATGCCTGTCACTTCGGCGGCGAAGGTGAGAAACGCTGTCGCGTCCTCAGGGAGCACTGCCCTCAGGCTCTCGTCCCCAGCGGGCAGGCGGGAGGCCGGGACCGCAGCCTACCTGCGACAGGACGTTCTCCTGGTTGTCCGCCTCGTTCTGCAGGGTCTCGTCCTCCGCGGGAGCCCCCGTCTGCGCGCCCGGGGGCTCGCTGGTGCCCGCAGGGGCAACGCGGGACACGCAGCCCGGAGCCACACCCAGAGCGAGGCAGAGGACCAGCGGCAGGAGCCAGGCCATGAGGGACGACAGGAAGGGGCTTGGGCCCCCTGGGAGAACGGCTGGGGTCCGGGTCCTGGCAGGGGCTGGGGCGGGAGGGCGTCTGGGTGGGACCGGGAGGGTGGCTGCTCAGGGCGCCTTCTCCAGCTGGGTGCGGCCGAGCGGGGCAGGCGGGCGCGCCCCGGAGACCCTGGTCATCTCCTC
>NW_006432945.1:19522861-19524888 GCF_000325575.1 Pteropus alecto | reverse complement strand
GAGGAGGGGCGAGGAGGGGAGGGAGGGGCAGGAAGCGCCCGGGCGCCCCCCTCCGCTGGGCTACACGCCCGCGGGGTGGCGCGGAAGGGCGCCCCTTTTCTTCATGCAACCGCAAGTGGAGCAGGGAGAGCAGTGACCCGGGGCCGGGTCCCTGAGTGTTGGCGCCCCGTGTGCCCACTGTCGCAGACCCGAGCGAGTTTCTTGCGCGGGAGGCAGGCGGAGCCGCTGGGTGCTGGGCATCCTCCTGCGCTGGCCTGGGAAGGACGGAGCCTCCTCTCCGGGCGTCTCCAGCGACCCGTCCGCAGCTTTGAACTTGGCGCCTCGGTGGCTTGCTGGCCGGCGCAGCGCTGGAACCCGGTAACACCTCCCCCCAGAGGACGGCCGGTGAACTCCCAGCTGGGGTGCGCCCCAGCTGTGTGAATGTTAAATACAAAGCCGGCTCTGTCAGCAAATCTCCGCCACTCTGCGTGTCCCTGTGGGAGAAGCTACGGCGCAAGAAGCAAAAGCAAATGTTGTCAAGGGGAACAGCTCTTACTGTTGTGGTTTGTGACACGTCTCAGGGTCTCTGTCACTAGATGACCTCCAAGAAGGCGTCCACTTTCAACAGTGTGCGATTCTGTTACCATATCCCTTAATTAATGTCCCTTTTATAAACCTACTGTGAAGATTAACAATGCCTGAATTTAAGGACAGGCACTGAGTGCCTTTGGGGACAACTGTCACCCTAGAAACACTGAACAGGGCCAGACCCCTCCAAAGATGTGAAAAGTATTATTACAAGTCCTTGGGAAATTCAAACACCTGTCTCATGCTAAAGAATAAGGGTTGCATAATTTAAACTGAGGAGACTTCAGCTTAAATAAATGATAATTGACAGAAGTATAGCAATAATAACCCTTATTGATGTATTTTAATAGTTTTTTTTTAAATCCCAGATCTGGGTGTCTGGGTTTGTGGAAATGTCATACGTGCACGCATGTGCTCACACACACACACACACACACACATCATGTAAGAGATCAAATCTTTTTTAAAAACGAGATGGGAGTAAACATCAATAAAATACAGTTTAACATCCAATTAAGCGTCGAATGTCGGCTCAGTGCACGACGACGTGCTAGGTCACTAGGTATTTAAGAGGAAGACAGGAGAGCCCATTCCTTCCGGCGGGGAGGGCTGGGGTGGGCGTCCGGAGGGGAGCAGAACTAATGCCCAAAGCGTAAGACAGAGAGAGCAAGAGCATTTCCTGAGGGGCTTAAAGGAGGGACCGGTCACTTCCGGTCGAAAGGTCAGGATTTCATGAAGAGTGACACTTTCGGACCTTGCGAAGGAATGCACCTTCCAAGAAAGGCTCCTTGTGGTTAACTGGGCTCAAATTCACAACCGAAGTCTAGTAGCCATGGCTGAGAGGCTTCTCACACAGGAGGGTTTCAGGGACAAGCCCAAGACTGAGCCGCCAGCCGCCTGCCCTGGGTCCTGCAGCCAATCCAATGCCAAGGAGAGTCCCCAAAGGAGGTCCCGGAATCATATCCATCATATGAGAGCCACACAGCTGCATCCTCATTTGCATCTTCAACAGCCAATCAGAACCACTCAGTTCCAACCAATCAGGACAGTGCTTTACGGACCAATCAGACTGGGCAAATTTGGGTTTCTCGTTTGCATAAAAATGGGCGACCCGGGGACCAGGGTGGGCGCTTCTCTCTGTAGGAGGACTTTCTCTTAGTGTCAAGGGTATGTTTCCCCAGTTCGCAAACTGCTCACCTGGATAAGGTCAGCCTCTCCTTTTACCACACCCCAGAATGGGGATTCTCGCTGGCACTGGATCGGCGGCAGGCACCTTTTGTCGACAGTCTATACTTTCTCTCTCCAGGATACTTCCTTCCCTTCAGTGGGGTACGTGGAACTTGTGGACCCTGAGAAAGGAGACACTTACCAGGAAGGGCTCCTGGTGGCTAACTGGGCTCAAATTTAAAAACAGCCCAGTAGCCATTTCCACTCAGGGGCCGTCCACCCAAGCCGTGCTT
>NW_006432945.1:19518055-19522775 GCF_000325575.1 Pteropus alecto | reverse complement strand
ATGAGGGAGCTCCTGGAGTCCTATTTCTACCAAGAGGACCGGAGCTTTCCCCATCCAGTCAGAGCTCCTGCAGCTATATCCCCAGCAGCATCTTCACTGACCAATCAGAGCAGCTCCCTTCTGACCAATCAGGACAGTGCCTTTTGGTTGGCTCCAATTTGGAGGATTTGGAGTCCTTCGTTGCAGGAGGACAGACCAATCGGGGATGAGGGGCGGGGACTTCTCGCTACATAAGTCAGCTTGGCCATGGCCTTGGAGCCCACTTTCCCTTTCCATGGGAGGCTGGAGTCTGTGTTTCCTGGCCGGGCCTGAAACATTGGAGCTGAAACACTGAAGATGACTCCTGGAACCAGAGCAGGGCAGACTGGAGCAGACTGGAGCAGACTGGAGCAGACCGGAGCAGACCGGAGCAGACCGGTGCAGACTGGAGCAGATTGGAGCAGATTGGAGCAGACTGGTGCAGACTGGAGCAGACTGGAGCAGACCGGTGCAGACCGGAGCAGACCAGAGCAGACCAGAGCAGACCGGAGCAGACCGGTGCAGACTGGTGCAGACTGGCACAGGGCTGAGCCGTTTAGCCGGGGAGGGGCCGGGCCCCAGGCCGCCTCTCAGCGGCGCTGCTTAACTGAGCTGTAAGACTCTTGCGCCGTTCACACTGAGAGAAGCTTCCTTCTTCACCACACCCCAGATTAGGGATTCCTGTTGGTGTCGAATTGACCGTTGGTTGACGACGTCATTTAAAGTGAGTCTTGTCAGTCTGCCTGGAGCCACGGAGGAGCTGGGGCTTTGGGGCCAGATGGACAGGCCGTGGGATCTGGCCGTACCATACTTACTGTTGACTTTGGCCGAGTCGCGTCACCTCTGGGAGACTCGGCCTCTTTGTTCCAACATGGGGACCACCCTCTGCTTGCTGTGTGCTCACCACGTGTTCCTTCTTCACTGGCAAACCCCGCCCCTAATCCCAAGTAGGAAGATAAAGATCACAGAAGTGTTAGTAGAGGGGCAGTCAGATTTCGTGTCCCGACACTGATAGACTGGCGAAGGTTACTTGGGAGCAGGACGATGGTTCTTGTCGGAGCTCGTGGGGGCTTCGGAACCATAGACCTGGGTTCTGATCTTAATTCTGCCACCCACCTGGTGGGTGATCTGGGACAAGTCTTTCCCTCTAAGTGTTAGTTTCCTAATATTGTTAGGTTGCTGTGGAGGTTAGAGATGTGTAAAAAATTCCTGCCCCATTGCCTGCCACGTTCACAAACACTCGCTGAATGTCGAGTGAATGATAAGGTAGTGATTTTGTGTTTAACGGGGCCGTTATCATTCCTGTTTCTGGCTCCACGTAACCTTGGAAGAGCTCTCTGTACCTCGAGTTCCTTATCTGAAAAGGAAAATTTTCATTTTCAATTCTCTGTTCCTTGTAATTCAGGTAAGCAAGTTTTCCCCTCTCTTGGGTTTGCTGTGTCCCAGGGACTAAACTTGAACAAGGTAACTCTCTGGAGCTCGAGCAGCCGCCAGGCCCGAGCTGTCATTGGCAAAGCAGCTCAGGCACATCCCGCCTGGGGTGGCAGATGGCAGTCCCTGGCCCGACTGCCTCCTGAGTGAAAACCCCAGACACCTCGACCTCGCCGTGGACGTAGGGACCCCAGCGGCATGCTCTGAGAGCCATGCGCCCGCCCTGGGGGGACGGCTAGAGGGCAGTGGCAGCGTGGCACCGCCGAGTTCCCACTCCCGCTGACACCCTCGCCCCTTCCTCTGAAAGGCCGCTTCCTTCCTTTCGAAAACCCAGTGTGAGCCGTTGCGGCGACTCTCAGGAGCCCGCCACTGTCCTTCCCACCTCCCTTCTGCTCCCCGGCGTCCCTCTGCCCTCCTGCTACCTTCCTTTCCTCCCTTCCTTCCTGTTAGGAGAAAATCGTTCACAGCCGTCACCTGAGCGTGACAGCTGTGGCTCCTGAACAGCCGTGCGCTGCCCACAGTTTCCTCCCCTCGAGGGGTCTCGAGTGTCTGAGCCCCACTTTTAGACCAAGGATCGTGTGTCCGGTCGCACACTGCCTCTGCACAGTTCCAGGGGCACGGTGTCCCTGCGGCCGGGGGTGGTCTGAGCACCTAACATGCCAGGTGTGAGCCTCTCGGGCCGTCCTCGCCGCCATCCCGCAGTGCAGGTGCTCTCGCCCTCGGGCTGCAGGCGCGGAAACTGAAGCAGACTGACCAGCGGGTCTGTGTGAGTCTAAGCCCGTGCCGTCGGCCGCACCCCGCCCTCCGACATGCAGCTTCTGAAGCCCAGCCTCAGCCCTCACCCACACCATCTCTCTTGGGATTCTGCAGCCGCGTACACGCAAAGCGACACACCTACGAAAACAACCGCTTGCAGCAGTGTGACAGGGAGACGTCCCATCTGGGAGAGCTGGCATCTAGTCCCAAGGCTGCCGCCTGGCTGTGTGTGTGAGCGCCGAGGCACGGGCCTCAGCTCGGTCTGCTCGCCAAGAGAATTGGTTGCACCGAGTAATTTCCAGGGTGGGCCCTTTCAACCCCAACCTTCTGAATTCTTGGGGCCGAGCGGCTTGATTTACTGACCCTTCTGTTGTGTTCTGGAACGCAGTTGGCTTGGGCGTAGCTACCCACAGAAAACAGTTGTTTTGCGTTTCTGTGAGGCCACCAGTCATTAAAAACTTGACATTTGAGACGTGAGAAGGGTAGACGTTCTGTGCTTTTCGCGACACATTGGTCACCACCTGTGCATCCCAGTTTTTCCCGCTGCCGCCTGTGATCGCAGAGCCGCGGCGGTGGCCTTCGCCTCGAAGGCCGTGGGGGAAGGGGGGAGGAGCGGAGCTGCTCGGCAGCCAGGACGAAGTCACCACGCCCCGTGCCATGTGGTGGCTGCTGCTGGCTGTCTCTGGGCCTGGGACAGCTGAGCAGGGACAGCTGGGTCACGGTCACACCGGCCCTCGGAGCGCGGCTGGGAGACACCGTCGTTTAATCCATTTCGTGGACAAGGAAACAGACTGGGAACGCGCCAGCAGCTAGAGCGAGGTCCTCGAGTCGGGGTCCGGCTGGGAGCTCGGTGCCTGTGCCGGAGCCAGCGCTCCAAGGTCACCCTGCTGCTCGGGGGAAGGGCCGGCTGGGCGCCTGAGGGCGCTTCAGGTAGTGGCCGGCCAGTCACTAACTTTAATGGCTATGTTTTTTATTTTAAATATGTTAGAAAAACATAACACATACAGCTTGCTGTTTCATAGGTGTTCTTAGGAAGAGCACAACTAGAAACGTGAATCGATCTAAGATCTATTTACAGAAAAGGGTTAAGCTGGTCGAAGTGATGTGGCGAGAACAGTGGGGTGGGACAGCCACACATGCCTGGGGCCTGGGACCAGCGCGCGGGGCGTCTGCTGTGGTGCCTGCTGGTTCCGCGACGTCCCTGAGCCTCCAGCGCCGTGTCCCCAGCATCTGGAGACCTTCGAAGGGGACAGATCGACTGTGTACACAGAAGGGCTACAGGCCAAGGCCCGGCTCAGCCCGCTGAGCCCTCCCACCCCGCCCGGGGCTGCCAGGTACATGTCAGCTGTCCTTGCCGGGAAGCTGGAGGCGGAGGCCGCAAAGCGGTGGCCGCAGGTGTCAGTCACCAGCAGGGTCTGTTCTTCGCCCCGAATTAATGTGTTCGGGAGGTGCTCACTCGAGTTTGCACAGACCTCACTTCTCCCCACGTCATCCGTGGCGACTCCAGGCCCCTGTGGGTCTGTGACCCTGGTTTCAGGCCTTACCTTCCCCAAGACCAACACTCCCAAAGGCCGAAAGCATGGTCTGGGGAGGGCGGGCTTTAGAGGCAGAGCTGCCAGGGCCGTCAGATGGCCGCGATCTCTGCTGTGTGCGGGGTTTCCGGGCCACGCCACAGGAGAGGAGGTCGGGACAGGGACGGGTCCTGCGAGGAGGCGCCGATGGCACAGCTTCCCGCAGCCCTTCGGCCGCTGGGCGGCTGCCGGTGATGTTCAGACTGAGAGTGGAGCGCCCCCTGGTGTCTGATGTCGCTCTTTACACTTCGATCCCATCTGAGGCCATCTTCTCCATCCGAGACCAGCTCTTCCTCCAGCTATGCCCTGCCGGGTGCAGGCAGCCCATGCCAGTCGTCACCCCGTCCTCTCCCGCGGCCAACCCGTCCCCAAGGCCGGCCCGCCTAACCAGCGCTGATTTCACGTATCTGGCCTCTTGTTGGTTCATTAATCCATCCCTCCTGGGTTCTCGCCCCGCACCTCTGCCTGATTAATATTCTTAAGACGCGGTGCCCGAGCACTGCCCTGCCAGCCGGCCGGTGGCCCAGGCTGCCCGCCTGGCACTTCCCGCCATCCTGGTTCGTGCTCCAGGCTCCCTGCAGCTTCCACCTGCGTGGAGAGCTTTTAAGAGAAGCAACGAGAGAGAGAGAGACAGAGACAGAGACAGAGACGAGCAGCGGGGGAGACGGCCCGGAGAGGGGGTTCGCTCCACTGGGAAGCGACCCAACTGTGATTCAGGGCGAAGGTTCCAGAGCCTGTGGACAGGGAGGCTGTGGGCCACTGCCGGGCACCTTCCGGGGCCCGAGGCTGGACCCGGTCTCGTGAGGGACCACTGGCTCCTTTCCCGGCTTCGCAGTTGGTTCCATGGCTGTTCCCATGTTACAGACAGGGACGCAGGCCTGGGGTGGTGGCGGGGGACTCACGCCACAGCCAGGGGGCGTGGAGCTGAGATTTGGACCCAGGTG
>NW_006432945.1:19508833-19517151 GCF_000325575.1 Pteropus alecto | reverse complement strand
ACCTGCGACTCTAGACCCAAGGGCCCCGAAGCCCACACCTCCCACGCGGCAGCGGCGTCTTTCCCCGACCTGCCTAGCGCCTAGAGACACTGCTGCTGGGGACGTGGGATGCGTGGAGGCGGACGAGGCCGAGCCCCCGGCCGCTGCGGCAGCGCAGCGCCTGCCCCACAGATGCGCCTGGTGTCAGGACCCGGACGGTTTGAGTGTCGGCACACAAGGTAAGCGTCTGAGCAGGACTATGGGGACAGATAGCAGGACAGCTCTGTCTCCATCCGCGATCAGTTTCCGGATGTCTTCGCCACAAACACAGGTGGCACTGGCTCCTTACTGCTGTCCCATGCTGCCACCGCTGCCCGCCACCCCGGTCTCCTGACTCCTCCTGTGGCCCCTCCACGCAGGTCACCGTTCCCGGTGCCCCCCTCACCCCCGCCCCCAGCCCCTCTGCTTTAGGGAACTCGTCCTCCCCTGTCCTTCCTGGGATGAGGGAGGGGCCGCGCCCTTTCCCCAGCTGAGAGTCGCCTTCCGCTTTCCCCTCCACGCACACATCCAAGTTCAGGGCCCGGGACGCCCTCCGCAGGCGGGCACTGGGCTGGCCCTGTGCGTCCCCGGCCCCCACGGGGGTCATGCCTGGCCAGGTCTGCGTTTTTGAGAGCATCGGGGGCATTTGTGTCCCCACATAAGTCGCTGTGCGTCAGCGTGCGTCACAATCTCTAAAATGAGGGGGTCCGGAGCGTTCTGCAGCTTGGGCGCGGTGGGCGCGGTGTGCACTTCGCAGTTCTGCCGCTAGAGGGCGCCAGAGCCTGCCTTGCTGCGCTGGGAGCGCGCGGAGGGGACCCGGGTCTGCACCCCACACGGCAGCGGGGTGTGGACAGAGCCGGTGCCTGCTGGCCCTGCCACCCGCTCAGCCCTGTGCGGTTCTGGGGTCCGGAGGTGAAGTGCACTGTCCCCGAACGAACAAACGAATGACCCAGTGAAGGCAGGAGTGAGCCCCGAGTCCGGCGTGGGCTGGGAGGACAGGGACAGCAGTCCTGACTGGGCCCCAGGTTGTCCTCCAGCGCCCGGCGGGCTCAGGCGGTGGCCGGGTGTCGGGGTCCAGCCCATTGTCCCAGGCGAGGCTCGTATGAAGTGTGGACCCAGAGACACTGCACAGAGGACCCTGAAGGGACTCGTGGGGAGTGGGGGGTGGTCTCCATGCTGCGGACACCAGAGGCTGAGGCCCAGGCCACAGGGGGTCCTGCCTGTTTGCGTCCTTGCCCTGCAGGGGTGTCACGAGGGACACGGGTCAGTGAAATAGACAGACCTGTGGAGATGAGGCCGCTCAGAGGTGGCACGAGGCTGTGGGGTCCCTGGAGGCATTGCTCTCCCAGTAACCAGGGTCCCCCCTGTCCCTGAGCAGCCACAAGGAAGGCAGAGGCCCTGTGCCCGGGCTTGGCTTGGCAGGTGTGCCTCTTTCCAGAAGCCCCTCCGGCTGGCAGTCACAGGCAGTAGGGGAGGGAGGGGACTCCGGGGAGGTGGGCGCAGAGGCAGCGGTCGGGGGACGTGCAGGGCTGGCCTCCTAGACCTGGCTCCACTGTCACCCTCCCTTCCTAGGACTCCCCAGTCCCTCGCAGCAGAGGACGCGGGGGCACTAGCGCCTCGGTGGACTGGGCGACATCGGCGAGTCTGACCATGTGTCCTCTGCCTGGCCCGCCTTTCCTGGTCTTGCCCGGGGAGGGGACATAGCCCTGCAGTGCCAGGCCGGAGCACTGCGTCCTGTCCCTATGTCCCCCGCACAGCAACTTCTGTCCCTGGGAACCCGAGCGGCATCGCTTTGGTCCCCTGAGACACCTGTTGCTTTGCCGTTTCACTGCATGGTGATGGCCCGGGGTCCTGCAGGGCAGGGCAGCTCCGTCTGCCTGCTGCATCGGGGCCGCTGGCCAGCGCAGTCAGCAGGCAACGGGCTGAGCGGGGGCTGGGTACAGGTGGCTCGCGGTGACGGACAGGCGCTGTCCTGCCCCCGGCGTTCAGCTGAAAACCGGCCCCACGCAGCCTTTCAAGTTCCAAAACCTGAGTGAACTCCCATGGCTGCTGTGAGGTGGTCTCGGACACCTTCCAAGCGTCCCCCAGTGTGTCATTTTTGTTCGCTTAACAGCCCGGAACCGAAGTCTCGCAAAGCAGAGCCCGCGTGGCAGGCTGTCGGGTGGCCGTGGAGCGCGCGGCGCCCAGCACGCTGCCGCTGGCCGCGGAGGCCCCGGCGTGCGCAGCAGGCGCCGCCAGTTCTGCACGCAGCCCGCACGCCACGCTTAACGAAGCGCTGCGGTCTCTTCGGAACGTGCTGTTTAAAGACGGCTTCGCCTATTAAGCACAATTCGGCAGCGCTACGTTGTACCCCCACGTGTACACTCACGCTGTACAGCCGTCACCGCCGTCCCCAGAGCTCCTTCGTCGTCCCGGACTGACCCCGTGTCCCCACGACACACTGTGCAGCCCTCGCCCCGGCGACCCGATCCTCTCTCCGTCTCCGTGCGTCCGCCTGTTCTAGGCACCGTGCAGGTGGGAGCACACGCTCCATGTCCTTTCGTGACTGCCTCACTCTGCACTAAGCAGAGAATTTGACCCCAAAACGCCATCCCCCCGTCAGCTCAGTAAGGACCCTTCCTGGCGTACGCCGTGGGTACACAGAGATCGGCACGGGGCCTCGCCCCCACAGGCGGACACGCACCAGGAGGCAGGTGACCAGGAGCACACGAGTGACATGCCAGCACTATTCGGGACAGCCGGACTTGCGCCGAGAAGATGCACCCCACTGCCACCACACCCCACGCCCCCGTTCTAGCTGTTAGGGCTGCTTTTCCAAAAATCACGAACTTGAGGAGCGTCCATTCCAAATTAGCTTGGCTGCCCTTAGTGTCACTGTGCGTTCAGTGCTCAGATTACAGAGGCCGCCTTTGGCCGGTGAGGGGCCCGGCGTGGCCAGCCGCTCAGGGAGGCGGAGAACCCTCGAGGCCCCTGCACACCGTTTCAGGGAAATGCGAGTGGGGCGCAGGGCCAGCTGGTGACGCCCAGGGACTTATAACAGAGACGCCAGACCCTATAAGGGGCGAGGCCATGGCCAGTGAGGGAGGCTGCGGGAGCCGCATCTGGAGCCTGCCGCCCTCGACGTGCTGGGCATCCTGAAATGCTCGCACTCTTCCAGAGGCATCGGCGCCTCTCCCTTTGTGTGTGGCTCACGGACACCGTTAGAGTGTGGGGAGGGACCTGCTTTGCCGATCGGCCCGGGGACCCAAAGTGAGCGACCCGGGACGGGGCAGGGACGTTCGATGCCCCCACGTACCTGGGCACACTGCACAACTGTGCTTTTCTTTCTTTCTTTCTTTTTTTTTTTTTGAGCACCCTAGTGGGGGTCTGAAGAGAGTTTTATTTTTTAAGCAGCTACGAAGCTGCTGAAAGCTTTGCTCTTCCAAGGGGAGGTCTGAAATAAAACGTTTACTTACATTGCATTTCCAAAGGCTTCCGAGGGCTTTGCACAACGCTCACACGGCAGCGTCTCAAGAACGTGGGATTTCTAAAGAGGAACCAAGACCCGTCGCTGTGATAGGACAGATTCGGCAGAGCCAACGGGCTCCAAGTTCAGCAGCTGGCCTTCCCGTAGGTTCTAAATAGATAAGAAATGAAAACGGTCCCAGATTTAGGAGTAGAGAGCTAAGTTTGGAGGTGCCAAGCGAAGGCCCTGAAATCGTTGAGCGGAGCAGCTGAGCTCAAGCTCTCTCTGCCGACATGGAACGCCGAAACGGCCCGTCGCCACCCTCCGACTGTCACCGGTGAGAAGGCCCTGAGCCGAGGTGGGACTGTGAGAAAGCACCTGGGCGTGAGGTGCGACGGTGGCAGCGGACCCCTCACTCTTCATTTTGGGGGGGGAAGATGGGGCGGGAGAACAGCGCAGACACCCCCGGACTGGCCGTGCGTCCAGTGTACGGACACCGATCATCTGCCCGAGAGCCAGACATGTTTCTACTGTAGCTTAGGTAACGGTCAAGGAACTTACGCTGCTTGCTCTTTCTTTTTGGGGGGCCGGGAGGTAATCTTTCTGAGTTGGCACCAGGGCATGTCTCAGTTCAAGCACTTCTCATGCAATACGGTCATCTCAGCCGTGGCGAAGGCCACCGCTTGCTGCCTCCAGACTCTGCCGCCAGCCCTGCCACCAGCCGTGCTCGGGGAAGCACGCTCCATCCTGGGAGCCTGCGTCCTCCCCGTGTCCTGAAGACGCTGTGCGACTGATGTCTCTCAGACCCCTCCAGGGTCGGCCCTCCCCCTGCCGCGTGCTCCTCAGGCCTCACCTCCCTCTCTAAGCCGTTCCTGACTGAGCCGGTCCCAGGGACTTCCCTCCTGCCCTCCCTCCCCTGACCCTGAGAATCGGGGCGACTGGTTTTGATGGAGATCACAAGTCACCTTCTGCACTTCGGTGTCAGTCCCGTGCTCCTGGGAAATTACTAGAGCAGGAATACTTGTTCTCGCCTTTCACGGAAAGCTGTTGAATCAATGAGTATTTCTCACGTGAAATGGTGAGCAGGGCCAAGAAACACAGCCGCTAACGTTAACTCGAAAAGGAATCTTCAGGGTTAGCAGAGCGGGGTGGGTCAGACCCCCTAGGAGAGATCGCGAGAAGAATCTGTGTGTGTGTGCGTGTGAGGGGGAGGCTCAGCCCGTGGAAGCCCAGCCTTCTAGAAGAAACCGTGTGTGTGTGTGGGGCTCAGCCTGCGGGAGCCCAGCTTTCTAGAAGAATCCGTGTGTGTGTGGGGGGCTCAGCCTGCGGGAGCCCAGCTTTCTCTCTCCACCTCAGAAGGCTGCAGGCCTCGGTCCTTTCGTTGAACGCATTCCCCACAACTGTTCCGAGGAAGAATTTGTTGGGCAGCCTGCAGACCCTCCGAAACGGTCCATACTCTGTTTCTTTCTGGGCTAGGGATGGGTGGGGGTGCTTCAAAGGGCAGACGGATGCCCCGCTAAGCAGCCATCCCTTCTGCTCTAATCTCGGGGCTCGCCTGCTGGGGAGATGGGAAGGGCTTGGAGCCCGAAAGGCCTCTCCCTCTGGAAGTCAATTCGAAAGAGCGTTCCATTCATAAAACATAATATGCATAATTTTGTAGAGAGTCTTACCTTTAAAACAGAAGAAAATGACTTGATAGAAAATGCAGCCTGCCCTTGGCATGGGGGTGCAGTGGGCTGTCAGGTTGATTAGGGGAAGGGCACGCAGGTCAGCATCGGACTCTAACGCCTTCTGGTACGATCTTTCTTACGGGGGAACGAACATCCCCAATCATCGTTTACGCAGTAAAAGGTCATGATCGACCAAACCCAGATGCGGGGGGAGGGTGCTGTTTATTTCCTGATTTATTTTCGCAGAGAAATCACTCAATATCTTCACGGCCACCTTTTCACGTGGCTCTAATGCTGTGTGCCCCAGGGAGACACTGTCAGGTAAAACTGGTGCCATGGAAAAAGAATCTGAACGTTTTTCGAGCTGTGAATTATCTGCATGTTATCTGCGTGTTATCTGATGCTATCTATGTGTTATCTAAATCATTGCGGGTTGTTAATATTTAATATCACTATTTACACAAAGGCGTTGTGAGTTCTTCCGCATGCGTATTCGAGGAGCATCGCGCAAGCCGACAGCCTCTTCGTTCTCTGTTGGTTATGCTCGTGGCAGGATTTCTAGGGCTTGTGGCTCTATGCCCCACAGAGGTTGTGTCCCCCTCTCAGCCTCGGTTTCCTTGTCTGTGAAATGGGGACAGTGATGGCACCTGCCCCATGCGGTCACGTGAGATGCTTCACAGGACGCGCTTAGCGTAGCAAAGCAGGTACTTTATGATCAAAAGTGAATTCATTTCCTCAGTCCCCGATACGGGCTCAAAATAAAATTTGCTGTCGACTAATTTGTAACTCACCCCTGTGTGATGAGAAGATTCTTGAGTTAGGAGCTCTAGTCTGTAGTAACGACTAGGCAAATTACTTGACTTCTCTGGTTTCTGTTTTTTTGTCTTTAGAAAAAAGGAGCTGGGTTGGAGGACCTCCGAAGAACTTTCAGTTCTAAAGGTCTAAATTTTTAGTAAAATTTAACATACGGCGCATTGTACGATTTAGCGATTTATATTTTAGTTAAATGTACTTCGGGTTAAAATTGTATTATGCAAAGTTTGAAATACGGAAGGAAATGGGAAGCGACGAATATATATACCTGGCACTGGTGCTAAGAAATGTAAGGGTTCATTTTCTCTCACAGATTTGAAGATGCCATGAGTGAAATTCAATTATCGATTATAGGTGCAAAAATAAGATTGAAATCACTGCTAGAAGAAAGGAAGCTACTTTTGATGCCCGTCGTTTCTCAGAGAAAGTCCTGGGGCCTGCTGCCTCCAGGCCCAGCAGGCGGAGGCCAGAGCAGCACGCAGGGGCTCCTTTCTGGAACGTTTCATCTCACTGAGGTGGATGAATCTAGCTTAGCAGCAGCACACGCCTCAATGAAACATGGACTCTGAATTTGATCTGCATCTCGTTTTCAGTAAGAAGCCTTCCATGGCAGTGCAGGCCATGATGGAAACGCCTCCTGAGAGAATCGGGTTCAAATTCCGGCTGCCTTTCCTTCTAAATGCGTGACCGTAGGTAAGTTAGGTAATGGCCCTGTGCCTCAGTTTCTTCAGAAAATGAGGCGAGCCTCAGGCCTGCTGTGGATATCGATTGAGAAACTACATGTGAGACTCTAAGCTGGCCACATAGAGAGCACAGTGAATGTTAGCTATCATTATTATTCGATTCTATAACTAATTATTGGATGTCTGCTACGTCATAGTCTCTGTACTAGACCCTGAAATGCTTTTGGGCTTCGGCCTTCTGTGTCTGGTCTACAGAGCGCTACAATTTTAGATACGAAACCCTGGTAATCCAGGCCCAGGGGACCCAGCTTAGACTAGGAAAAAGGCCATTTGGAGTCAGAGGACTTTTTAGACTCAGGAGGCATGCGAAATGTAAGTGAAATACCTGCTTATGGTTTTGCCTTGAAGTCACTCAGTTCCTGTGCCAGGTTTTAGAAAGTGCATTGTGACGCCTATTAAAGCCACTGTGACATTCGAAGAGCCAAATGTGCCAGATTAGACACTCGCGTCCTGTATTTATGAAAAGGTTATGGTGTATTTCCTTGGTGCAGATTATTTTTGGCTCTTACTGACATTTATGACTTTGATAAAGTCTGTACAGCATAGTGCATGTAATTAATTTGTTCTCGTCATCGGCTTGCTTTTATTTAAGAGATATCGCAGAAGATGCTATATCAGCAGATAGGGGAGATTTCAGCAGATAGGGAGTAGGCAACAATAGGGAAGGACAAGATGAGAAGTATAATCATGGCAATAGTGCATTCTTACATAGACTTATTCTGGAAATGGTGGGAAGATACGCTTTTTGCCAGTAATTTCATTGTGATACTTCCCATGATCACCAGCCTTGTCTAGTCAACCAGCAGCCCACACACAGGGTGTGAGAAGCAGGTGTCAGGGGATGACTTCCATTAAGGGGCTGACTGACCATTTGGTCTCCACCTCAAGTTTAACTGGCGTTGGCATCCGCCGGTTTAGTTGCTTTTTGGTGACTTTGGGGTAATGCTAAGCCATGTAAGTGATAGCTATGCTGTATGTGGGCCCACAGGGTTTTGATAAATACCGAATATTTGGTGACCATCTCCTCCTATGGCCCCTTCGCTTGCACACGTGGCACAATCCTTCGATGTAAAGGAGGGGAGGGCACGGGCCTCTAAATGACAGACGCGCCCAGTCCAGCACTACGCAGACGCGGGGAAACGGGGCCGCCAGGAAGCACGGGGAGCTTTTAGCCCTGCCGGTAGGGAGGATGTTTAATTAAGAAAGATAAAAAAGTTGTGGACGCTCTTGTCCTTAGCACCCCACTGCCACGGGGCTGATGGCTTCTACGCATCCCGCCGTCAAGACGCACGTCGGACAGCACCGTTCACAGGCACAAAGCGCCCGTGACACTCCGCTTTTGGGCAGTCTTGGTTCTCACGAGAAAGGAGTCTCTCAGAATGAATGATTTGGGTATCTTCGGGCCAGGCGTTGGGCCTTCCTGGTAAATCATAGGAACAAAACAATGAACACCGCCCCTCCTCTTCTCCAAAAGCGAAGATCCAAGGCGCTGCTGCTGCTCCTATTAGCGGCCCGGCCTGGCATCTGGCGGCGAAACGCACAGGCTGGACCCAGCCTGAGTTCCTGCGACCCGGCGGTCCGGGGCACCGCAGAGTCCGGGTGCCGCCGCAAGGGGGCGCTCCCGGACTC
>NW_006432945.1:19480147-19508120 GCF_000325575.1 Pteropus alecto | reverse complement strand
AGGACGCTCGGCCAGCCGGCACCGAGCGGGGGCAGGCTGACCGGGGCCCCTTCTCCTAGAGGGGACCCCGCCCAGAGCGGAACCCGCGGCTCCCGCCGGAACTGCGGGAGCACCAGCAAAGTTTGAGCGGTCCTCCCACCTGCAGACCCCCCTCCCACCTGCAGACCCCCGTCCTCCCCTCCCACCTACACACCTGTGTCCTCTCCTCCCACCTGCAGACCCTCATCCTTACGCACTCCCACCTGCAGACTCCTGTCCTCCCCTTCCTACCTGCAGACCCCCATCCTTCCACCTCCCACCTGCACGCCCCCACCCTCACTGGCTCAGGGCTGATGGAGTTACTCCCAGACCCCCCTGAGGAGGACAAGCCAGTGGGTGAGTGCAGCCTGGACACCTGGTCCTTTAGAATGGGTTCAGGGAAGCTCTGGTGTTATTTACCATGGGAGAGGTGTTTTCAGGAAGGTCTTTCACAGGGGAATACCTGCTTCCCCATTGAGGAAATAATACAGGGTGTATTTTAGGTTCCAGGTAACCAGGTCCAGGTGTCAGAGTCACTTACCAAACGCCTGGTTTGCCACAACTCCTTTGCAAGTGCCAGTGGTCGGGTGTGCTTGCGCGCGTGTGTGTGTGTGTGTGTGCGTGCGCGCGCGCGTGTGTGTGTGTGTGTGCGCGCGTGTGTGCGTGCCCGAGCGCCACCCTTTTGATAGTTTTGTGGTGCAATGTTACGTTTCAGCAGCTAGCAGGAAACCACTGGTCAAGAACTTGTGGGGGTGACTGAATTCCCAGGGCTGGGGCCACAGCCCCAGGCCGTCTTTGGGGAGGGGCGGGTGGAAGCCCGTGCTGCACCCTCTGGTGAGGATAAGCTGCCCCAGAGCTTCCCAGAGTGAGGAGTCCTGATATCTGAACTCCCAGCTGGCGTTCCTGCTGCCGGTGGCCTGGGGAGCGGGCTTCTCGGCGGAAAGGGTGGGGACAGTTTTCGTCTTTGTCCCCCTCTTCTGCTTCGTGCCGTCGTAGCCGCAGGTGTCAGCATCTCACGTGAGGATCAGCCAGTCCACAGGAAGGCTATTTCTTCCACTTTGCGAAACATCTGGTGCTGCTATGTGCCCAACACTGTCAATTATCTTGAAATGTTTTTCCTTCTCCTGGAGATGTGAGTTGGTGAATCTTGCCTCTTTTTTTTTTTTTTTTTCCCCTGAGTAACCTTCTCCTAGTCACCTGGGCTAGAGCAGGGAGGACACCCCCTGGCCCCTGACACTTAGCGTGTGGCGGAACGCGGAGCCGAATTACGGGGTACGGCTGGGACCAGAGCAGGGCCGCAGCCCGGGTCTTACCTGGCTTCTCTGGGAATAGATGTGGTGGGTCCGAGATGGGATGTTTGGGTTAATTTTTGTCCAGGCCTGTTGCTTTGGTGAGCAGGTTTTTTATTTTAAAGTATGAGTTTTCAACACGGCCATGATTTAATTTTCTTTGACATATGTAAACCGGGACCTTGGCTTTGTCTTGTTCGGTTCACTAGTGCTCTGTTTTGCAAGAATGGGGGTAAGGAGAGGTCAGGGTTAAACTGTTTCTAAGCCTTTTGTTCTTTTCTCACAGTCATTGCATTTGATCCTAATTGGGCCTCAAAACCTAGCATGCATGAGACTCACCAGGTGAAGCCATGTGAGAGTCTGATTATCGCCACCTCCGTTCTAATTTGCCACATCTTGGGGGAGCCCGGGACCCTGGACCTCTAATGGGCTCCCCACGCCATCTGATGCAGGGGCCGGGACCAGGCTGTGGGGAGGCCTGGGCTCGAGGCCTGCCTCCGCCTCGCCGGGGCTTACCCTGAGTTTCCCAGCGGTGTCTTTTAATCAAATGTTGCTCCTGTAGTAACTTCCCGGTTCACACACAGTGGTGCTCCATGGGGGGCGGGGGACGGTTGGTCCGGGCTGTGTCCCAGGTGCAGACCTGAGGCACAGGGACCACGGGTCTGCTTTGAGAATGAGGAGCTAGAGAAGAAAGGACGGAGCTGGCTTTGGGGACCGGGCCCTAAGTCCCAGTGCTTTGTGACCGGAGCTGGACAGCTGCGTGAGTCTAAGCCCTGTCAGCCATGACCCGCGTCGAGGGGGAAGCAGAGCTTTCTGTCCCACGCGTACCGCGAGCGCCGCCCCTCGGCGGTGTCCATCCCTCCAGAGCAGGGTCTGCGGCACTGCCCAGTCGCCGCGGCTCAGGGCGCGATGCCCAGCACACTCCCCCTTGTTTTGGAAAAGTGCGGGCCACAAAATGAAATGACCTGTTGCTGCCTTGCCAGGCACCCTCGGAAGGCAAGCCCGGGTCCCTGTCCCCAGCGCTGTCCCCAGGTCCCTGTCCCCTGTCTCCCAGGACCAGCACTGCCTGGAGTGACTCTCTGGATGGCAGCCTCTCATCTCAGGGTTCTGCGGAGGTTGAAAGGTTCTGGCTAGAGGCGAAGGGCATCTGGGTGTCAGAGGTTCTGTGCACTTAAAAAACACCATGTGTTTAGTTATCAAGCGGACCCTGGATGTTTTCACCTGCCAGGCTGATTATCGTGTGATAATCGCTGCTTCCCTAGCAGTGGGTGTCCTCGTGTCTTACGAACGAGGACACCGGCTCAGAGGTGGCCGTCACGTCAGCGCCACACAGCTGTGCACGGCAGCGCCAGGATTCAAATCTGGGCGCTTCGGCTTCAGGCTGCCAAGGCCGAGGCTTGGTCGTTGGATGGCTTTCCGGAGTGTTCGCTCTGCTTCGCACTCAGCCTCTCCGGCTCCGCTGTGGGGAATTTCCAAGCCTCTCACGCGGGGCTCTCTGCAGACCTCCCCCTGGGCCGGGGGCTGCTCCCTGCGGTGCCTACCGCGCGGCACCGTGGGCCTTCGTGGATGGGTGGGTGGGCGGTCAGTCTCACCGGGCTGGAGAGCCTGTGGGGCCCCGACCTGCCTCGCGCTCTCCTGGTACCTCCCTGGGGCTGCCAGCTGATGCCACCTGCCGGGTGAGAAAGAGCCGTGTAGCGAGCTGTGTGGAGGGTCAGGAGAGTATTCATAGCGGGCTTGCCTGCTTGGAGGTGACTTTTGATTTGCCTAGGACTTTCACATGTAAAGAATTTCCTTGTGTGGAAATAGGAACATCAGTGTCATCTGCAGTTTTCAGATGCAAAGATGAGGCTCAGGGAGATTAACTTGTCTGGAGTCACAGGACTGACGGGATGAGAAAGTAATAACGGCGACCCTTACCCCTGACTGCGAGCCGCGTGCCGTCTGGGCCTGGCCTCGTTCAGTCCTCACTCCAGCACTGTGTCCCCGGCCCGTGGCTCTCCATGGACCCCGAAGCAGTGGCTGTGCTGCGTCCGTAGCCCTCCGGCCCGGCCCTTCCCCGGGTCCGCCCCGTGGCGCAGACTGTCAGGGCCGGAGGCACCGCGGCTCCGATGCGGAGGTTGGGTCCAGAGGGGACGTCGTCCACACAGGGTCACATAGCTCCACGGGAGCAGAGCCGGGGGCGCCCTAGCTCCCCGGCCTCACACTGGTTTCGGCTATAGCCAGCTACCTACACACCCAGTGGCTTAAAATGTCTGTTAATTTGCTCGTGGTTCGTGGGTCGGAGTTCGGGGAGGGCTGGGCCCTTCTTCCGTTGCATGGGGTGTTGACTAGATCACTCGGTTGGCTGCATTTACCTGAGGCAGGGCTGGGCTGGAAGGTCCTAGAAGTGCCACTCACAGGGCTGGCCCTCCAGGTGGCTGTTCTCTCCACTGGGTCGCTTGGATTTCCTCACAGCATGGTGGCCCTTTCATCTGGCAGCTGGCTTGTAAGAGGGAGTGTTCCAGGCGGTGAAGGCAGGAGCTCTGAAGGCCCGGCCTCTAAAGTTACACAGGATGACTTCTGCATTCTGTTGGTCAGATTGGGCCATCGGCCAGCTCGGATTCAGGGCAGGAGAAGTGGACTTCTCTTCTTGATGGGGAGTGTCAAAGTCCCATTGCTCGGGGGGAGAGCGACATTGCCGAAGCTGCCTCAGGATCGCAGCCTACACCTCTGTGTTCCCTCGCACGCACCTCCAGCGACCCGGAGTGTTCTCAGGGGACCCGTCTCACGCCCTGTGCATACATCTCCCCAACATCGGGTACACGCAGCCTTCAGCAGCACATTATTTGGCAAGTGGGAGAAATTACCTACTGCAGGAAGTCCGAAAGCAGTAAATATTGTCCTGCTGCTGAGTCATCCCATCCTATCGTTTCAGTAACCTTCTGAAGGCCTCCACCTTGTCCTGTGAACTTTTGTTCTGTGAATTTTCCTGGAATATAATCTTGTTATCCTCCTGCCCCAAACTGCAAAGAGTTTCTAAGCCTATTCTGTTAGGCCCCCGATTCCAAGGGCTCTGTTTTTGAACAGCCCTCTCCATCGCCCTGTGCTTCAGTCCAGCAGGGTGCTCGCGAGCCCAGAAACCTCCTTGAGGTTCCCCACGCCCCCGTCAGGCCCAGCCCACGTGTCACTCAGTGACGTGGCAGCTACCAGTCCCTCCTCTACATCAGAGGCACACCTCTACGTCAGGCCCTGCTGTGGATTAGAGCTGCTGGCCCATCTGATTTGTCATCGTCAGGGTTCCTGCTACTCTGCCCTGCCTTTTGCGGTGCTGAGCGCAGTCCTCTGCAGGTAGAAAATGCATTTGGAATGAATGAATGTAATTTCTAAGATGGTCCCCACAGGGACTGCCAGGGCCCTCGTGTGTTGCCAGGTGTGGGCAATGCCCCAGCCGGCTCTCCTCCCGACTTCCTCTTGCTTCCGGCCTGCACCTCTCAGTCCCCAGGGGCCTGAGGGGCTGCCTGGTATCCCTCGAGGTACCCCCCACTCCCACCTCACAGAGTGCCACTTCCTTCTAAAAGAAGTGCTGAGGACACATTTTTTCCTCATTAAGTGGAATTCCAGAGATGGGCTCGCAGTGCAATTAGAATTTTTGATTATAGAATACATGATCGATTCCAGGAGCAGGTAATTGCCATTTATTAGTAAAAACATATTTTCAACCTGTTGTGGTCTCATTAATGAATTGATACCTTTCTCCCCAATTCATTGTTTTATTTCCGTTAATATTCTGTGTTGTAATTTTTATGACATTAATTTGGTTGACAGCATGGCATGGGATGGATTCAGGAGCCAAGCTGTGTTTAGGTTCAAATCCCACTCGGTCCCTCACTTGCTATGTGGCCTTGTGTGAGTTACTTAAATCTCTCCCTTAGTACTGTCATCTATAAAAAGGGGGTGCCAATGTCGCCTATCTCAGGGGGCTGATAAGAAGAGTCAATGCCCCGCATGGTGCCTGGCACGGAGGTGGCTGTTTTTGTTATCGTTGCTGTTTAATCCCACGAGTTGCAGTTTAAGTTTCACCTGTGCGGGTTTTACTCTTGGCGTCGTGACGCGCCGCGTCCCTTTGTGACGCAGAGGCCTGGCCGCGTGTCGTCTCCATTTTACGTGCCTGCTTCCCAGCTCTAGCCACAGTAGTTCTCTGATTCCTAAGGTTGCAAATCAGACAGCAAATCTGTGGGCTTAAAATAGCTGTCAGCTTCCTCGGGAAGGAGTGAGAAGGGGTAACCGGCTCCCCGGGCGCCCCGCAGGCTCGCCCCAGCCCTGGACCCTCGTTGGGGCTGGACATCACAGGCCGTCAGCGCGGTGGGTCGTCTCTGCGCTGTGTTTCTCTGAATTTCTCGGATAAACGTTTCTTCAAGCAGAGGAGCTCTAAGCAGACGCGGTCTCGCGTCCTGGGATTTATCAGCACCTCGTGCGATGCTTACTGTTCCCTTTTCAACTTTTACATTCTGCATCGTTTCCTTTTAAGCGCTGCCGCCGCTGGCTTCAAAAGTTACTTAAAATGGCACTTCCGGCGAGTCCTGTGCCCAGAGCGTTGCAACGCCTCAGATCCCCCTCTTCTACCCCGTGTGTCACCCAGTGGGTGTTCTGCAGCATTTCAGTGAGACTCGTGTGTCTGATGACCCATCTGTGAGAACTGAGGGCGGTGCTGCTACCCCCATTTATTCTTGAAGCGCAGTGCTCTCCAGGAGCGCTGCTGCACTGATTCGCCGTGACAGGGGGCTGAGCCTGGGCCCCCCACCACGGGGTGGGCAGGAAGGGGACCCTGCCACCTGTATGCTGCTCTCCACCGGAGAGAAACGCTCCCTGCATGCTTGCAGCACCCACGGCTGCACATTCCCTGCTGGCTCCGTGTGCGCATCGTCTCCTGACCTAGGCTACAAGCTCCTCCAGGGCCAAGGGGACGCCCTACATGCCTGCCTGTGCTGTCTGCATCCTAGAACACCAGCATGATAATCACTGTCATTTAAAAAGCACTTACTGTGTTGCAGGCACTATGCTGAGCTCTATACGAAACCATTAATCCTCTCAGCAGCCGTGTGAGTTAGGGCACTCCCGTCATCTGAGTTTTACAGATGGGGAGGCTGCGTCGAAGGGCAGGTGACTCGTTCACAGTCCACATTTAGCAGTGGACAGACCCCGGAGTCAAACCCAGGCGCTGTCCACCGTTGGCAGCTGTGCAGTGTCTCTTAGACACCAGGAACTAACGTTTATCAGGCACTCGCCACGTGTGACGCACGTCAGCTTACTCAGTCCTCCTGTGGCCCCATGAGGGTCGGCCTTGTCCCCACTCTGTAGGCGAGGGCACTCAGGCACATCCTGGGTTGAATCGGATGGGCAAATGGTCTGTGGAAGGCGGCAGCCTCGGCCCTCCCAGCACGGCTGAGCCTGGGCCCGGGGCTGGCCCGGGGCAGCGGGCTGCTTGGTGACCTGTAGATACGGAAATGGGCATTAGTGAGAAGGCGCGAGTGGGGGTGGAGGCCAGGCAGGAGAGGCTCCCAGAGGCGTGTTCCCGCCGCCACGTGCTTCCGGCCCGGAGGTGGCAGTCCATTCCCGCCCACTGTCCCTCATCTCCAGGCCCTGGCCCTGGCCCTCCTGGAGCTGTGGCTGAGGGTCAGGGCCCACAGCCCAGGGGCCCTCCAGGGGAGCACGTGTGAAAGCGGAGAGTCCCCGGAGCCCCAGCGCCGGGAAGGCTCTCGGCTGCGTCCTTTCTGATGCGACAGCAGCTCCCCTGCCTGCTTCGGCCTCTCCGGATGGGAGGCGCTCATGTGGAAGTGCTTTCTTTTTCTGCCAAGAGGAAGATTAACATCCGCGGCGGGCCAGGTGGCAGGTGACCGTGTTCCTCACGCCCTGCCCGCGCCGCAGCTACGTTTTCACGCTGGCCCTCGGAGCCGCGGGCTTTCCGTTCTCAGATTTGGTGTCCCGGTTAAATGTTGTGTCCTCGACAGCCGTGGCTGACGTGTGGTCTAAGCTTTTTTTTTTTCTTTTTTTTTTTTTACTGTGATCGAAAGTTTACCTTTTGCATAAAGGTCACTTGAATGCAGGTCAAGATTTGGCAGCATCCTCAAATGAGGAGCACCAGCGGCAAATTTCTTTGATCAGAGAAAGCAGCAGTTCGCTTGCTCGGTGCCTTAAAGTCACCTGGACACTAAACATAGTCAGAGGCCCAGGCTTGTGGAAGTGGCTGCCGAGTCGCTGTCGCTGTCGCTGTCAGGGTTTCCAGGTGGTGCTGACAGACGCCTGAGTTTGAGAACCCTGGAGCCCGAGCCCGAGTTCTTGGCCCAGTGGCACTCTGGGAGTTAAAGTGCTCTCAGCGATTTTAATTCAGTTAGTATGAGATGTGGCCTGTGTGTTGCGATTTTTGTCTTTCTTTGCTGAGACTGTCTTCTCATTTGTTTCAAGAATATTCACAATTGCTTGTTGAAGTGTTTGTGTCCCTGGGTGTCCTGTTAACACTTACGCGCCCGTTTTGCGATTATGTCGGTCTCTCCTGCCATCGTACCCCCAGCCCGCGAGGTCCTCCAGCAGACACCGTGTCTGAGTTACTTTCCAGGACACTGCATAGTACCTGACACATAGGCACATCCCCGACCTAGAACGGATGACATCGATGTCGCAGAGCGTACACTGCCCCGGCCCTCAGCATGCGTACCTGGTGCCCTTGCCAGCTCAGCGATCCTGCCTCTCGTCGTCCTGGATCTGTGTCGGCCGCGTCTCACAGGACGGTTTGTTGGAGGGAACGCGGCGTTCGATGCCTCTGCCTCCCAGCCAGTCCTTGACAAGCTGGTAAAGGTTTTTCTGGTGCGGGTCTCCTTTTCCTTCTGCCGACGGTGAGCTAGCCTGTGGCCTGAGGTGGACTTGGGATTGGGGACTCAGGATGGCCACATCAAGTCCGTGCTGGTCTTGGGAGGTGTAGCTGGCCCGAGGCGCGTTTCTGCCCTCGTCACCAGCCCCGCGTGCTCCGTCTGCTCCGTGGCTGCAGCCGTGTTTGTGTGCTGGTCTGGCACAGGTGCCATCAGAGCAGCTGGAGCTTTCGTGTTGTCGCGGCTCGGGCAGGGCCCTGCTCAGGAAGCCTGTGGCCCGTAGGGCAAGGCCGACACCCTCAGTGTCCCGTGGCAGTCAGGTGCCTCCTGACCGGGATGCCTTGTAGGGACCCCCTATTTCCTCTTTCCAGCATAGCCTGAAGTCATTTTTCATTTAAAACGTCTGAAGCACACACTCGAGGCTGCTGACTCAGCTCTTCCGGGGGCAGTCTGGATGCCCAGGGCATGCCGTGCGGGAGGGTGCTCTCGCCTCCATCCACTTGCTCTTTTCTCCCCGAGACTCTTTGCTTGGTGCTCGGCAGGGTCCGGGGCTGAGGCCGGGCTGCGCTGCCCGCCCGTCCTCGGCTCAGCAGCCTGACCCAGTCACTGTCAGCTCCTGGCGCTTCAGCGCCCTCGTCGGTAAAGTGTGGAGCTGACCGGAATGTAGGTCTTGGCTTCCGCGTCGTCTTCTTCCCACACCTCTGCAGACTGTCCCCCTGTCTCCAGGGAGGTCACGCCCCAGTCACTTGGCGCCCACACGCTGGCTGACGGAGCCGTCGGAGCAGACAGCCGGCACACGGCCGCCCGCACGTGGTGCTGACGTGTCCCCCTGTGCCCGTGCCTGGCGCCAGGTGTGGGAGGGGACTGCACTCTCGGCCCTTGGCCATCGTCCATCAGTGTTGCTCAGGCACCATGATACGGAGGCAGCGTTTACTTGTCGCTTGTCTCTTGTTCTCGAATATTTACACCTTTTGCTGCTCCGTGGAAAAAAATCTTTTAAAATTTCAGCAATTTGCCCTATTGTAGTGAAAATCAAAAGATGGACCCTAACCCTGGAAAAGTGGCAGCATATCATTATTGGACCTTCTGCAATTCCTACAAAAATGATAGAGCAGCTGAACAGCAAAGCCAGCAGCTCATGGACAGCAAGCAGGCAACAAAATTTGGTGACAAAGTATCCTCACAAGCCCCCAAGTACATTCAGGGGACAGTTCACCAACAACCAGCGTGAGATTGGTGTCTGTGCGGGAGGAAAACAGGGAGCCACAGGGCACAGGGCGAACGTGGACGAGGAGAACCCGGGGCCAGCGGGCCCACCCGGAGCACGGTGCGGCGCCGCAGGGCTGCGGCTGACGCCTGCAGTGCAAGCTCACCGCAAGGCCAGCCCCGTGAGCTCCCAGGGCTGGCTCACCAGGCTGGAGCCCGCGCCCAGCAGAGGCCACCGCGGGCCGCGTGGATGCTGAGTGGGACCGGCACCGGAGGCAGAAGGGGAGGTCAGACACCGGGGAGAGCGAAGCAGCGCCACGCTTGCCTGTCGCGGAGGAGGGGCCGTGGTTAGGATGCTTCCGGACTCAGGAAAGCAGAGTCGCGAAAGCATCGACAACGGGCAAGCATCGGGGTCAAATCGGAAGGCGTTTCCATGAGAGAGGGAGAGAGTGAGGAGCAAAATATCGTCTCTGGAGATGTGTGACAATGAGAGCTGCCAAAGACATGTATTCAAAGAACAGATAAAAATATAACATTATTTCTAAATGGGCTAAAAATATTTTAAATTATGCAAGACATGAAAGAACATAAATTAGAATTATGAAAATTCAGAAATAAAGTGACGGAATTCAAGAAAAAGTTAGCAATACAGAAATTATCTTAGAAATGAAAACTAGAAGGAATACAAGTTTGGGTTTATTTAGTTTTATTATAATTTAATTTAAAATGAAAAAGAATTACAGAAAAAGATAAAATAGATTTGAAAATGGCAAATATTGAACACAGGCAAAGAAGAGCTAACGCATGGCTAAGAGGGGCTCTCGAGACACAAAGCCAAAGCAAGGGACCAGGACTTCAAAACTGGTAATTTGTGAAAATTTCCCCCGAAAGAACAGTATCCGAAACCTCATACTGAGAGCACAGAAAGAAAAAGATCACCCGGGCACCCAAGAAAGAACGTGCGTTATAAGGGAAAGGAAAACTAGGTTATCAGACTTACAACGAGCCAGGGAAAATGGAGAGACACGGAAGCAAGGAACCACGGATTGTGTGTGCAGCAGTTCTGACGTGCGAAAGTCAGGGAACGTTGTGCCCATGAGCCCTTAGGGTGCCGGAGAGCGAACCTCAGTGGCCGGAGTGGCCAGCGACACGCATGACTGTGGGCGGTGTGGCACGTGGAGCTGTTACGGAACGAAAGCTCTGTGAAGGCCGCGAAGGGGAGGTGCGTGGTCGTAGCAGCTCGCAGTGGCGGCTGTGACGAACCGCTGTAGTGCTGGTGGCCTAAAACACAGAAATTTATTCCCACAGTTCTGGAGGCCAGAAGTGCAAAATCAACTTCATTCTCCCGAAATCGAGGTGCTGGCAGGCTGCCCTCCCTCCGGAGGGTCCAGGGGACAGTGCGTCCGCTGCTCTCCTGGCTCCTGGTGGCTGCCAGCGTCCCTGCAGCCTCTGCCGGCCTGCTGGCTCTTCCCCTTCGGTGGGTGACGCTGTCTGCCTCGTCCTCGTGGAATGGCTTCGCAGATGATCCCCCCACCCGAGACCCTCACTCACCTTGCAGTGTCTGCCATGATGAGGTGACAGTCACAGGTTCGGCCGACCACAGGGATCTAGGAAAGCCGGTTTTTAAACGGTGGAGGAGGGGGTGGCACGTGCGGTTTTCGGCATTGTGACCGAGGGTGCCACTAGCACTGCTGCTGGCTGCGTGTTGGGGGCGCAAACGAGTGACGGGGGGCATTCGGTTCTGTCGTCCCCGGGTATGCGCAAGCCAGAATTTGGTGTGGAAGACGGAACAGATGAGTAGAAAAGGTTAAGTAAAACCCACAGTCTTGAATTCTCATAGGAAATATCCGTGTGAACCCTGACGTGTGGAACGTCTGTCACACTCATGCTCACGCTCTCTCTAGCCTCCAGCTCTGCTCACAGACGGGCCGGGGAGCACGGCACAGGGAGTGCGGTCAGCGGTACCGCGGTGGGTGGGCAGAGGGCCAGAGCGGAGACGGAGCAAGCAGGGGGCTCGCTTCATAAACCATGTGCATGTCTAACTGTAGACTTGACACTAATAATACGTTTTTGAAAAGTAAAAAAAATTAACAATATCTAGAAACAATGGTGCCCAGAGGGTGGTCTTGAAAAACTGTTTTGCGTTAAAGGATACCAGGTCTTCCTGGAGAATTGGCCGGTTCGAGTCTGAGGGAGCGGGAGAGAGCAGCAGGAGGGCCGGGGGCAGAGGGGAGGCCTCCCCGACCCTAGGAGATGCCAGTACCGGACGTGCGCGACCACGAGGGTAAAGAAGAGGGGTCACAGGGGTGGGGGGGGCGGTGGTGCTCAGCCCCGGACGGTCAGATGCAACGTGCCGAGGCAGCTGCTGGCAGCGCCAAGCCAAATACCAGGTCGGAGGTGGGGAGCTTAGGCGTACAGACTTTGCATATTCTGGCTCCCTGAGAAGCCATGACCTCCGTGTGGGTGGACACTCCTCACCCTATCAGCCTTCTGATGGCGCTCTACCCCGCCAGCCCACCCTCTTCCCTGCAGAGGGCAAGCGCTGGCTTTGCATCCGAAGACTATCTGTCACTCATTCGGTTTCTTATCTTGCCGTAAGCCCACAGCAAGCATTCCCGCCTGAAATCAGGCTCCCGCACCTGGGCCTTCCCCTGAGCATCTCGGTTCCGTGTATGTCCGCAGTCTTGGCTGCACGGCGCGATCACCAGGGAGCCCTTAAAAGTACAGCGATGGTGGGACCCCAGCTGCGACACGTGCGATGACATCCCCAGGGGTGGCGCGGTCTATGTCTTGGAAGTTCTCCAGGTGACGACGCTGCGTGCAGCGGGCCTGCAAAGCACTGTCATCCTAGGAAGTGAGGGCTCTGACGCAGCAGGCAAGGCCAGGGCTTGACGCCTGAATGCTGGGCAGTGACTGTGCCCCGGGAGGCCCAGCACGTGGAGGCCGCCGCCCGCCCGGTTCTCCCAGAGCCCCGCAGCCCGGGCCTTTCTCGCCTTTGCCTTTCTGCAGAACTTGACCCGCGGGTTCTGCTGCTTTCCACAGCTCTTTCCTTTTGGCTGCAACAGAGAAAAATTGATGACTAAGTCTTAAAAGACCTTTTTTCCACGGAGCAGCAAAAGGTGTAAATATTCGAGAACAGGAGACAAGCGACGAGTAAACGGTGCCTCCGTATCACTGCGCCTGAGCAACGCTGACGGACGATGGCCAAGGGCCGAGAGTGCGGTCCCCACCATGCCACGCGCGGGCGGCCGTGTGCCCGCTGTCTGCTTCGACGGCTCCATCAACCAGCGTGTGGGCGCCAAGTGACTGGGGCGTGACTTCCCTGGGACAGAGGGACAGTCTGCAGAGGTGTGGGAAGAAGACGACGCGGAAGCCGAGACTTCCATTCGGGTCAGCTCCACGCTTTACCGACGAGGGCGCTGAAGCGCCAGGAGCTGACAGCGACTGTGTCAGTGCTTAGCCGAGGACCGGCGGGCAGCGCGGCCCATCCGAACAAGGCCCTGCGCATCCCGGGCCTCAGCCCCGGCCCCCTTCTGAGCACCGATCGAACTGTCGTAAGGTGCAGACGGCTTTCGTGGAGTGAATCCAGGCACATTCACTCTTGCTTTAAGACATTTGGTGTTTGGCCAGTGGGTTTCCCTAAAACAGGCTCGCGTCATCGTCATTGGGTGCACGTGTGGCATGACGGGGTTTCAGCGGGGTGTCACGCCCGCCCTCGGCAGGATCCAGAGCAGAGCCTGAAGGCCGGCTTCATCAGGGCACTGACATCCCACCGCGCCAGATGCTGAAGGCGGCCGAGGACACGTCCAGGAGAAGGAGTATGTCTCTGGAGGGCCGGCTCTTCTCTGAGCAGGAGCCTGGGGGATGGGGGATCATTTAGCGCCTTGACGTTTATCCATCTCGACGCCCCTTCTCTCTAAGTGAGAGACCCGTGTGATGGCAGAGATCCCGGCTGGGCCCTGGCCTTGGAAGGGGGAGGGCTTAGCACACTCTCGTCTGGCCCTGAAAACGGAGGTGGCTGTGCAGTGGGGTGGCCCTGATGGCATCGTAGGCCCCTCTTCCCCTGCTTGTAATCGCTCGGAGCTCGCCTCCCACTGGGGCAGCAGATGGGCTGGTGGGGTGTGGGGGGTCTGGTCCCGGTGGAGCAGGGGGTGGGGGTCTGGGCTGGTGGGGTGGGCCGGGGGTCTGGTCCAGGTGGGGCAGGCGATGTGCGCAGCTAGATGAAGTAAGCTCCTGCTTGCTTCGTCTTCCCTGGACCCACAGCCCCTGTAAACTAGAATTCGGGAACCGGTCCCAAACTGTGCCTTTGGGCTGAGCGCCCACAGCCTTGCTGGCGGAGGGGTGCTGAGCGTCTGAGCTGGGGCGCATGCGTACTGGCCCATCCAGACCTGGCCGGGGGCAGAGGGCACACGGGCAGACCCGGGCCCACCCTCCCTTTCCTTCGGCTCCACACTCGTTGGAGATCAGGCTCGGATGCGTTTGGCGGTTTATCCGAGATCACACAGCTAGTTTGGGCCTGAGCCTTTCTTCTGGCCTGTTACGGTCCCTTCCAAACTGTCCCGGCTGTCGGGTGGGGGTGGGGAGGGGTGGGCCAGGCTGCCACACGCAGTCCAGGTGCCGCAAAGCGACAGAGCGCTTTGGTGGTGCTTCAAACCTTGCTCGTGTGACACACGCAGAGACCCCTCTACACTCGCTTTCTCACCGAACGTCCTTGTTTCGAGACTTTGCCATGTAGTTTCGCTCGTTCGTCTTCACTGCCAAGTAGTTCCCCCCGTGTGGACACAGCAGTTTGTCCATTCTTCTCTTGATTGGAAATTAGGTGGTTTCCAGTTTTTCGCAACTGTAGACATCGTTGCAGTGAACGTTCCTTACAACCTCCAAGTCCCCTTGAGCGCAGCGTGAGTTTGTTGGGTCACGTACCACGGGCTGAGCACACGCCGGCCCCACGGGGGCCCAGGGATCCCGGGGACGCCGTTTGGGCGCGGTGCCTCCACACCGGGCTGACGCCTGGTTTTGCTGCCTTAACCCTTTTTGCCGATAATGCTGGCTGTGAAAAGTCTTTAGATTTGCATTTCCCTCATTACTCGTTAGGGCATCAGTTTTTATGTTTGCCATTAGTTATTTTTTTTCCCCTCGTGTGAACTTGTTCATATCTCTAGTCCATTTTTTCGGTTGAGTCTTTTGTCTTTTCCCTGTTGATTTGTAGAAGTTTTATCTGAATGCTGAGCTTGGTCACGTGTATAACAACCATCTTTTTCTACTTTGCGGCTTGTCTTTTCACTTTCTTTGTGGTATCTTCTGATATATAAGTGTTTGAGGTTTTAAGACAAAATATATCAATCTTTTCCTTATCTTTGTCTTTTAAAAAATTTCTGTGATCCAAGATCATCGTGGTGCCTTTTAGTATTCTAGAGGGGTTTTAGATTTGCCTTCCACATTTAGCTCTGGAATTTATTTTTGCGTGTGGCTTGAAATAGGAGTCCCGTTTTACTGTTCTCTGTGCGGATAGCCAGTCGTCCAGGCACCATTTTAGTCTGTTCACCATTTTGCCACTGCCGCATCTCCAGTGCCATGCAGAAGCTGGCTTCACGGCTTCCTCCTAGGTCTGCTTGTCTCCGTCCTTCAGAGCCTCTGCCTTCTCAGTTCTCAGCCTCGCAGACTTGATTATTCTTGACCTTTGTTCTTTGGTAAAAATTTTGGAATCAGTTTAGTAAGTTCTTTAAAACAGGGATCTTTACCAGTTTTTTCTTGTACTGACATGTCTTTTTGGGTTGAGATTTCTAATCAGAATTACACTGAATTTATAGATTAGTTTTGGTGATAATTGACATCTTTGCGACATTTAGTCTTCCACAAATATGCCTCATCTCTTCATTTATGTAGATCACTAGTGTCTTTCAAAGAAATTTTATAATTTCTTAAATTTTTATCTACCTTTTCTTGGATTGATTTGTAGATGCCTTATAGTTTGTTTGCTGCAGTACATGGCGTCTTTCTCAAATGCACGTTTCCTAACCGTTGGGGGCTGATCTTCGTCGCTTGCATCCGTGGCGCTCTTCACCATTGGGCCACCTTAACATTTCTCCTGTCCTCTGTCCCACGTGTCTGTGTTCTGTCTCTCGCTTTGGCTGTTCAACAGCAGACCTTTGAAGTTATCGTAAATATGACGAACTATTACTTCAGATGGTTCAAATCACATGAAAGAATGCTCCACTCGACTCATGAGTGATGCAGGTTATAGTGAGACAGCGTTTCTCGGTTCAAAGACTGGCACAATTCCAAAAGCGTGACACATCCTCCGCCGGTGAGGCTTTGGGGAAATAAATATACGCATTCCCGCTTGCTGGGGGATAGCAAAACAACATCATGCCGGCCTCTGTTGCACGTGCATGCACTCCTTGGTCAAGCAGGCCCACCGCTAGGATCCTGCTCCAAAGGTTTACTGGCAAAAATGCCTTTAAAGGTTTGCTGGATTTCGAACCATAGTAAGATTTTTCTCACTGAGGGATGCAAAGAAGTTTACTCATGTTTTCTCTTAGTGCTTGTGTGGTTTTATTTCTCTTAAATTTTGATCGAGACTCATCCTCGCATGCAGGATGAGGTGCAGACCTCGTTCCACTTTCCTAGCTGCGCCCCGGGTGCCCGTGCTGCCCACTGAGGAGTCGCCCCGGCGGGAACACCGCCTTCCGTGCCCGCTTCCTCTCCCCGTGCACGCTGGGTTTCGTGCTTCCTGTTATTTCGCGTGGTCTTTTGGGACATAGTCATTCATTTGAGTTGTTATGTCAGTTCACTCAACAGTCTGTTCTCCTGTGGTTTCGTTCTAATCATGAAATATTCATTCCTTATGCAGACTGACAAAAAGTTCATCACACCAGAATGAAATATTCAGTGTTATTTTAAATATTTTCTTCATCATTATCCAATATCCCTAAATGAAAACTCCTCTAAGTATATTTGTATTCCAAACTGAAGTAGATTTGTAATCTTTCTTTAAAAAGGGGTAGATTTTTCTTATTTTTCCATCATCTTTTTTATCCTTTTTTCCTTGTTTATCTGCTGCTTATAAGGCAATCTAACTGATACAGTGTAGCATGTGAATTGTTGAATTGTATAAATGGGGAAACATTTATTCCACATTCAGCCCCTACTTCCCTTTATTATTTGAAGAAATCAGTTTCAACTGCAGAATTCCTGAGCCGCCGGGATCAGCTGCTGGCCGTGAAGCCAGCCTGGGACGTCTCTGTCAGCTGCTTAGCTTGGTGGTGGCCGTTTAGTCACTTGGGGGGCGGGGACCCTGATGAAGCATTGGTTGTTCTTCCCAGTCTTAGGAGGTCCTTCCTGGCCCTGGTGGCCTTGGCCGGACTCAACCCGTAACTCCGCCCGCAGGGTGTCAGGAGGGTCTGAACGTGCCAAACGCACCGGTGTTTGTGACCGTTCCTGTCCTCTCCTGCCAGGGTGCTGTGGGTCCCCACTCCGCATCTCTCTTCGTTTCCTGGGTGTGCGCACCTCCATTAGCTTGGTTTTGGCTGTAACCCGTCCTTTCTCAGAAGTCTGTCCCCTCCCTCGGCCCACGGTCATGCGTGATAACTCTTGTCCGGTCTCCTGCCCCAGCGAATGAGTGAGCGGGCTCCTTGTCATCTACTTCGGGTTTCCGGTCGGCTCTTGTTGCTCAGATGCCCCTCTCTGCTCAGCGTCCTGTCGCTGCCGCGAACCCCGCACGCCGCCGTCCTGCTCTGCGTTCCGCCTCCCGCTCTCCCTGCCTGGAACGTCCTCTCTTCCCACTTCTGTTATCCACTTGTACCAATAGGCTCAGCTCAAGTGACACGTCCTCGGAAGCTGTCCCTGACCTCTGCTTCATTAGCGAATTGTACAGTTGCCCGGGTGGAGGGCGCTCACCCGCCCTGCTCTCTGGGCAGTGCCCACGTGGCTCTGGCACTTGCCGAAGGCCCTGATCGTGTCCCCTCCCAAGACCGGGGGGACATCGCAGTGTGTCAGGCCGTCTCTCTGCGGTTGCATCAGGTGTGGAGTGGCTGTGCCCAGGCCCCCTTCTTCCCGAGCGGAAGGAGACCTATGCGAGGTGGCCTCCGTCAGCAAGCTGGCTCCCGCCAGCTGCAGGCCGGGTGTCCGTGGCACCAACAGGTTGCTGAGCGTCAGACTCCCTGAGGAATTAAAACGTGACACGTATTCCCAGCATCCACCCCAGGCCTCACAGGTGAAACTTCCCTTGACTGAGGTTACGTGGGCCTCGTGGTCCTGGTTTGGCATCTATAGGTTTACCCTTCTCTGTCTTTCTACAGATAAAAGAAAGTTGAGACCTAGGGGAACAGATTTGAAGAAGGGGCTAGGAGTGTGTGGAGCAGAGACGTTTCCCTGTTTGCCTCCTGCCCCTGCCAGGAGGCGAGTGTCCCCTCCAAGTCCTGTGGCAGGGACAGCAGTGTCGGGGGCGGCGTGCACGCTGCATCTGAGCACGCTGCATCTGATGCGTGTTCGGCGCTCGTTCCGTGTGGGGTGCTCGGTGCGGGCGGGCTAGAGGCCTTCGGTCTGGGGCTCTCAGTGTGAGAAGCGAGTATGTTAGCACGTAACCCCACCACCATGCTGCTCACTCCAGGGCACAGTGGGGTACATGGGGCATGCAGGGAGCTCCGAGGGGCTTTGTTGTGGTAGCTGTTGAGGCAGGTGGGCCAGCGCAGGTGGATCTGTGACTCCCGTGGTGACGGGCTGGTGAACGGGCTGGGCTAGAGCGCCGTGTCCTTGCAGGGACGTTGTCCTGGCAGGATGGAGAGACTGCAGAGCGGTCTGATTTACCGGCTGTCAAGCGCAGCAGGACCGCCCTTGATACGGCCTCGGACTGTTCCTGGGCTCCAGCGTCAGCCGATGGCATCCTTCTTTTACTGCAAGATAAAGGGGGGCGGAGGGGCAGGCAGGGGCAGGAGGGGGCGCACCAGGCAGGGATGAGGGGCGGGTGCTAGGCAGGGACGGGGGGCGGAGGGCACCAGGCAGGGATGGACCTCCCGCTGCTAGCTCTGGCACCTGCGGACCTTGGGGCAGGTGTCTGTGTCCTCTGCCCCTCAGGCTTCTCACCCAGGAAGTAGGGGCCGAGATGCCGTCCGCTCCATTGCAGGCTGTTAACACATCAAGTAAGACGACGTGTGAGCACTAAGCTATGCAGTGTGGTCCTTTGTGACCGTGGAGACAGCTGCTTAGGTGGCAGTGGCACGTGTATGTCTCAGACACGTTGACCCCAGGTTGGCCGAGACCTGACTATGGTGGAGGATTGTGAGAAGTTTCGAGGCACCGTCCCTGGGAGGGAGAATGTCAGGGGACACGTGACTCAGCCGAGCACGAGGGGTGCTGTATTAGACACCGCTCGTTCCCGCCGGAAGCGGTGGCCCCCCACAGACTGTAACGCGTGGATCACACTGCCTCCCCAAGAGGGGCGTGCTCACGGCGGGAGAGCGACCTCTGGGGCGTTTGGGTAGATGGTGCGCAGTGACTGTGCGATGTCATTTTCTGTCCACCGGGATCAGTCAGAGGAGATGAGACCTTGGGAGAGAGAGGACGTCAAGGACAAAGCACGGATTTCTCCCTGAGCTGCCGGTGTGGTGGGGAAGGGAACTGCCTCTGGACAGAGCCGGCCGATGAGCGAGGTCAAGGGGAGGGGCGACGGTCATCCTGGAAGCAGCACTTAATTGTTCAGTGTCGTCCAGCTCCTTAAAGCAGCGTGGAAAGTACGGGCAAACGTGCTCTGAAGCTGCCGTGGCTGTGGAATATTCTGATGATGACGTAACAGGAATCTGGAGCAGACCTTCCCCGCCGCGGTCTCTGTCTCGGCTCCTTCGCTGTGGGCCGGGGGGCCCCTCCTGGGCCCTGCAGTGGCAGCGCAGAGGTCTGGTCTGCTTGCCAAGATTTGCGGCTCTGCCTGAATGTGCCCCGGTTTCCTGTCTGCTCTGGCTGCTCTCTCGCTGGAGGCGGTCCTGCCTTTTCCTTTGTGGCCTCCTTTGACTTGGCACCAACTGAAACTCTCGTGTCAACACGATCCGGCGATAGGAGCTGATGGAATATCAGGATGTCGTATGCTGGCCGAGATTTCGGGGTCCATGGCTGCAGTTCCATCTGAGTTCATTATTTGGCACCGTCAACCTAGAATCTTCTCCAGCTGCGTGCTTATTACGTCAGCCCACTTAATTTGTCGGAGTTCTTGGTGTTTATTCTGAGACGCTTTGAATTAAACGCTAACAGCAAAGGCAGCCATTGTTTCGTTGGTTACTTTCCTAACCTGCCGCAGTAGACTTTTCAATCTCCCGAGCATTTCGCCGTTTTTCGGCCTGCAGGTATCTTTTATCTGCTTTACCGATTCTTGATGGATCCAATTCTAGCGGGTTTCATAGCTCTCTTGGTTACCACTGGGCCTGAACCCAGAGACCATTTAGAGTTTTCTCTAAGAGTCTATAAATGGGGTCGTAGTGGCCTACTGGCTTATTGTTCTAAAACTGTGGTATTTTACATGAATTACGATTTAGAAAAATTTTCCTTTTCATAATCTGGCAACAGTATAAATTATCGACGTCTCTTTCAGGTGACAGGTCACCTATTCAGTCTCAGCTGCCGGCGACTCCTCCGTTGTAACATCCTGCCGTGCCACCGCCTGGTCCTTCGCGTTTTGTTGTGCTATTATATCAAACACCACCAAAGAAATATTTTGGAACCGGTGTTTGTTGCCTTAATCTTGTTGTCTGCATTGAGAAGTTGCTAACTAAATGTTTCTTCCAGCTTTTCCTTAATTGCGGCATGATTAATTCCTCTCAAATCCAGGAAGCCAAGGTATTTATAGATTGTTGTTATTATTTTGTGGCCAGTAGAAGTGGCATTCACCGAGTGCCAAGAACGCGTCTGGCGTGAAGCAGAACGTAGAATCACGTCTTAATTCTGCACCGTGAACTTGATGTGGGATGAGCTGGGCAGGGAAGGGGGAAGAAAGAGAAGACGTTTTCACAAAATTGTGCCTCTTCTAGAAGGGAAAAAAAAATGAATTCAGTTCAAAAGGACACCTTAGGAATTAATTAAATGGGCTAAGCAGCAGTGACAGCCATCAAGACGGCATTTATGCTGAATTACACTGCTCTGAGGAGTGAGCCACGGCGAGCACATGCGTAACGTACCTCCAGGCAGAAACGGGGGGCTGTCAGTGGGAGGAGCAGGAGGGGTAAAGAGTGGCGACACACCGTTAAAGGTCACAGGAAGGGGGAAGGCACCCAGCGGTCGCCCAGAATCCCCGTCCCTCCCGACCGACCGCATCCGGTGACTTTCCAAGGCCCACCCCTCCTGCCTCTCGGCCGTCCCTGCATCCTGTCCCCAACCCTGCTGCTCTGGTTCTGGCCGTCTCATCTCTCGCTGGCCTTGCGTCTTGTCCTCTGAGCTGTCACCTGTGGAGCTGCCACACAAGCCTGACCGAAGTTTGCTGTGCAAACCCTTCGGTCCTGGGCGCGAGACAGGTAGCACGTGAGGGGCCTCGCTCTGCGTCCCACAGCAGCCGTCACCCTCGAGCTCTGTCTCCGCCCAGCACCTCCGGCTTGCACCCGCTCAGCTCAGGAGTCCTTGTCCTCCCGCGCCTGGGGCCTTTGGAGCCACAGCCGTCACAGCAGGGAGCGCGCGTGCCTTGCCGAGCGCGTGTCGCCGGCGATGTGTGCGCTAGCTCTCGGAAGGCAGGCGTGCGCCTTCCCGTGTGGTCTCCTGTGGGAATGGCTGCGGGCGGGGTGGGGGGCCGGCCGGGTCCTGCCAGGTCCATGCGCCTCAGGGACAGCGTGCACGCAGAGCGCCTGCGAAGGGTTTGGCATCCGCCTGCAGCACGGGGACAAGCCAGGCTCCTGGAGCCGTGGGAGGGAGCTCCTCTCACTCTGGAGCGCCTCCAGCACTGGAGGACAGGGACAGTCGGCTCGGCCGTCCTGCCTTCGTGGGCGTGCTCTCGACAGGGAGGCCCGCTCCGTCTGCCCGGCTGGCATTTACTTTGGACTCAGAAGCGGAAGCTTCTGCATCTCACAAGGGGACGGCCAGGTCTGTGCGGGGAGGTAGCAGACCCAGGTGTACTTTGCAGCTCGGCAATTACTGTCACCATCTGGGGATCTGCCTTACAGCCCCAGGGTGGCTGGGACACTTCCAACCTCTGTGGGGACCCAGGGCAGGCAGCTGAGCTCCAAGGCCACCAGCGGCAGACGGGCAGGCCTGCTTTCTAGAACACCGAAGGCCCCGTCCTGCGTGACCTTCATGACACAGTCAGTGGGCCATGTGTCGTTGATTTGTCGTGTGACTTAGATGTGTCTGGGAAACGGGATATTATAAATCGGCTTTCTTTTGAAATGGGAACTTGACCATTTTTTTAAAATTGAGTCAAAACGTTTTCATTGACCTTCCTTGTGTCTATGCGACGTTGCTGGAGGTTCTGCAGTGTTGTGGGGTTGGGACTCGCGTACGTGACACCATCTGAGATCCTCATTCTGTAAGGCGAGTGAAAACTGTCGTGTGAGTGAGCGAGCGAGAACGGTGAGACAGCCAGGCCAGCGCTGTGAGGACGGTGTCACCGGGGCTGCTTCGGCTCTGCAGAGGAGGGAGGGGTGTGCTGCCAGCCGCTGTGGCCGGATCACTGCTCAGGGCAGAGACGAAGTGTGCACTGCCCCGAGGGTGGGGCGGAGGAGGTGGCGGGGGAGAGGTGACCCCAGGACTGGACACTGCATGAAGCCAGCCAGCCGCGGCCTTCCCTTGGTACGCTTGCGGTTTCGGCGTCGATTTGACCAAACCCTGAACCCGCCCCTCGTGGAGCCTCATCTTATGAGCAGCAGAGCCCGGAGGTGGGTGTGGCAGGCTGGAGCCCCTCCCCACAGTGGTCCTCCGCCTCCCCTGCTGCGGGGCTGGGGCGCCGCTCCTGACCTTTCACAGGTGGGGACGGCGATGTCGGGTGGTTCGCCAAGGCTGGAGGGGACAGGTGGCAGAGTCCAGGAGGAGGCTGGTTTTGTGCCTTTCCTTGAATCGCTCTCGCTGGCGGAGCGCAGAGGAGCTGCCGCCGGCTTCCCTGGGGGCAGCTCTGCCGTCTCCGTGTGCCCGGGGTGCCGGGGAGAGGACACTGGCAGGCCGGCCAGAGCGCGGTCACCGTGCGGCAGCTCCCGGCGGCTCAGGAGGCGGTGACTCATGGGACAGCACCTTGGGCACGAGGGTGCCTAGGTTCTGGTCACTTCGGGACCTGACCTCTGACCTTTGTCCCACCTCCAGCCGTCAGGGGCCTGGGTGTGGGGGGCAGTGGTTGCTGAGATCTGAGTCCATCTTCCTTTGCTGCTCTGACTTTGTCACTCCTCGGCGATCCTCGTCCAGGGTCAGGGGGTGCTGCACACAGCCACTTCCCTGCCCACCTGTGTCCTCTTGGTCAGTCCCAGCCTCAGCCACGGGGATGTGCACCCCCAGCTTCTGGGCCACTGCCGCCACCCCGGAGCCATTTGTCCCCCGCACTCCCGGCTAACGTCACAGGTGTGCTCTGCCGAGCACGCAGTCATTCATGCTCTCGGCTCCTCCCGCAGCTCCGGCGTGGCACAGCTGGGTGGCCCTCGCCCGAAGCCCCTAGGAGAGGGCAGGTGCTGGCTGCGCTGGAGGACCCAGCTCCAGGGGCCTCGCTGGCGCGACTGGAAGGTGGAGCTGGCTGTGGCCAGAGCCCTTCGCTCCCTGCCGCAGGGTCCGGCCTGTGGAGCTGCTGAGTGCCTCACGACACGGCACGACACGGCACGACACGGCACGGCATGACACGACACGGCACGACACGGCACGACACGACACGGCACGGCACGGCACGGCTCCGGGCTTCTGGGGATGAGTGGGCTGGGACCGAGCCAGGGGCTGGGCGGCAGTGAGGCATGTGGACACTGTCAGGTTGGTAAACCCATGACCCTGTCAACTCCGTGATGTCGTGCCGGTCACTCAGTTAGGCCCACCCACCCTGATGGAATGGCCCGGGGCTGGGGACCAGGAGCCGGGTCACTGGAGCCATCTTGGAGGCTGGCTGCCATCCTGACACCTCGGTGGTTCATGTCATCGAGTGTGTCCCACTCACTTGGCAGTCCGTGAGGGCAGGGGGCCAGGTCCAGGCCGTCACCTGGGGAGCCAGACCCTTTCTGTCTCGTCGCCCCCCACCCCAGGGCCTCTTTCCCCCCAGGAACAGGGATGACAGCCGGATCTCCATTGGGGCTCTCCCTTGGTCACTGGGCGTGGCGGGGACACTACCCTCACTCATCAACGAGCTCATGGACCCCATCAGGGGGCGTGGGAAGGGCCGGCAGCCAGGCGAGGGGCATGGCCCTTGGCCTCCTGGCTTCTGCACTTCGCACAAGTCTCATAGGCCCGTGCTGAAGGCCCCGCGTCTGGCGCTGCAGAGGGGAGGTGCCCGCTGGGCAGCCGGCCGTCGGGTCCTCGCGCAGTTGCTTCCACTGATAAGACGCTGAGATGTTATGGCCGTTTCGTGGGCGAAGACATCGACGCTCAGCGCAGGCCAGCGGCTCTCCTGAGACCCAACAGCGTGTGTGGCGGTGTGACCTTCAGACCCCCGCTCTGCCCGCTGCCCCAGAGCCAGCCCACCCTGGAGCCCGCGGGGCTCATCGTCCGGCAGTGCTTTTCTGTGGCAGACTGGCCATGGCTGCCACCCCTCTCCAGGAGAGAGGCAGTGTCCAGAGACCACCTCGCCGGTGCCCCTTGCCCTGCACCCCGGGGCAGGCTGTGGGAGGCGCAGGGGCGTCGGTGCTGCGGGCTGGCTCACCACCTTCTCCCTCCGACTGCGAGTGGGGCCTGGTGTCAAGGCCGTCGCCTCCTGCCCTGTAGGGGCTGCTTTTTCAAAATATGTTTGTATCAACCACTCGTTTTTGCTGCGGACACTCTGGGTGCCCTCACACGTGTCCTCCTCTCTGAAGGCCGCAGCCGGGAGGCCAGTGCGTGCTCCTGGCAGGCAGTGCTGACGGCGGCTGCGTGGTTTTCCTTTGGTCGGGTTTGCGAATGTGGGAAGCGTGGCCCCAGAGGATAAGCCTTTGTGGCGATGGGCGGGTGTTGCAGTTCTGGGAATTCGTACAGAAATATACACGTTACTATGAACACGTGGTTATTAATAATTGTCATGCCCTCGAGTAGCATTTCATTTTGTCTGTTTGGCCCCTTGATCTGCCCTGGGCAGGCGACGGAGGAAGAGGCTGCCGTGGCTGACTGCCAGTTTTCAGAGGGCGTCCCCGTGACCCTGTCAGGATTAGGGCTGAGGCCTGGCGTTCTGCCTGCCTGGGCGACACCCCGAGGGGCTGGCCTCGCTCTCTCAGCACCTGCTCTCCCTTCCTTTCCTATAACTGTGAGAGGTTGTGTGCCAGCTGGCGAGGCACCAGCACCTGTAGCACCCCAGCCAGGCCCGGGGGTTCACCATCTTGCGAGTGAAACCACACAGGTGGCGGGAGGGGACACTGCACCCAGAGCAGTGTCCAGAGCAGGCAGCCAGGATGGGGTTCACCTGGGTCTGGGGCATCCAGGCTGTGGAACCTTCAGGACTAGACCAGGACAGCCCCAGGCAGACCTGCACTGGCCCTGCCCCTGCCCCCAGACCTTGTGGGTCGTGGTGGGCGGCACGTGCACAAGTGTCCTTGGGGAGAGGGCCCTGCCTCGGGCTGTGCCGTGCATTCGCCCCAGTGGCTGCCTCCTGGCGCATCCTGGCTTTGGGCCCCCGGTTGCCTCTGCTCTGCAGCTCCCGGCACTCTGGGGATGGGTAGTGAGCGCCAGAGGCTCCAACACTGAGGCGCGGGTCTCCCCGTGGTCACTGGCCGGGAGTGGACATGGTCCACTTCCTCCTGGTGTCTGCGGGGAGCACTGCCCACCGTCCTCTGAGGACGAGACCAGACGTGGCCTGTTGGGCTTGTGGACACTCGATGACCGCGAGGCTTGTGGCGGCAAGGCCTCCGCAGAGCTCAGTGCCCAAGGGAGAGGGGCAGAGGCTTCAAGGCTCCCTTTGGGGTTGTGCTCCGGTATGGGGCACAGGGGGACAGCTGGAAAGGCTTTGTATGTGAGGGGAGGTGGGGCCACGGTGGGTGGAGGTCTCGCCGTGGGAAAAACGGGGTACCCCGCGGAATGTGCATTTAGCTCTGGGCGTGTGATGTGCATCTGCCCACCTCTCCACAGGAATCTACTGAAACGCCAGTTTCTCCTTAAAACTGACGGACAGATGAGGACCCCTGCTGTGCTCTGTGGGTGACTCAGAACTGGAGGCCAGCAGTGCCATCTGCGGTCAGTGTGGGCAGCTTTGGTGCAATCTGACTTTGGTTCCTCAAGCGTTTCTCCGTGTCCTAGAGGAGACTTGGTCTGCAGCCTTGGTCCCTGTCCTAGGCCACCTCCTCTTCCCTGCCCTGGCTCGCTGTGTTCCCGTGAGGTCCGCAGACCCGGTCTCCGTTAGCCAGGGCTGGGTCGGGCTGCCTCCTGGACCCTTGGCTTGGAAGCGACGCTCTGTAACTTTTCAGTAAAGTGCCCGACAAGGTGCTGGGGGCCACGGCTGTGTGGTCTGCTCAGTCCCCTGGTAACTCTGCAAAGTTCCCATCCCCGGGTGACAAGAACGCAGCTCAGGGAGGCTGACCAGCTGGCTCAGGTCCCTGGGACAGCTTGGTTCCTGTCCCCAGGTGATGAGGAAGTGGCTCAGGAAGACTGACCAGGTCCCTGGGACAGCTTGGGGCAGCCGGGCCGGCATTGGGTCCACCAGGCTGCTTCATTTGATTCTGTCACATTGTCACTTTTAGGGCTTTGGCTTGGAAGCCTGGACACCGGTGTCATAGTCTCACCTTGACTCTGTAACTAGCTGGGTGACCTTGAGCGAAACACTTGGTCTCTGGACGTGGGCGTCTTGCCTGTCGGCGCCACAAGCGGTGGCCTGAGACGTGGGCGCAGCCTCCAGCCCGAGGCCGGTCCCACCTCCCTGGGCACCACCGCCTTGGCCCACGCGGCCCTCGCCTCTGCCCCCGCCATCTGCGCCCTCCCCTCCCGGGCCGCCTGCCTGGCTTGCCCTGGTGGCTTTTCTTATGCCCTTCTCTCCACCTTCTGGTGAGAGGAATTGTTACTTTGGCTTTTGTTTGTCAGGCTTCCTGCTCAACAAACAAACCCAGGTCACCGTGTCTGAAAATCATTGCGCCAGTACCTGCTGTTTCGTGATGACGATGAGAATGATGAATCACTGCCACGAGGCCCGCCGGGCGGCCACCATGGGACGCTGAGTGACAGGACGGAGGCGTAATAGTCCGGGACCGCCCGGGGGCAGCGAGCCAGCTCGACAGCATCTTACGGCTTGTTGCTCAACCACAGGAAGAGCGCCCGTCTGTCCGGCCGTTTCTCTGACCGGCTGGGTTTGCGCTCAGTGCTCAGGGTGCGGTGGTGACGACAACGACGTCACCAGTAGTTGCAGTCCAGCTAGGGGACACAGTTAACCTGGGAAGCAGACAGACACACACTCACCGTGCTGCTCAGGGGTGCCGAGCGAGGCCTGGGGACGAGCCTGGCAAGGGGGCTGGGACAGCATCAAGGCCTTTGCATCTGCGCCCCCTCTTCCCTCATGGCGCCCCTTCCCCCTCGCGGTGCCCCCTCCGCCCCCCTCACGGCGCCCCCTCCTCCCTCACGGCGGCTCCCATGTCGTGAACGAGGAGCGAGGCTCTGACCCCAGCCCAGAGCGCAGGCCGGGTCCCCTGTCCCCCGCTCCCGCCCTCAGCGGTTTGGTCCTGGGCCCTGCGGTCTCTGTGCGGGGCCCGTGGGGAGAGCAATGGGAGCTCCCACGCTGTGATTCGAAGGCTCCGGTTAGAAGCATCTCCGCCTTCACATACCACCCGGCTGACGTGATACTCAGTGCTGGGGACTCCGATGGCCACTGCCTGGCCCCTGAGGACCAGTTCCTACGAGGTGCTGTTAGGGTTCAAGTGTGTCCTCGGGCAGGGCTCGTGAACTAGGACACTTGCTGCCACCATTGTCCCCACAGGGGCTAGCGTGTCTCCTTAGTCACCTGTGGCGGGACGGCGGGAGCTGAGGACCTGGAACGCGGGGCAGGGAGGCTCGGTGGGTTCAGGTGGGTTGGCACTGCCCTGGGAGCAGGGCTGGGGGCAGGGCACCTAGCAGGGGACAGGGGGAGAAGCGGGGGTCGCCGGAGACACGTCGCCGCCCTGGCCTGTCTCCTCAGAGACAGCAGGCACCGTGTCCTCGCTCTCTCAGGCCTCGGTCCAGACCGGAGCCCGTGTCTGCGCTCTCGCGGCCCACGGACTCCGGACCGGCGCAGCCAGAGGCCGGGCTGGGGCGGGTGCTGCGCAGGGCTGGGCGGCCCGTCCTCGCCGGGCCCTTTGCCGTCTCTGGCTCTGTCCCGTCTTCTGCTCATTTCCCTGGTTTCTCGGCAGCGTCTCCCCTTGTGCGGCGACCTCGGCAATGACCGCGGCAGAGCTGGTGGCACTGAGGTGCTTCCCCGAGGAGAGTGAAGCTCTCTCCATCATGCCCTGAGAACTTGGACGGCGAGGGGGCGCCTAGCGGGGGTGGGGGCTCCGTGTCCGAGGCCGGGGCGGGGTCCGAGCCATGTCTCAGGCGGCGATCTCGCCGGTG
>NW_006432945.1:19478356-19480128 GCF_000325575.1 Pteropus alecto | reverse complement strand
GGAGGGGTCACGATGTCGGGGTGAGCGTGGGGCCGCAGGCTCTGCGTTCTCCTCCTCCCGACCCTGAAGCGCCGTCTCGTTCCCGTCTCCCTGACAGGCTGTCTCTTCTCTGTCGTCGTCTTCGAATGTTGAGCTTTCTAAGTTGGAAAACGTGTAATGCCTAAGTCTTTTTTCTTGGTGCGTCTTTAAGAATATGTTCCTTCCTGGAAGATTGGTGCTCTTCCTGTTTCGGGGTCACCCCAGTGGGCTTGGTCACCCGGGCAGTCCCAGAAACGGTGTGGTGTCTGCACTCCGCTCTGGAGCGTTCGGCGGGATGCAGAAATGATCTATTTTGTACGCGTCTTTCCTTTTGCTGCGGTGGGAAGTGGGAGTATGAGATGGGATTGCTGTGCTTTACAACGCAGAAAAAATTCATAGGCTTTGGGGGAGGGAAATACATTTTCTAGAACTAGAATTAAAATTCAGTAGTTACAGCTCATTTTTCCCCAGGGATTTTTTTATCTCACGAGCTGAAGCATCTGGATGGCAGCCAGCAGTGCAGGGAGGCACAGCCTTGCCTCGAGGAGGGCACGTCAGAGGCTCGCCTGGAACCGAGTTCGGTGGCTCTTCTGCCTCCTTGTCCACGACAAGCCTGATGGGGGACAGCTAGTCCAGTGAGCAGCAGCAGGTTTATTGAGGGGTCACGCACGGAGCGTGGGACGCACCGCTCAGTGTGACAGCTCCGTGGTCCTAGCCGTGGCCGCGCTGTGCGGCCATGGCCACCAGCTAATCGCAGAACGTTCCCATCATGCCCAGGGGAGAGCCCGTGCCTGAGCGGTCACTGCGTGGTCACTCTCCCAGCCCCCGGAAAGCACCAGTCCACTGCCTGTGTGCGTGGACTTGCCTCTTCAGAACACCTCCGATAAAAGGGGTCATGGAACGCGTGGCCTCCCGCGACGGGCTTCCTTCAGCAGCACGTCCTGGGGTCCCCCGTGTTGCAGGGTGTGGGTGCGCCCTCCCCCGTGTGCCACGTTTCTCTGCTGTCCGCTGCGGGGCGTTGGCGTCGTTCCCGCCTGGCCTTCACGCGTGATGCTGCTGGCAACATTCGAGGGTAGGTTTGCGCGTAGTTGCGTCTGCGTTTCTCCAGCAGTGACGTTGCTCGGTCACGCGTCAGCTCTGGTTTGGAGGGACCGCCCGGCTCCTGGGGTGGCTGCGCCGTTTCCCACAGCAGCGTAGGAAGGTCCGGTTTCTCCGTGTCCTTGGCGGCTCCTGTGGGTGCCTTTTCGTTCCGGCCATCGTGCTGAGTGCGAAGGGTCTCGCTGTGCTTTGGACTTGCATTTCCCCGATGACTAGCTAGTGAGTGAGCATCTCTTCCTGAGCATGTTGGCGTCTGTGTAGCTCGTCACTGTTTCTCTTGGCCTCTCACCGTGCCTTGGACTTGCCCCATTTCCTTCGTTTTTCCATAGGGGAAGTAACCCACCAGCGACCTGAGCACCCCGGTGGGCGAGGCAGGAAGCTCTCCGTGCTCAGGGCGCAGCCCTGACCTCTGCCCATACCCGCCTCTGCGATGTAAGCCAGAGATCTTAGCCATGGGGCTGAGGCTGCGTCCAGGAACTACCAGTCCAGTTTTTCTGTCTTTCTGCTTCTCTCTCTCTCTCTCTCTTTGCTGTATCTCATATCATCACAGTAAGAACAATAATCAGGCCAACCCATGTGAGCGTTCGCTGATGGACACCAACAGACCCTGGGAGGCAGCCTGTCCACCGGCACGATGGGCGGTTCACTTCCCTCTG
>NW_006432945.1:19470792-19478334 GCF_000325575.1 Pteropus alecto | reverse complement strand
CAGAGTCGCAAGGCATCAGCATAAAGATACGTCAGCACAGTTGCTTTGCACCCAGCCCCCTAAAGCTGAGAAGCAGGAAAGATACTGCTGTGATCTCGCCGAGCCCCTGGTCAGCAGTGACAGTCACATCAGCTGGCCTTCAAATAGTGCTTCTCTTTTGGAGGGGCTGGGAGAGGAAAAGGTATAAGCACCTCATTCCTCATAGACCACAAATAAGCAAAGGCGGGGCGCAGCTGCATTCCGAGCATGTGGAAGCTCTTCTGGGGGGTTGTGTAGGGAGAGGGGTGGGGACAGGGGCGCCCACAGTGAGGCCTCTGTCATGTTGCATTTGGGGTAAGGACACCACTGAATGTCCACTTGGGTCCTTCTGAGTCGCCACTGGCCCTCCCTCACACCTCAGCACCCGGAGACCACAGTGGGCCTCGGTGTGGGGAGCAGATGGGGTGGCACTGCCCCCCCCATGCCCCGGGCATCCAGCAGGTCACCGGCAGAGTGTGTGCCCTGGAATCTGGAGCAACCGCTGCCACCGCAGTTGGCGCTGCTTTGTTCGATGCTAATGAGGCGAGAACTTTCACCCCGGTCATGCAGAGGGACACTCTGCTGGGCACCAGGAGCAGCTTCCGCAGGGACTCACTTGCCCAGCAGCACGCTGGCCTCTCGGCCCCCAGTCTGTCCTTGTGCAGGTCACTCAACCCCTGTGGCTGCTCCTTGTTTCATTACCCAGGCCCTTTTCTGAGGGCTGAGAGTCCCCGGACGAGCAGGGCGAGGTTCTAGCCCGCAAGGGGCCCGCGTCCTGTGGGGGAGGCTGACGGTGACACGTGGGCGGCAAACCTCCCAGCACAGGTCGCGGTGAGTGCTGGGGAGGGGACACAGGGTGACGTGAGAGAGCACTGCGGGTGGTCGCAGGGTTCTGGTGAGGAGCCTGTCCGTGCTCAGTGCTTTCATGAGACCTTCACCATTTGTCACGTAACCTCGGGCATGACCCTTAAGGTTCCTTTTGGACTGGAAGTACCCTGCTCCTGTGTCCTAAGCTTTTAGCAGGTGTTGGGCCATCACAGATGGAGATTTCTAGGTCCGAGTAGGGTGTCAGGCTTCTTTCTGCTTATGTGTTTTTGGAGAGAGGGCCCAGGGACCGAGGAATGTGACAAGTAGGCCGGGTGACAGAATAGAAACCAGGCCGGGAGGGTGGCGGCGAGCATGCAGGCAGGGGGAGGGGTGTCTGGATGGGGAGCCAAGAACGGGGGGAGCCCAGGAGGGGCTTCCCCTGCGTCTCGCGTGGAGTGTGCTGTGAGCCGAGGCTGGGGAACTGGGCGCTTTTTGGAGAAAGGCCGAGAACAAGGAGCACAGAGGTCCCGGGACCCCGACACTGCCCCGCTATGGGGCCCTGTCCTTTCACCCAGGAGAACGGGGCCCCACAGCTTTGGTGGCCCGGCCTGCACCGCGGGCGGGTGTGCCAGCTCCACGGCACGAGGGTCTTCTGAGGGCTGTCACTGTGGCCACTCTTAAATCCCAACAGGGCCTCTGCGAAGACAGCCCTTCCTACAGGCTCCGTGGAGCCTCCACGCCACCCCTGCAGTCCTGGGGCACACAATCGGGCCGTCTGTGGCACCCCACTGTTGGGATTCTGCCTGAGCTTCGTGCCACCCGCTACCCAGTCCCCGGCGTGTGCCCCAGGCCGTCTGACTGAGCTGTGCGCCCTGCGGTCCAGCCAGCCTGGGTTGTGCTCTTGGGGTGCTGTGCTTTTGAGGCGCTGTGGTTTTGGGGCGCTGTGATTTCAGGGCACTGTCTGGGTGAAAACGGCAAGAATGCCACCTCACGGAGCGCAGCCCGTTCTTTCTGGGCTGACTGCCTGCTTGGTCTCTCTCGAGTGCCTTCAGAGTTTTTATTTTTTAATTAATAGACTTGACGTTCTAGAGCAGCTTTTGGGTTGAGGAGAAATTGGATGGCAAGGGCAGAGTTCCCGTATCGTCCCCTCTCAGTTCCCCGGTTACTGGCCTCTGCTTCAGTGTGGCACGTGTGTTACAATGGAACCAATGTTAACTATGTGTCAATATCGGTTCTGTTGTAACAAACGTGTTGTATTTATTAACGTGTACACTTCTCTGCAAAGTTCTTTTTTTGTGTCTTGTCCAGTCATCGTATCTATTGTTTGACAGAGGCCTTGTTCGATGATACAGTTTCTCCAGCGTTATCAGAAGCAGAATCGTGCGATGCGTTTATTTCTGATTCATGCGTGAGGGCTTTTCCTGGTCTCTGGACACACTTGCAGAGACCTCGTAAGAAAGTTCCCTGAGGAGGTCGGGCGGGGGCCCTGGCAACCGGGTCGAGCTGTGTGTCTTGCTGCCACCAGGAGACACTGCAGTTCAGTGTGGCATTGTCTTCAGAAGATCATCTCCAGAAAACAGTGGGAACAAGAAATGAAAAACGTTCGAGGGTTGATCTGGCACAGAGGCTGAGGTTGTCCAGAAGCGACAGAAGTGCCCGAGCCCGTTGGTGAGCCTTACTGGCCGTGACCTCCCGCTCGCCTGGGAGACGAAGCCACAGATAAAACTGACAAGATCGTGTCGTGTCTCGGTGACCCAGTGCAGTTGCATCTGCCTTCTGTTTTCTTGCTGGGCGCTAACGGAAGAGAAGCGGGCCGTGGCAGTTAAACGCCTCTCCCTGTTCCCCCTTAAGCTCTGCGTAGATTTCAGACCAGAGGCCCTGCGATAGCTCCCGGCAGGGGCTCCTGCGAGGTGGCACGGAGACCCCGCAGGGGTCCTCCGCATGGAGTGGCAGGCACTTGGAAGGCCCCCATCAGAGCAGTCTCCCGCAGCTGTCTCCGGTCGCCAGGATGACCGCAGGCGTCCGGCTTAGGCCCCGTCAGGCGCCTGGGGAACGTTCGGTCAGGTGGGTTTGGAGAGTCACTCAGGACTGTACGGGGTGGGCGGCCGACCGATGCCGGAGCCCGGGTGGAATCCAGCCCTGAGGCGGCCGCCAGCCCCTCCTCCGCACGGGGACTCTCCCAGGAGCACTTGGGGGAACACGCGTTCAGGCGCGGACGGTCCCAGGCAGTCAGGTATGTTTTGAGCATCTCCTGTGTGCCGGGACCCATGCGAGGCAGGGTCACCTAGGGATGAAGAGGCCCCATGTGTAGCCGTGCGCACGCGACGAGGGAAGACCAGGGGACACTGTGTGAGCGTCTCAGCTCCCGGGCTGTGGGGGCAGCAGCAGGAAGTGGGGATGGGGCAGAGAGCTGCAGGATCACGGGGAGGAGGACCGGGCGGAGGGTGGAGGGGCCTTCTGTGCACAAGGCAGAGCGGCGCAGGAGGCCTTGGGTGTGCGATGTGTTCAGTGACCTTCTGCCTGACAGAGGGGCTGGAGCACAAGCCGCAGCTGGACCTGCGGGCTGTGCAGGCCACGCGGAGGGCTTTGGTCATCACCGCCAGAGCGCTGCAGGCGAGTGCGAGGTTCCTAAGCGAGGGGCTGCAGTCGATGTGCACGCGAGAGGCCGCAGTCGATGTGCACGCGAGGGGCCGCAGTCGATGTGCACGCGAGGGATGGTCCAGCTCCTGGTTTGGTGGGGGCCAGGGGAAGCGGGGTGTGGTCCTAAGCGAGGGGCTGCAGTCGATGTGCACGCGAGGGGCTGTCCAGCTCTTGGTTTGGTGGGAGCCAGGGGAAGCAGGGTGTGCCCCTCGCGTGCCCCAGGAGGGGAAGGCTCCCCAGGACCGGGCAGTGGCAGTGTGGGTGGAGAGGTAGAAGACAGAGTTGACAGGTCTTGGTCACTAAGTGGCCGTGATGGACGAGGGAGCGGCTCTTCAAAGGTGACCCCAGGCTTCAGGCTCGAACAACCAGCAGATAGGCCATGAATCCACAAGAAAGAGTCGGGGAGGAGCGTGGCCTGGGAGACGGACGGGTTGCAGGAGCTTCGGCTTCCGAGATGTTCACGCGGTTCCCAGGCACTGAGCCGGCGACTCTGTTGGTCCAGAGCCCCTGCACCCCATGCCTGCGAAGGGGCAGAGAGGGCAGGCCATTGCCGCGTGGTCCCCTGCCCCTGGGCATCGGCCTTTGACTGAGAGCAGGGTTTTGCCTGGTCCCTGGAGGAGGTGACAAGCGGGGTCTTCGAAGGCTATTGGCTGGACAGGTGGATGAGGTTCAGGGCTGGGAGCCAGCTCTTTAGTCTCCCTGAGGAGGGGGCGCTGTCCTAGGTGCCGCTGGGCCAGCATGGCCGGCGGGGGAGGGTGGCTGCGAGTCTGGTCTCAGATGGCGCTACGCTTTGCCGGTCTCAGGACGGAGCCTTGAGACAGGCGGAGGTTCGTCGTGGAGGTGGCAATGGGCAGTCGTCGCGATGCTCTGGCTGTGGTGGGCTGAGCACGCACAGTCGGCAGTTAGCTATTCATACAGACACACACACACGCACTCACATGCACACTCATACACGCACACTTACACTGACACACATGCGATGCTCTGGCTGTGGTGGGCTGAGCACGCACAGTTGGCAGTTAGCTGTTCATACACTCATACTCACACTGACACACATACACTGATGCACACACTAACATGTGCACATGCACACATGCACATACATGTGCACACGCACACACTGACACACACTCATATGCGCACACACACTCACCCACACACTCACACATGCACACACTGACGCACGTGCACACTCACCGTACATCCTGTTTGGCCCCGCCCTGCCTCCTGGCGCTGCGGCTCTGCTTCGTGCCCCACGTCATCGGTGGGGTGGCCGGCCCTCGCCTGGGAGGTGTGGGCCGGATCCCCGCTCTGGGCTTCTTCCCATTTCTTCTCTGAGCCTCGGGCTGTGGCAGAAGTGGGCGATCGGCCCCAGACGCACTCTCAGAAAGGCAGATTTGTGACTTCCTTCCCACGGCTGGGTGTGGCATGCGTCTGCGTGTGATGTGAGTGAGTGTATGGGGTGGCCATGTGCAGGCTTTGTGTGGGGGCGAGGTGAGTCATGCGTGTGCATGGCGCACGTGTGTTGCGGTGTGCGTGTGTGGCTGGCGGGGAGAAGGGGGTGAGCAGGGTGCAGTGGCCGGTGTCCTCAGGGGAGCCCCTCCCATGCAGAATGTGCCCCACCTGTCCAGCGTGGAGGCTGCTGCCCTTCTCCTCTGTGTTGCCTCTGTCCCCATGCACCCCAGGTTCCCCGTCTGCTTTGGGGTGCTCAGTCCGCAGTGTCATCCCTGAGGGGGAGGCGGTGGGCTGGGCAGAGGCGGCCAGTGGGATGGCCCGTCCGGGCAGTGGTGTTCGGGCCTGGTGGCGGGCGTCCTTGGCAGCAGGCCCGGGGTGGCAGGGAGCAGTGTGGGAGGCCGGGACAGCCCCCAGGCTCACCTGTAACAGTGACCTTGCTGGGCCGCGGGTCCTGGCACTCACCTGATGGCTGAGGGACCGTGAGCCTGAGGCCCCATTGCCCAGTCGGTTCCGCCCCTTGCTGGCCCCCCGCTCCGGGTTTTGGGAGACAGCGTGGAGCACGCACAGGAGGGGACACCACCGCTGGCCTGAGGACCTCTGACATGGGGCAGTCCCGAAACCGGTCCTTTTTTTAGCAGGTCACCAACGTGTTGACACACTGCGCTTGGCAGAGCTCGAGAGAAACTCAGGGTACAGTGACATCAGACTGCACCCTTAGCTCTTGGGGCCTTGTTTACCCGAGCAGCCCCCAGGCGCTTTGTTGGCACGTGAGCCGCCCCCACTGCCCGTGGGGCTCTGGCTGGGCCGATGTGGCTCTCCCCAGCCGCTAGGACCCTCCCGGCCACGAGCCGCACGGACCGGGGCAGAGGCTGGGGGCGGCTGGCGCAGCGCTTAGCCTTTGAAGCCCGGCTCGCTGGGGCTGGCCTCAGCTCCTGCTTCAGGAAGAAGCTGCTGGTCCCGCAGGCACAGGCAGCGGTGACCGGGCCCTTCCCGGCTTCTGTTAGCCTCCTTGCTGGGTGCTCTGCAGGTGCTCTGTGCCGTGAGGTCCTGGAGAAGCCCCTGGGCTGTGTCATGTGACCCGTGTGTGACAAGGAGAGGAGACCCAGTGGCCGCCACGGCCTGGGGCGGTGTGCGTGAGGGCGCGCAGCACATGCTTGGCGCACACCGGCCTCTGCTTTTCTTGTCTGATCTGCCGAGGACCCATATCGAGATGATCGAGACTTGTGACCGGCACTCGCACTTGCAGGAATCCAGCCCCGAGAGCCACGTGGAGGAGCAGACAGGTGTGCAGCCGAGGGGGTTTGTCACAGTGACAGAGGGCGAGGGCCCGCCCGTGCGGGTGCCATCCGGTGGCATGGGTGGGCCTGCAAGCGTGGCAGAGAAGGGTGCCACGCTGCATCTAAAGTGAAACAAAACGAACGAGCTGCAGGACAGCGTGACTGAGAGATAAACGCTCCTGTGTGTCTCTGAGTATTTACGTCCATCAGCACACAAAGGAGGCGCACGTCAGACTGGGGCGGCGGCGACTTCAGTCTTTTGCTCTGCGTACTCCCGTGAAGAGCGAGGTCTTCACAGATGAAACGTTCACCTGCGTGTCGTTCGGTTTTTAAAGTAAAAGCATGATCAGGTTAAAACTTTTACCGAAGTGTCATTAGTCCCCGTCTGCCCTCTGAGAACTTAGCGAAGCGTGCGCGCTCTCCGACGTCTAGGGCTAACTCTGGGCCGCCATGAGTTATGGAACGTGTGTCCCTTTTCTCTCTGTTCTTGGAGCGCGTTATCACGTGGAAGGCACGTTTGCGTAAGAGACTTACCCCTTGTCTCATCCGATTTGTGAGACCCCACTGTACAGATGAGGAGCTTGACGGGGAGAAAGGCAGGGTGTCTTGCCTCGGGTGGGCTAGGGGAGCCCTCGCACCCGAGCCTTTCAGATCCGGAGCCTGCGCAGTAATTTCCTGTTTGGTAGCTTTTTATAAATAAAGCTGGCAGTAGTCCCCCAACAAGGCACCCGTGGCTCCTGATTTCTTCCTCTGTGCGATGGGGGGATGAACTGGGCGACCTCAGAGGCCCTTCTGCTCGGGGACACTCGCCAGCCCACTTCTCACCCAGCATCTGCTTCTCCCCGCAGTACGTCGGGAGCCTGGACGTGCCAAGGCCGAACAGCAGAGTGGAGATCGTGGCCGCCATGCGCCGGATCCGGGTGAGTGCTGCAGGGGCCGTGGGGCCGGCACCAGCCCTTGGCCCCGGTGGCTGCACTCGGCAAACCCAGGGCCCTCCCCACGCTGCGGGGAGGCTGTTCCCAGCTGGGTGGTTGACCTTGATTGAAGGCTAAGTTCAGAGGGATGTGATGGCTGGAGGGGTACTTCTCCCTCTCTGCTGACCTGCTGCTCCTCAGACTGAGATGCAGCCCCAAAGTGAGGGAGGGTGTTGAAGTCTCTCTTTATTCAAAGACTAAGAAAAAGGTTTGATAATTAGCTGTTAATTGGCTCAAAACATTAAAAATAGTAAGGCCATTTATTGTGATGTGGAAGGTAAGATTTACTTGAATTTGAAGAACAAGTGTGGATTTCAGCAGCAGGGTTTCCTCAGCATCCCTCTGCCGGTGTGAGTCCGGGGGTAGGGGGT
>NW_006432945.1:19460779-19470740 GCF_000325575.1 Pteropus alecto | reverse complement strand
GACTTCCAGTTGGAGCAGAGTGAGCAGGGAGAAATCATCGCTCTTTACAGGAAGGAATTTGCCCTTGGGTAGGGACTTCTTTAGATTTGCACATTTTGAAGGTAGCTTTGGGGTGGGTGGATGGATTGCCATGACTTTTTGGAGGGGGTTTGGGGGTGGCTGGATGGGCCATCATGGGTGTCGCCTGGTTGGGGCTCCCTCTCTAGAAGAACCTCCAGCTGTCTCATCCCCCATCAGCCTCGTGGCCATGCGATCTGCTTCCCGTGCTCGGTGAGCCGCTCATGAAGTTGGAGAGAGAGAGGCCTCGGCCAGCAGGCTGTTCGGTCTGTCGGCCAGTCGCTTGTTTAGACTGGGCGGTTTTAACAGCAAGGACTCTGGGCGTGCGCTTTGTTCCAACCCCCAGTTCTCTGCTAGGTCCAGGCTGCTATTTTCCTTTTTTCTTGCCCTTTCGGAAGCTGTTGTGGCTGTAATTATAGTTGTCAGGAAGTAGGCCATGGGCTTCTGGGTAAAGGACTGTTCCTGACTTTGTCCTTTTGTGTTGGATGGGGCGAGGCTAAGGCTGAGCAGGGCACAGTGGCATTTGGGACACTCGTGTGGGCTCACAGGACGCGGGCCTTTCAGCCCGGCCAGGGCAGTGCCTGGTCCCTGGGGAGCAGCAGGGACCGCGAGGATCACCACGTCCCGTGCCACGGTCGTGCCTTGCCACGCCCCTCGGGTGCCAGCCCCGGTCCCGGCCGCAGCTCTGCACAGGCCGGGGGTGGCGGTGCGGAGGGAGGCCCTGCAGAGAGGCCTGCCCCCGGGCGGCTGCTCGAGGCGTATTTGCTGGTGTGTGTCCAGACCAGTTCCAGCATCTCCCTGATCTATCGTCACCTGTGCCATCCTGGTCGTCGAAATTCTGAGCATCACTCCTGCCTGCTCCTGCCGTGGGAGTGACGTCATTTCAGTTAAATAACAGTCTTCTCTGACATGAACGCCTTTACTTTGAACTTATTGGTTGTATAATTTGTGTTTAATTTATAAATTTGCGTAAGACCCGTATGCATAAGTAGTTTCTGTCTAGTTCTCTGTCACACGTATTAAGTGGTATCATAACAAACACGATTTGCCAACACTTTTCTTGGTAATAGCTTTATTGAGATGTAACTCACATACCATGTAATTCACCCATTTTAGAGTATACAACTCTGGTTTTGAGTATATGCTCAGCGTTGTGCAGCCATCATTACAATCAATTTCGGAACAGTTTTGTCGCCCCCGCAAAAGAATTTTTTGCTCTTCTTAGCCATCACCTCCTGATGCCCCCAGCCCCGGGCAAACACCGGTTTACTCTCTGTCTCCCCGGATTTGTCTGTTCTGGACACGTCATAGAAATGGCGTCGCACAAACCGTGGCCTTTGCATCTGGCTTCTTTGAACACTTTTCCAGGCGCATCCACGTAGCAGCTCTCGGTGCTGCATTTCTTATTATTACTAAATAATGTTCCATAGTATGGATGTGCCACGTATCATTTGTTCATTCAAACGAGTGTTGGCATTTTTTTCCTTAAAAGGGGCCCAGCCAGACCTTACTAAGTTTTAGAAAACACTTGACGTGGGTCGAGCCGTCCATGACGGGATTCTCCTTGGAAAGATAAAGCCTGCGGACAGACGTCGCCAGGAAGCGGGGGGTGGCTGCTATTGTGTATGGATTGGTGGCAAAGGCCCTGGGTTTTGGTGACATCCGAGTCTCTAAGATGTGAAGATGAGGGAGGGAGAGGGAGAGAGAGCCGTGTGAATATCTGGAGGAAGATGCCCAGACAAGAGCGGACAGTGCTGAGAGGTCCTCCCTCTGGCGGGGACGGGCTCTGTGGCTTCAGGGAGCAACAGCAAGATCAGTGTGGCTGGCAGTTCGAGAGGCCAGATGGGAACGGGGGGTGATTTCTAGGAATTCTTTCCTAGGAATCCCCCTTCAAGTGAATCTGGCCCGCAAGTGGGGAAGTGTGTGTGTCTGTCCCCGAGCCTGCACCAGACCGAGAGGTCCCTTCTGTGCCCGGAGTGCTGGTTCTGCCCACGTAGGTGTGTGTTCAGGGTACCTTGAACCCGGGGCAGAGCCGCCGGACTCAGCGGCTGCCAGCAGAGGAGGGCTGGTAGGAGGCAGCCGCTAGCGAAGGCAAACGCCGTTTGCGTTTAAAGGCGTCGCAGTGTCGCAGCTGTTCGTGCTCGAGAGTGAGGAGCGGGGTCTGCGGGGCGTCTGGATAGTGCCCAGCTCAGTGCACACCTTGCGCTGGCCCATTTAACACTCGGGGGTCCTTCCGAGGCCAGCGGCGTTCACCTGTCACGGCGGGTGTGAGGGGGCCAGTGCACGGCTGCCGCACTGACCAGCCTCTGGAGACCGTTTGCTCGTGTCCCAGCCATTGGAAATAGCTTACGCTGAGCACCCACCCCTTGTTTGATGACTTATGTGGATTAAAAAAAATGTGTATGTGATATTTATCATTTTAACTATTCATAAGTACACCTCAAATGCATCCGCAGTGCTCTGTGCCCGTCACCACTACCTACGCCCCACACCTGGTCATCATTCCCCACATAAGCCATTAACCAACAACACTTTCCCCTCAGCCCGGAGAACCCCCGCCCGCCTCTGGCTCTGGGGGTTTGCCTGTCCTGGGGCCCTCACGGCAGTGGACTCTCCACAGTGTTTGTCTGCCATCTGGCTTATGTCACTGAGCATGTGAGCATCATGTTTTCAAGAAACAGCCACGTCATGGCGTATATCAGGTTCCGTTCCTTCCTACGGCTTCTGTGACATTTTGCACTCAGCGCGTGATACAGGTGTGTGGCTGTTTCCTCTTGGGACAAAAGCAGCATGTTCTAGGACAGGGAAGCACCGCCATGGGACAAAGCACGCCGAGTCCCACGTAGCGAGGGCCCGGCTGCCAGGAGGGAACCTCTGACCCTCCCAGAAGGCCCGACTGCCACTCACGGAGCACGGTGTAGCTAAGTCAGCTCTCACGTCCTTTGTCATCGAGTTTTCGTCTTCCCAGTGATCCCATAGGAAGCAGGTATTACTCCCCGTTTTCAGGTAAGGTCGCCGAAGTGCAGCGCCTCAGCAAACTGCTGCCTTGTTAGGTCCTTGTAGGCTGTGCCGTGTGCCGTGTGCCGTGTGCCGTGTTGTGGCACGGGGCCCGGTGCACAGTGCCTCCCAAGCACGTGGTGTGGTCTGGGCGCTGTGGCCATCAGCCCATTCCAGCGACGAGGAAGCCTGCCCGAGGTCGCAGCGGGCGGTGGGACTCCGGGATGCTGGTACAGAGCCACGGCGAGGCCGACAGCGCGGTCTGCTTGCGTCCGGCCCGGCTTCGCCCGCGTCGCCCGGGCCGCTGCAGCCGCGCTCCTGGTCACGCCTCTCGTTCTGGGAACGCTGCCGGCGGCGTGCAGCGCCAGGCGCAAATAAGGCCACCATCTGATCTGTACGGTTTGAGGCTCCTGTGTCCTGTGTGGCACCCCACGTGGACCCCAGGCACCTTGGATTCAGTGTGTCGGGAACGAAGTCGTCATTGCTGCAGCCTCTCCCCATGCGCTTTGTTTCTTCCTGTGATGAGTCTCAGTGACAGGCGTCTGAGCCACACAGGGATGCAAGCGGGCAACGCCACGGTCACCTGGGACTCCTCTCTGTCACTGGCGCCCGCGTCAGCCACCCTACTGATTTGGCCTCTAACTCTTTCTCAGGTGTGTCCCCTGTCGGCCCCTGGCAGGGTAGGTCCGTGGCGTCTTCTGCACAGACGGATGCAGCAGCCCTGCAGACGGTTGCTGCGCGGCCGGCTTCCCGCCCTCCCCCTCCCTCCTGCCGCCGCCGCCTGGTTCACCTGTCCCAGGGCACGTCCGGAGGAGGGACCCGCTTAGCACTGTTTGGCGGTGATTTGTCACCTGCAGCCTGGAGTCTGAACTCTGAGCAAGGCACCCGGGTTCAGCCCAGCACCCAGGCCACGGTGACGGTCCCGCTGTCCTCAGTGCCTGCACCTGCCCTGCGGGCCACCTCTGCCTGCGAAACAGCCCGCTCTCATGTGGCCCGAGTCTGTCTCCTCCAGTGGCCTCTGCAAGCTTTTAGGCTTTCTTCCCTTCTAGAAGCTTCCTTCTAGAGACCTGTTTCTGCATGTACCACAATGTCGGTAAAGATAACAGGTAGAAGAGAGGCTCTGAGCCTCACAAACTCTGCGTCTTTCAGTGGTGCAGGAGGCCGCTGTTCCTCACTGAGCATGAGGAGTGCAGTCTCGTCTGGTTCAGTTTTGGTTGAGTGATACCAGGCCTCTTGGGGTCGGGCTGTCCCCGCCCAGAGTCTCCCAGTCAGAGTATAAGTCGACTCTGGAGTGGCGGCTCCCGGCAGGCCCTCTCGGGAAGGACCCACCAGCTGGTCGGAGCCTGGCCTTGCCCCGCCTCCCTGACACCTGCTGCCTACTGCCCGCCCCCGCTTCAAGCCTGACTGGGGTTCTCTGTTGGCTTGCACATCTGGGCTCCATTCTGCAGGGATGACACTTAAGAGTTTGGCTCCTTAAACTAAACAGCTGTCCCCTGGGAGGGGCTGGGAGGGGGTCGGTATCCAGATTGTTTATTGAAAGAGATCCTATTGATTCATTCCTGATTTTTGCTTAAATCCGTTCACAGACACCCCTGCATTTAATCGCATGGCTGGGCACTCACGGTGCCCTCGCATCTGCACAGAGGGCCGTGTGCCCACATGGCATGTCCCTCCGGCCTGACAGCAGGCCCCTTCCGCCCACCCAGCTCGCTGCCCCTGCCGGGCACGCCGCTGCCCTAACCCTCACGGTGCCCCATTGCCTGGGATTGAAATGCGGGGTTCTCGGGGGCGGCCAGGGGCCTCCCCAGTCTGGCTTCACTTGCCCGTCATTTCCCATCACTGCACAGTTCTCTGGACAAACTGAGTTTCTTCCTCTTTTTAAAAAGATAAACTGTATTTTAAAAGTTTTGGGTTCATAGAACCATCGCAGAGGTGGCACGCACGTCACCGTGTGCCACGCCCAGCTCCCCGCTTCCCACACACCGCTGTGGTGAGTTTCTCGCCTCTGGCGAGGTGACGTGGACACTGGACTACGACCCACACTTTGCATGGACCCTGCCGCTGTCCCTCCTGTCCCGCTCCGTTCCCCGTCCTGCCTAGGGCACCGTGAGACGGTGGCTCCTTTGGCTGGGGCGGCTTCTCGTCTTCCATGGTTCTCGGCGACCTCGGCAGCTCGAGGAGCACGTCGTTTTGCTCGTGGCCGGGGCTTGTCTGCCCTCCCATGCACAGAGGGGCGGTGTCCCGAGGCGGGATGGACGGGCAAGGCCTGCTTGCTGGCCTGATTTGCAAAGTGCCAGGGTCCGAGGTGCCGTGAGACGTGCTGGACAGAAGCCGGGCCGCGTGCCCCGGCCCGATAGCGGCCATGTGGCGATCAGAAAGGAGAACGTGTTTGGAGGGTTCCCAGGGCCACAGAGGTGTGGCGGTGTGATGCCTCGTTGTCAGCATCTTGTCTGCCGTTCTTGCTGTGGCAGGACGAGCAGCAGCCCGTAGTCAGGACCAAGCTGACCACCGCCGACTGTCCCTGCCTGCCCAGGGGACCAGGCTGCCATCATTTGCACATGTGCGTGTGTGTGTGTGTGCGTGCGTGTGTTTCCGGGTGGGTCTAACTGCCCACCACCGGCCCCGTCTGCCCGGGGGTCTGGGCTGCCTTGCCCGTTCAGGACCTCACCAGGAACGGCCTCTGGTGTCCGGTGAGCGGAGTTCCCAGAGAAAGGCACTGTTTGTGTCGGCGAGGGTCACCCCTGCGGCCACTGCAGCCTGTCGTGCCCTGCCGCGAGCGCGCTTGGCGCTCTGCTCCGGGCTTGTCGGAACGCGATGATTCTCCTGTGCCTCCATCGCTGGAGCCGGGCCCTTGCACGGTCTCTTCATGGGCCACTTCATAAAGCTCGAGCGTGCCGTCGTCCACGTCCCCATAAGGCCTGGACCGCTCGCTTCCTTGAGACGGGGTTTTGGGTGCAGGAGCAGCCCTCGCATTTGTCACAGGGCAAGGGCCCAGCTCTGGCAAACGCTGGGGATGGCCAAATTGTTTCCAGCTTTGGCACAAGAGAGCGGTCGGCCGGCCACTCTTAAGTCAGGGAAAGGCGGCCGAGGTGGCACGAGCTCACGTGTGGGGTGCCGTGCGCCGCCCGTGAGAGCCGCGAGTGTGGCGTATGGAGCCGCCGGCCGGTCGCAGGGCCATTCGAGCGTCTCCCGCAAGGGCGCAGGTGCGGGTCTGCATCGCGGCGCGTGTGCTGTGCTGTTTGGATCGTGTCATTTTGCTTCCCGGGGGAAGGGGGAAGGGCGGTCTTCCCCAAGGCGGACATCCCCACTGGGAATAACTACCCGGAACTCATCACTGGCAAGTGCCGTTACGGGCAGCCACCTTCGATTAGGCTGCACTTAATCAAAACACGGACAAGGTTTAAGGGCCTCCTTGGTTCTGCTAATGATTTATCCTGGGAAGACCGGCATGTTTCTGTCAGTGCCCTGTTCTTTCTTTTTTTAACCAATACTTTCCGTGATTCGGATGCATAGGACGCGTCTCTGCGTACAGAACCAAATTTCTCACACGTGTCGAATGGGCCGTGACCGGTGTCCAGCAAACATCCGCTCAGTCAGCAAACATCGGAGCGTGGCGGGCCGTGCTCCAGGCACCGGGGCACCGACGGGCGCCGGCCTTCCCGGACTCGTGCTTGCGTGGGGAAGGCCAGTCACAGCACAGCTGTGTCACAGGCAAGGTGGGGTGGGTGGTGGTGAGGCCGCGGGGGCAGAGGCCGAGGGACCACGAGTGATGGGGGCGCTGGGGAGGGTCGGGGAGGCCTGGACGCAGACCATGTGCTGGCCCCGGGCCAGTGAGTACAGACAGAGGGGTGGAATGCGCTTTGCTCCCCTCCCCCGCCAGCGGCAGCAGGAGTGTCCTGGGGGCCCCGGGGGAGTTGGAGGGGCAGTGCCCCGTGTCCCGGAGCCCCCAGCCTGGCTAGTTCAGCGTTTCTCCTTGTTTTCTGACCCAGCTCTCATTAGGTAAATGGGAACCTAACGAGATTGGTGGAGCTTTGCTCCCGTGGTCTGTGTGGCAGAAGTCCCGTGGCTCCAGCGCCCTCCACCCTTCCCGCCCTTGGCCCGGTCTGCGCACAGAGCCTGGTACCTCGAGTCTCTTCCCACGCAGCCCTCAGCCCCTGCGGTCCGGCGCTCGCTCCCCAGCTTTTTTTGCTTGGGTGGGTGCCAGCCCTGGCTCTGTCCTCCCTGAACACGCCTGAGGACTGCAGGGCCCGGCCAGCTCTGGCAGAGTAGCGGGGAGGAGATGGGGTGCGGGCAGGGCTTGGCACAGGTCTGCTCCCAGCAGTGCGGGGCCCTCTCTGCTGCCGTGCGGGAGTGCCCGTGAGGGGGTCCTGCATTGGGCCCCCAGTGCGACTGGGCCTGGCAGAGCTGTCCCCCACTCTCGGCCCCTGTGTGACTTCCTCCCAGCGTTCTGCGTGCCCGCAGCGCTGGTACGGCTCCCACAACAGCAGACGGGCTGGAAGGGACCCCTGTGTCTCGAGGCTCTGTCTGCCCCATCCCTCTGCCCCAGGCGGCCTGCTGTCTTTTTCCAGCCGTCCCACAGGGAGGCTTCTGCAGACCACATTCCGTGCAGAGCCTGGGGGCGGCCCCTGCTGGGGCTCTGTGTCCCCTGCACAACCCCCGTCCTGCTGCAGGCCGCCTCCCAGGTGCCCCCCAGGATTCTTAGCGTGTGTTCTTTGCTTGACTGAGTTGCTTGAGGATCTGTGTTTGGGCCGGCTGGAGGGAGATCAGAGAATTCCAGAAATTCTTGCTGCTTTCTCTCAGACAGCGGTCTGAACGCCCCGCCCCCCCCCACCCCCTGAGAGGTAGGGGCAAGAGGGAGCCGGCACATCGACCCTGTAATCGACCTCTGTGTTTGTCATTGACTTTAGATCCGTCTGATCAAGATGACTTCCTGGCCCGTTAATATTAATAACGATGGTGATAGTTGTCACTGTAACTGCGCCATTCATTCATCCTGGGCAGGACCCCGCTCACTGAGAACGGGATTTCAAGGCCGGGCGCCTGCCTGGGTTCTGGGTTCTGGGTTCCATGTGTGTGCATGCATGCATGTGTGTGTGTGTGTGTGTTTGTGTGTGTGAGAATCTCTGCAAGTTCACCTGCACTTGGAGTGAGCACCGATAAACCCCTGGCCTTAAAAGCCGGCCCAGCTTAATGTGCCAGAGTACAGTTGAATGGACAGGTTTTAACGTTTATGAAATTTGTGGCTAAATCACATAATTCTAGGTTTCAGGACAATTGCAGTAGATGGTCCTAATTGCTTGATTTGCCCACTTAAAATTAAGAACTGTGACTTCTCTATGCAAATGAATGTTAAGTGGGATGCAAATTACGGCTTCTGTCCTGGAGTCCAGAGGGTGGCCGATGCAGTTGGCTGGGAGTAGGGGACAGTGGCCAAGGTGGAAGCCAGCTGGCGCTGGGCATGTCACCACGTGGGATCTTAGGGAACCTGCTTCATGTCCTCGGCTTCGGTTCTTCCATCTGTGACTCGGGAGGAACACTCGGCCCCCCGCCACCCCTTCTCAGTGCTGCCCCGTCTGGGAGAAGTTGGGGTACGTCTAGGGTGAGTTGGGGAGCTGCGGTGCATGTGTGCACAGACATCCGCACGCGGAGACGTGGCGGTGTCCACCCCGGTGGCCCGTGCGGTGACACGGAAGGAACACCGACCCGTGCCACCACGTCGGCCGAGTAGTCGCTCCGGCTGCTCCAGAGAAGAGCATTCGTGAGGCAGCTGCTCATCTGCCTGTGTCGGAAGGCCAAGCGGAGGCAGAAGGGCTTTTCGGGGGTGTTGTACATGGAACTGGGGGCCCCGGAGGGGCGAGAAGGGGGCGACGTGGGCCTGGAGCTCAGAATGGGGCGGGGCCTTTATTCAGGGGGCCCTGGGAGAGGCGCGCACGAGGCATCTCCAAGCTGTTTCCACGAATGAAGACTTTGCTGTTTCCTTGCTTCATAACTGATCGGAGCTTCGACTCCTGTGGGTCGGTCAGATGTGTAAGCGGGGGACTGGCCCACTCGGGCCGCGAGCAGTTCGTTCTCCCCGACTGCACCGCAGACGGGCGGCTTGCTTCTCGCCGTCTGGAGGCTGGCCGGCCAGTCAGCGGCCCTCGGGGTGGGCTTCTGCTGCGGCCTCTCCTCCTGGCTAGTGGGCAGTGTCCTCGCCCGTCCTCCGAGGTGGGATCATGCAGTCGTTTGCTGTGCGTCCGGCAAACTCACTCAGCAGAGTGGACTCCAGGCTCGTCTGGGTCGTTGCAAGTGGCAGGGTCTCGTCTTTAAAAGTCGAGTGATGTTCCATCGTGCGTGTCACACACACGCACACACACATGCACGCGGGGATGCTGGTCACAGGGTCATTCTGTTTTTAGTTTTTTTGAAGAACCTTCATAGAGTTTTCCAGAATAGCTGCACCTATTTACATTCCCCCCAGCAGTGCACGGGGTCCCCCTTTCCACATCCTGGCCGGCACTTTTGTCCTTGTAATGGGCGAGGCGACATCTCATGAGGTTTGAACTTGCAGTCCCCGATGAGCGGTGATGTCGCGTGCCCGTCCGTGTGCCTGTTGGCCATCCGTCTGGGCTCGTCGGACAGACGTCTGGCCAGGCCCTTGCCCTTCGCCCCTGGACGACTGGGCTTTGTCTCGCCGCCCAGCGTAGGGCCCCTCGTGTGCTTCAGACATTAACCCTCGTCACGTAGCTTGAAGACGCATCTCCCAGGTCACGGGCTGCCTTTTCGTCTGTCGACGGTTTCCTTTGCTGTTCAGAAGTGTTTTAGTTTGATGTCATCCCATTTGTTTATTTTTTGCTTTTGTTGCCTAAGCCTTCGGTGTCGTATCCCAAAAAAATCATCGCCAAGGCCAGTGTGAAGGATTTTTTCC
>NW_006432945.1:19455723-19460766 GCF_000325575.1 Pteropus alecto | reverse complement strand
CCGCGGCACGTAGCGTGCAGACTCATCTCCCAGGTCACGGGCTGCCTTTTCATCTGTCGATGGTTTCCTTTGCTGTTCAGAAGTGTTTTAGTTTGATGTCATCCCATTTGTTTATTTTTTGCTTTTGTTGCCTAAGCCTTCGGTGTCGTATCCCAAAAAAATCATCGCCAAGGCCAGTATGAAGGATTTTTTCCCCTAATGTTTTCTTCTAGGAGTTTTATGGTTCCAGGGCTTATATTTAAGTCTTTAATCTATTTTCAGGTGATTTTCGTGTATGTGGAAAGACAAGGGTCTAGCTTTACTCTTTTGCATGTGTCTGCACGATTTTCCTCACACCATTCGTTGGAGAGCCAGTCTGCATCGTGTGCTCTCGGCTCCCGGGTTGAGAATCGGATGACTGTGCGTGCTCGGTTTATTTCCGGCCTGTCCTTTCTGCTCCCTGGGGCTACACGTCCCTTCATGCCAGGCCCGTGCTCTTTCGATTGCTATCACTTTTAATCTAGTTTAGACCAGGAAGCGCAATGCCTCAGCTTCGTTTTTCTTCCTCAGGCTGCTTTGACTGGGTCTTTTGTGGTTCCAAATGACTTTTCGGTGGTTTTTTCAGTTTCTGTGGCTCTGAAGTCCCCAAGGAGCGTTGCACAGCGCAGCGGGCAGCGTTGAAAGGCTCAGCGGTGCGCAGCGGTGCCAGCCGCTGGCCGAGCCTGGAGACCGCCCCTCGGAGGTCTGCTCCATGGCAGTGCTGAGTTCAAGTGACCAGCTGCTGATGCTCGCTCTGCGTAACCGTCTCCGACTCGCCTGAGCAGTGTGGGTGCAGCAGGCAGCTGTGTCCAGGCAACGCGGGTATGGGGTGTCTGGGGGGTCAGGCAGTGTTGCCAACTTTGAGGAACCTCGGCATAGCTAGGGGCTGGGAGTTCCCTGAAAACCCTGGCGTGTCCCCTCGGAGGGCACGTGGATTTCCGATCCTGACCGCTCTCGTCTTGTTCTATGCATACTCAAGTACCTGGCGCTGGCTCCTGACCCAGAGCTTTGCCCACTCTGATAACTGGCTCCTGTCTCCTCCCTTATCTGGTGGTAGCTGTGCTGGGAGCTGCCCCTCAGGAATTTTTGCATTAAAGGAGGAGCCTCCCCCGCGGACCCTGTGCGGCCGTTTTGCTGACAGGTTGCTGCAGGCGGAGTTGCTGAATCCGCGGAGCGAGGCCCTTCACCCCCGCCTGGGCCACGTGCTCTGGGGAATGGGGTGCGCCCACTGCCCGCCTGTCCTCACTGTTGATTTTGGATGACATTCAGTTGCCTTGCCTGCAGTCACACGTGACTGACTGGATTGTTTTAAATTCCCCTGTGGACGGATCGGGAGCCTTCCAGACTTGGGCCAGGCTGCCTAGAGCTGGTCCTGGCCAGGCAGGTGTGGTGCCAACCGCCCTGGCCTGTGCCAGTGCATTTGCTGTCGACCCCGAGCCCGGCACCCGGAGCCGGCGCGCCTCCCATGCTGCTCTGAGAGGCCGCCTCTGTCCCGAGGCCCGGAGCCTGGTGAGCGGCCAGCTCGCTGCTCCTGTAAATTGAAACCGGGCCTGTGGAAGGAGCCATACTTGTCTTTCCGCATCTTCTGTTCAGGCCTGCTTAATGAACTTCTGCGGAGGCCCCAAAGCCCCGCCCTGTGCTGGGCACTGCGGAGGGGGCCCTAGACATGGGAGGTGTGTCCTTGCCCTGTGGGACCCAGCAGAACAGACGCGCTTGCGTCCAAAATGGCATTCAGTGAGATGCCCGTCGTAGGAGCTGCCTTCTCCGGTTGCCATGGCGACCAGAGCTTCCTCTCTCGTGTATTCCAGGGATAGGCCCTTTAACGTTACTTCATTAGTTCATTCCTTCACTCGGGAGACACCAATCGAACGCCTACTCCTGGCCAGGCAGTGTGCTGGGCGCCAGGGACAAGGGTGCGTGTGAGGCATGGTGGCGTGGGAGAGAGGGCACACGACCACGCACAGCAGCCAACGCTGTGCTCCAGGCAGGGGTCATCGCCGCGGGACGCACAGGGTGGAGAGTAGCGGCCTCTGGGCTTGACGTTCCCGCCACGCTTCGTCTTCTGTTCAGCAGACGTTCTCAGCGTTTCTCTTATGCTCCCACGGCTGGCGACCCCCTTTCTGCCACCTGCACATCCTTTCAGTTTTTCGAACTGTGCCCCATCAGTCGCTGTTGCTCCTTTGCCTTCCACCGTGTGTGCTGTCACCCGCCCGGTGTCCCTGAAGCACCTCATTGGGCTGTAAGGTGTGTGGAGCCTAAGACAGTCCAGAAGTGAAACCCGAGACGGCGTGGTCATTCCCGTTGCACGTAGAGTTAAGTGAAAAAGGGCCCCTTCGAATCCAGTTATGGGATTTTCCGCTTTCAACTTAGAAGTCCGGTTTCCAGGCCCCCGCCCTAACCCAACCCCACACTCCCCAGTTTTTTGGTCTCATATTGAGAAAGCAGAGAAACTCAGATGACAGAAAAACACCTGAGGATGGTCCAGTGACGACTGCAGAGCAGCCCCGAGCAGCTTCCTCCCCCACAAAGCGATGGGGCGGGCTGCTGAGCAGGGCAGGCAGGCCCGGGGCTCCGGGCCAGCTGAGCTCCATGTTTGGAGGAGGATCTGGGAGGGGCGGGCTTCTGAGTCAGAGCACAGAAGAAATTTTAATAAGAAGCTGAGGTTGAAATCAGGGTTCAGTTGACCTGTGACTCAGATTTCTGGGAAAAATTTCTAATCACGCTCACAATTGTTTACATAAAATACTTTATGAGTCATCTATTAAGCTCACCTGTTCTAGTAGTCTCAGGTTAGTAGATGGCACGTAGGAAATTATTAAAACTCCTAGCCTCGCAGCTCAGATGCCTGTTGGCACCACAGCCCACTTAGCACAGAACCCGAGGAAACCCAGGACGACAAGGTCGAGCGAACGCCTCAGCACTGGACACGTTCACGTGACGTAGATTCCGAGCCCAGGGAGCACCTTCTCTGTGCCAGGCCCCCGGCCAGTCTCTTCTCTACCAGAGTCACTCAGCTCAAGGCATCTGCAGCTCACTTTTAGAGAGTCCGTGTAAACAGTGACTTTGATTTGTGCTCCCTGGCACTTTGCAGTTCGCAGGTTTACAGGAGTCATTAACAGACTTTGCACCCTCACACCTTTCATTCGAGACCTCGGAATGTTTCTGGGGGAGAGAGAGAGAAAACCACATAGGCCTTTCCCAGTCCTCAGTGGACAGGTGGGAGCACCGGGGTCGTGTGCAGGCCAGGGACACCCTCCCGCAGCCGGACGGTTCCGCAGCTCTTCGCTGGTCCAGCATGTGTGTGGCGGCCAGTAGGCAAGGCGCTGTTTTAGGGCTGCGTCTACTCTGACGTTCGCATACTCTCCTCTCCCCCAAGGACCGTGGTCACACAGGAAATGGGCCGGTGCAGACATAGGACGTTATTTGGTTTTTAAGGTGGGGGAGCTTTACGGGCACAGGGTCTTAGAACTGGAACCCTGGGAGCCAAGGAAAAGGTCAGAAAGGAAACTACATGTCGTGCAGGTGACTGTGACACTGAGAGGGAGAAAGTGTTGCTTTAACAAATAAAAATAAATAAAAATAAAATGTAAGAGTGTGCTGAGCAGAAGGCAGCGGGATACTGGGGACCCGCCCCCCAAACTCGGTTTTACCCGGAGAGGTTTGGCGGAGGGGAGAGGAGTTAGGGCGACTGTCCACCTTCGTTGCCAGGGGGATTGGCGAGACTCCTCCACGTGGTTTAGGCTGAGGTCGATGGCATTTCCAGGATGGGACCACAGGTCCCGAGCGACCGTCTCAGAGGGAGGCCAGGGCTCCCGGCTGGTAAAGCAGCACCCTGGGGGTCTCAAGCAGAGAAGGAGTGAGCATCCGAGAAACATGTTTCGGTGAGAGTAAGGTTGTAGGTCGTTTTCCCCTTGGAAACTGCCCCCTCCCCAAGTGGACCTGAGACCTGGAGCCCAGCGTGCCGGCCGCCCCCTCCCACCACTCCGCCGGGTCGCCCCTCACCGGGGCCCAGCCTCGCGCCTGGCCCCTCTGAGCCCGTGCGCTGAGTGCCAGCAAGCTTTGTCCCCTCTGCCAGCGGAGCCCCGTGGGGAGTGCCCCGCATCCATCCGCTTCAGGCTCCTAGGGTCCCGTGGGCGCCGTCACCGCACGTCCTTTTGTTACATTGTAGTGATTTGTATCCTCTTTTAATCGCCAGGCTGTCGGGTGCTCTAAGCCAGTGTGTTTCACGTTCGCTCCTGTCCCGCGTGACCTTTCCTTCCATCCCTGCGCCTCCCGCCGCCCAGCGCTGCCTTCGTAGGATGGGAGCTGAGTAAATGTTTGTTGACTGGAACTGGCATGGCCCTCGACAGGCTCATTGGTGGGGCAGAGACCTGCAGGCGCTCCCCGCGTGCCGCATGCTCAGGGTGCGGGGAGGCGACATCCCTGTTCCTGGTGCTCCCTGCGTGCCACTCAGGGTGTGGGGGTGAGGGAGCGTGGGGTGGGGGGGCGGGCGGACATCCCTGTTCTGGGGAGTGGACAGGAGGGAGGAGGCTGTGGTGCTGAGGCGAGCAGGGGTGCGGGGGACACGGGGCCGTGGGTCAAGGCCTGTGGACTCCCCTTCGGAGATTACTCTCCCTCGTTTCTCACTGTATCCAGGGGGTCCCTCAGGAGACAGAAACTGCACCGGTAATTAGAACACGGAAGATTAACGTAGACAATCATTAACTAGGAAATGAGGGCTGACCTCTGGGAGGGCCGAGGAGGGTTTTAGAGAACACGAGAGCGGCCCTAGGGTCCAGGGGCCGTGTCCAGGGAACGAGTGTTTCCAGGGTCGAGGGTCGAGGTGCAGACCTCCTGGCAGGCTGTGTCAGGGGCCGGGCATGCACGGAAGGGAAGTGTCGGTGGCAGCAGGACCCTGGGGGCGGGGTGCATGCCACCTCCCACTGGCAGGAAGTTGCCTGCTGGGCCGCAGAAGGAAGAGCAGAAGTGCAAGTGTCTGGAGAACAGGAGAGACCCCCCCACCCCCCCCCCCGCCCCGCCGCACCG
>NW_006432945.1:19441087-19455691 GCF_000325575.1 Pteropus alecto | reverse complement strand
CGCACTGCCGCCCAGTGTCCTTCTAGCGCCCTCTGCTGACAAGACCTGACCAGCAGGCAGGGCATCAGCCCTTGGGCGTGCTCAGTCCAGTAGAAATACCATGCGAGTCACAGGTGTAACTTAAAAGTTTCTAGTAGCCACATTAAAAAAGGAAAAAGAACCAAGTTACGTGAATTTTAATAATACATTTCATTTAGCCCAGTATATCCAAAATATTATTTCAATATGTAGTCAATATGGAATGATTGAGATGCTTTTCGTATTTCGTACCAAGTCCTCTATCTGGCGTGTTTTACCTGCAGCACGTGTCCATCCACCCGAGCCCTATGTCAGGCGCTCAGCTGTGTGTGGCCAGTGGCATCACACTGGCTAGTGCCCTAAGGGGTCCAGCGCCAGTGTCAGAAAGCTGGTCACAGCAGCATGGATCTGGAATGGAGAGCAGTAGTTGATAACCAGCACGGAATTATAACAGTCATGTGACCACAAAATAGAATGTTATATATAATTAAAGCAATGTTCTAAAAAGTTGTAGGAATTTGGGAAAAGGCTTATATTATGCTAAGTGAAGTATCATTTAGAATTGTGTATAGACTACCAACTTTGTGACAACAACAAAATTCTTATTCAAAAATGTAGAAAGGAAATGCACCAGAATGGCCGCATGCTTCTCTTCGGGGAGTTGTGCGGGGCTGCTCGGCCTCTTCCTCCCACATTTATGTCAAACTCCCCGCGATGAGCACACACGCACGTGAAATCCATGCTCGCGGGTGGAGGTGTCCTCTCTCTCTCCGGGCCGTGGGCTTGTGGGGGCCCAGGCCTGGAGCCTCCGTTGGTCCCGGTCTGAGGGGAATGGGGATCCCGGGGCTGGGTTGACCTGCTGAGTGAGGACCTTGCTGTGAAGGTACAAAGTCCTGCGTTTGCACAGGTATGACGGCGGTCCTCCAGGTAGCAGGCGCCCTGCTTCCCACGTCATCAGGGAGAGGGCTGCTGTCTGCAGTGTCTGCTGAGGGCTGCCTGGCTGAGGCCGGAGTGCTTGGCGCTATTCATTTCCTTTCTTCCTCTCGGCCGTCAGGGGTTAAAAGGCTATTATTGGAATTGACTTATTTTGCCTCTTCTGAAGAGAGCATTTTATCCCTTCTGCTCTGACTTAAAAAGTAGAAGTTCTCTTCTTTTCCTTGGAAAGCTGAAGATGGGGAAGATGGGGAAGGCTGTGGTCTTTCTGCCCTGCGTGTGCCCCATGCGTGCTGTGTGTGTGTGCTTGTGTGCCCTGTGTACTGTGTGTGCCCTGAGTGTGCCCTGCGTGCTGTGTGTGCACCTTGTGTGTGTCACCGTGGTGGCGTCTGCTGCCACAGCTAGGATAGCGCCCACCGCATGGGACTCTGGTGTTGGGACTCTGGTGGCCTCAGCTCTGTGCTGGTTCTGTCTAGAGAGGCCACAGGTTCTTGGGGCCAGCCCGACATCGGGCCATGAAACCTCAGGATGCAGGTGTTGCTGACTCCCTCGCATACCAGGCCCCCCTGGCAAGTGCTCATGGTGAGCGAGCTCGTTGTCTCCCGTTATGTAGCAGGCACTTGTGCGTGGAGGGGAGGTGACTGGTTTTCCGTCATCTACAAGTGAGAAGAGGCAGCAGGGTTCAAGCCCACAGTCTAGCTCCAGAGTCTTTAGCCCCACTTCAGGAGCCTCAGAGTCCCCCCACCCCAGGGCTTCTGTGCGGGGCGCCTGGCTTGCCTCCAGTTCTCCTGCAAGAGGTTGGGGCTGGGACCCATCTCTAGGTGCTAGTGCAGCCACAGGCTCCACCGAGGACCTGGCAGCTCGCCGCCCACAACTCGGTGGGCCTTGCCATGCAGCCCCTGCCCCGTGTCCACTGCTCTTGCAGGCGATGGCTGCAGGGCCGCTGGCTGAGGCCCTGGGTCCCATCACAAGGGCCAGGCTCTGACCCTGCATGTCCCAGCCACCCATGGGGCGAGGGGCTTTAAGCTGGTGCCTTTCTTTAAAGGCTCCTTCCTTGAGATATCATCATAAATCACCCGTTTCAAGTGGGTGGCTCTGTGGTTTGCAGTATATTCAGAGCTGTGTCACTGCCTCCACCTTAAAGAATGTTTTTGTCACATCAGTAGCCAAGCCTATCCCCACTAGCCAACCCTCGACTTCCCTGGGCTGCCCGGCCGCGGGCGGGCTCCCCGGCGCAGAGTGGGCGTTGCACAGTGCTACACCACCCTTCCAGGCAGCGGGCTCGCCGGACTGCGACTTGCGAGGAGCAGCTTTGGGGGCTTTACCGGCAGCCAGGGCTCGTGAAAACGTGCCTCTGCTGCCAAGAACTTACGTGGAGGTGTAACACCTGTCTGGGCTCCTGCACACTCTGGGGTTTGGGACCTGAGGCTGGCGCTTTGGACAGTTAGGAGGACATCACAGTTTTGAGGAGGGCACGGTGCCCACCGTTGGGAATATATGAAGGTGAACATTTAAAAACTTTTAAAACTTGTCAACCATTGTGACGTTAGACCCCGGGGGCTTGATTTTGAGAGTGCTCCTCTCGTGGAAAGATTCTCTCAGCTCACCTGAACTTGAGCTTGATCGCAGCCGGTCCCACAGGAGACACGTTTCTGCCCCCCGGACTCGCTGCACGTGTCGCAGCCAGCAGGCCCTGTGCGCCTGTTTCAGCCTCCCACAGCCAGGAGCCTCGCCTGGTGCTGCTGCTGGCTCTGCGGCCACAAGCAAGTCCCTCTCCCCCGCCTCTTCCTGCCTCTCCCATCTCTCCCCATCTCCGCACCTTCCTGGGGCCCCTCCTCGCCCCTCCTCACCCCTGCACCTTCGTGGGCCCAGGGAGGCCTCGTCAAGGTTCAACTGTCAAAGGAGTTCCTGGTTTATGTCTCAGCCTCTGGGGGAACGGTCAGCAGAGCAGAAACGTGCCCCATGGGGAGATCAAAGCCTTGGTGGCTGGGCCAATGCACTCACCGCCCCGCTTAATTAAGACCAGGCCCGTGTGTGTGGCCCTGTGATTAAAGGAGGCGGTGGTGGTGAACCCCGTTGCCTGGTCTCCTGGCGGGGTGCGAGGAGAACTCGCCTATCTCACCACTCGCGACATGAGCGTGTTTCCACGTGTGTCCTGCACTCGCAAACACACGCATGCGGTCAGATCGGTTGTATGCATGACAGATGTCGAATGTGAGAGCTGGAAGGGACATGGAGGTCATCGGTGCCGACCCATAGAGACGAGAAACAGGCCAGAGGGCCCTGCACGTGTTCCATGCCACAGGGTTTTATCGATTTGTTATTTACTGAGCACGGGATACGCGTGCGGAGCCCCGCCCCCTCCCAGCTCAGGGGGCGTGGCCAGCGAGCTGGTCCGTCTGCGTCTCAGGCGCACGCGATTCTGCCCGGAGTCGGTGCGGCAACTGGCTGTTGATGGATGAGAGTGGAAACGAGACCAAAGAACGCGAACGTAACCACGTCTTTCATGACTAAGCAAGGCCCGGCGCAGCGGCCGGAGCGCGCGGTGACATCGCTAGCGAACACGGAGGGGACTTCACCTTTGTGCGGCGGGAGACTGAAGCGCACTCTGCAAACCGAAACCGTCACTGCTGTCAGTTTCCGTCTCGCCTGGGAACGGGAGTCCTGGCCGTCTCCCCGCCTGCCTCCGAGGGCGGAATGGGCTGGCGCCCGGCTGGGCTCAGGCGCGGCGGCCCGGCACCAGTTCGCGGGCCAGCCCAGGGTCCAGCCGCCTTCCCCCGTGGGCACGCTCCTGTGACGGCCGGTGCTGTCCCGAGCGGAGCCCGCCTCGCCCGCGGTGCGGTGCACACGCTCAGCCCCGCCTGACTGCGCTGCCGGACCAGGTGCTTGAGGTCCCAGGAGAGCACAGGGTTGGGTGTGGGAGCGGGGCGGGCGGGTGCGGCCTCCGCAGGGAGCATAGGTGGGCTCTGCCCTCACTCCCCGTAGTAGTAGCCGAGGGCCACCGAGGGCCACCGAGGCCACGCTGACTTCCGGGATTGGTGGGGAGGGGCAGGCGGAGTGGGTGAGAAAGGCGAAATTAGGTGCTGCTCTGGGTGACACCGCCATACACACATGTACATGCACGCTTTTGCACACACACGTATATACACGCACACGTACACACATACACGCAGCGGGCAAGACAGTGGCCTGATCACCTACCTGGCAGGTGTGGCTATCACCGTGGAGCCTGCTGTTCTGTCCTCAGGCTGCTTGCAAGTTGTCTGTTGGTGTTAGGCCTGGTACCTGATTCAGCGGTGTCCCTGTGGTGGCAGTGCTCAGGCCGGTGACCAGTGGTTGTGGTGGCAGATGGGACTAAGACGAGGTGCAAAGGCACAGCAGGCTCCCCAGGGTCCTAGCAGGCGGGTCAGCGGAGAGAGGGGCAGAGGAGCTCGCAGGGCTGAGGCTGGCGGTGTGGGCCGAGCACATTTCCTGCAGAGACCCCAGAGTCACCTCTGTCTTGTGGGAACATGTGCCCGAGCCTCCCCCATCTCAGAAGTGGCACAGGGATGGGGACAGATGATGGTCCACAGTGGCCCTCCGCATGGGAACACGGGGGGACAGCAGCCCCTTCCAGCAGAGAGAGCGAGTAACCCCCCCGCCCCTCGCCCCTGCTCCAGGACCACAGCAGGGGACCAGAGACTGGCAGGTGGGGGAGGGGGCGGGGAAACCAGGCATATTTCATCCTTAAGGGAAGCAATTGCTGCAGACATTCTCATCCAAAGGACTTGAATTGAAATATATCGAGGACTCTCAAAATTCGATAATGAGAAAACAAACAACCCAGTTTAAAAAGTGGGTAAAAATTTGAACAGACATGTCACCCAAGAAGATATACAGATCGCAGATGGGCACATGAAAAGATGTCCAGTGGCCCATTAGGAGAATGCAGGTTAAAACCGCAGGGAGATAGCACTTCTTGACCGTCACAGTGGCTGAAGTCAAGAGGCTGGACCGTATCAGGCGTGATGAGGGCGTGGGGGCCTGGAGCTGCGTGTACTGCTGCTGGGGTGCAGGCGTTAGACTCCGCCCCTGCGCCCCAGCCTGCGTGCAGCCCAGGGAGAGGAGGCTGCTTGCCGCAGACCCGTGCACACGCGTCTAGAGCAGCGCTCCGAGACGGCCACTCGGCCAAGACGTCCATTAGCAATTGCTTTTCAGATGTTGCCTTGTGACTGAGACATTTCGAATCCTGCAAACTAATCAGGTCTGGCAGAGAAGTGTGTCAAACTGACAGCCTCTTTTTAGGCCCAGATGCTGACTCGCCTTTTGAGTGTCACTGGGGTTAGTGAGTGCCAACCCTTCTCCGCAGTTCTCGGTGTGCTGCTTTCATGACGAAGGTGACAATAGGTTCTTTAAACCTTGCTCCAACCACCAGGTCCATTAAAGCATTTTATTTGTACCAACATCAAGACGTTTCAGAGCAAACATGTCATCGGTCTCTAGGACCTTTCTTAAAGATGACAGGTCACATGCCCTTGTGGCTAGACTCCTTCCCAAAAGGTCAAGAGTGGGAGCCACGAAAAGAAATGGCCTCCAGGGGAGGGTGGCGCGGTCGACTCCTGCCCCGCAGTAGCCGAGACTCCTGTGACGTGTGTGGGTCGGTTGACACTTGCTCTAAATCCATCTTTTTATTTAATCTTTTTTTTTTTTTTTTGAGCTCCTAGTAGGTGTTGGGCATTGGGATCCACACAGGAAATAAGACACGATCCAGTCCTGCCTTTCAGGATCTCACAGGACAGTACCGAGTGGTGAATGTCACACTGGACGTGGTCATCGGTGCCACTAGCAGAGCACACGGGCCAGGCTCGTAAGGAGGGTGCAGAGGGCACCGGTCGGGAAGTGCTTTGGGGTTCTTCCTGGGTGTCTCGGCTCCATGCCGAGGTTATGGTGCCAGTGCCTAATGGTACCAGGAACAGATGTGGTTCCTACTGTCAGAGACCTTCGTCTAGTCGAGGAGGCAATCGGTCTACCTAGGGTTCAAGTGTCCCCGTCGATGGGAGTTCAAATGGTGGGTTAGTGACTGTGGAGAGCTGAGCGTCAGGAGAAGCTTCTTTGGGCTCAGGATCATCCCCGCTTGGCCTCAACCCCAGACAAGCCATCTTCTGGTCTCCTCAGTGTCCTGACTCCGAACACGACGGCTGTAGACCGGTGCGTGATGCAGCAGGTCCAGTCCCTGGGCCTGAGTGTGCTGGCGGGGTCTGGGGGGGGGTGGGGCGTCATCCTCCCTGGAGAGCCCCGCCCGGCGACGCAGAGAGGCTGCTGTGGAGAAGGCCCGACACCGTGTCCATCGTTAGGCGGGCGGCTTGTGGAGTCGGGCTTTCAAGGTTCCGGAAGTCATTTTGCGGGAATCGTGTCTAAAGCAAAGTGTGAGTCTTACCTGCTGGCACCAAGGACATTAGCCCCTCGGCCACTACCCTTCACGGACCCTTTGATTGTGTGTTCTTGGCTCAGTGTCACATCCCTGAGGGTTACCTCGAGGGGTCCCACACAAGAGTGAGGACACCACATGTGTTGTCTCGTCCTGGTTCTGCCCTGCGGGCATGTAGCATCGGCCAGGGCCACCAGTCCCACGGTGGGTGAGGCGCTTGCTTTCCTTGCCTCTCCCCTCCTCAGTCCCTCCTGTTGGGTACACTCCAGGACAGTCAGGTGCTCCACTCCTGACCAGAGGGTCCCAACAAGCACAGCATGGTGACGAGGGCGGGAGACACGGATAAGGAGCTTGCGAAGAGCCAGGGAACTGGGTTGCGCACCCCTTTTTCTAAAGAGGGGAGTGTCAGCAGCTGAACGCCTCCCATCTGGCTTTTGGGTGCCCAGGCGCGCGTCACCTGTCCTGGAGCAAAGCCCGGCAGCTTTGCAAGTGCTTATTTTGTTAGCTGGATCTCAAGCTCTGTTTTCTCTATACAGGGCACGGACGACCTGGAGACTTTCTGAACTGGGGTCGCCGTCGCGGGCGGTTCCCACTCTTCCCAGGCCGTAGGTCTCCCCAGCTCCCATTCTCTGTACTAACTTAGAGGCGCCAGGTTGGACAGGGTACCTGCCGGACTCGTCGCTTGCTTTCTCATATTCGGTAGCCACTTTGCATCCCTACTGTTCAGAGAACTCCTGTGACCGCAGCATCTTATTCCCAACTGAAGTTTAACTTGTAAGACCGCTCTGAGAAAACGATCGGTCTCGTCAGCCTCGAGTCCGCACATCGTCTGACGGCCTCGACGAGAGAATGATCCGAAGGCCGTGGGACATATTCCGTCTCGTCACCCACCATTTTCGTGTGATAGCAGTTGGTTGGGTACCAGCTGTTTCCAAACGGGAAGTTGAATAACACAAAGGGATTCAGAAGAGTCCTGCCTGGAGTAACTGAAGTGACAGCCTTTCGCTGATATAGGTGGCCTTTCAGGTCACCAATGCCGTGATGCTTCCCACAGGAGAGCGGAACCCCTCGAGGACGTATACCGAGAGGAGGCCGGCAGCTACTGTCCCATGCGGTGAGGGGATCGCTGGGACTGAGGCAGGCCCCGCGCCCACAGTCACGCACACGGTCAGGAGACTGACCTTCAGGGCGGGTGTGTCTCCCGCGGCCGGTATGCACTTCCACGTGCTCGTCACCTGTGGAGCTTTCCTGACTCACCCCTCAGTGGCTCGCACGAGACGGGAAGTGAGCGCTTTATCGGTAGTGGGTGTTATGAGATGAGATAGTAGCGAAAGGGTCTTCTCATATCTGAACAAGGGGACAGGGGAGGGGACAGGCAGCTCTCGCCGGTCTCTTTATGGCCCTCCAGTTTCGGGGCTACAGCCGGGGCCGGGCTGAGGACCCTCAGGCCCGAGTGTTCTTCCTGGAGACCCCAGAGGACAAGACCCAAGAGATGGGCGGGGGTCATCCCACATGCCACCTGACTCACTCCAACTCCACCAGCACAAAGAGCAAACCACACTCGTGCCCAGACTCGTCCTGCAGAGGTGGGAGGTCACGTCAGACACCCCCCACGAGTGTTTGGGGCCCGCCTCGGTGCGCTTTGCCATCTTGACTTAAATCCAACTCTTCTGGTTCCATTCCCCATCAACCCCCACTGCACCCTGCCGTCTTTCTGTCGAGGAGTGATGGATAATGGATGGTAGCAACAGTCTCCGTGGTAACAGCATCTGAGTCATCTCCTTGGAAACCTGCATAAAGGCCTTCCATCTCCAGACCAGCTCAGGGCAGCATGGAAGGCCTTTGTTCCCTTGAATACACAGCATGGGGGCACAAGCTCTCCGGGCCTTGGCCTCTGCAGTTTCCTTTGGGGCCCGGTGCCCATGGCTCTTTGGGTACAGAGTTGGATTCAACCAAAGGGAGGAGCTGGCAGGACCTGGAGTGCTTTGCCCAGCCTAGCCCAGCCCATGGCCAGACACACTGTCTCGGGTCCAGCACCAGACACTCAGCAGAGTTAGCCAGCAGAACTCTCACTTTTTAAAATGCCGAGATGACTCGGCCAGGCTGCCCAGTGACCAACAGTGGGTCAGATACAGCGTACGCATCTGAACACCGATGAGCCGGCCGATCTGGCACGGTCCGGAGGAGAACCCCGTGACAGGACACTCTGGGAGAGCGCCGAGCCCTGCGTCCTGCGATGCTCCAGTTTTGTTACTTAAATGGAAGCAGGTGGTTTCCAGCAGCGAAGAGGGTGAATTTCCGGCATCATCCACCCAACTAAAAATCACAGACATTTCCACTGCGCTTCGTATCGCACAGGGCGTTTGCACACCCAGGAGCTCAGCCGTCATTTGCGCGGTTGCTCAGCACACGCTGGTTTGTGCCGAGTACCGCCGTGGAGCGTGGGCACAGGAGTCAGGAAAGGACAGACGTGGCCCCGGCCCTGGCGAAGCTTCCACGTGAGAGAATCGGTGGTGCGTCGGCAATGACACGTGCGTGCGGACGTTCGAGTGGGCTCTGCTGGCGGAGGGGCCGCGTGTGGTGAGCGAGCTCCGTTTCAGCCACGGGAGCTGGGGACAGGTGTCAGCTCCGCGTTTAGACTCCTTTGCGGCTGCAGGTCCACAGGGGAGACTGGCGTCTGAGCTGTCCCGAGGGGCTAGGGGCTCTAGGCGACCCTGCAGAGCATGCGGAGGCGGCCCCAGGCTGCGTTAGATGTGTTACCTTTTCCTCTGCGGGAGCTTCGATGACCCTCCAGGGCTCCGGGCTCTGCCGCCCTCCTGTGCTCTCCTGCTCCGTGTACCCTGGCCCCACCGAAGCCAGCGCCCCAGACCCTTCCCAGTGCCTCTCTTCTCCCTCGGGCCTTCCTGGTTCATGGCGGGAGACGGCAGGCGGGCCGGGAGGGCGATCCAGACGTGGGCGATTTGCAGGTGAAGAGTTTTCACAGGGCGGGCCACCCATTGCTCTGAGCCGCCCCTGCCCCTGACTCCTCTCTCGGGGCCGTGTGCTGCTGTGTGTTAAGGTGCTGTCAGGGCAGGGCCAGCTCTAGGAGGCCTTGGGATGCGCAAGGTCAGGCAGGTTGGGAGGAAGGACCTTGTAGCCTCCTGAAGTCACACAGGCCACCGCCCGTCTGGTCCGTGACCGTCCTTCCCCTCGGCTCTGCCTCTACGTCTCTCCGTGCCCCTGTCCCACTTTGCCTGTGTCCAGAGTCCCATGCATCGTGTATCCCACGGCGCATCTCTTAGCTCTAGGTGTGTGTGTCTCCCCAGAGGCCGAGCCTGTGAGGTCTATGGTGGCAGCCCCCTGGTGCAGTGCCAGGACAGGGTGCTGTTCTGACGGGGGTTGGCGGTCACTCTGCGGTCTGTGGTTTTTGTGCTGCTCCTTACGTGTGAGTTCTCGTAGAGGGGGTGCCCATGACCAGCAACCCCCGGGACAGGTGGGCCTCGTCATCACTCCCTGCCGAGGTTCGGTGCTTACAGAGCCTGCTGGGTTTGGCATGGTCAGTGATGGAGGCGCGGCCCCAGGAGTCAGTGACGGAGGCCCCAGGGGTCAGTGGCGGAGGCGCAGCCCCAGCTCGGCGAGTGCGTGGAGGACGCTTGGCGGGGTCCGCGAGGACCCTTGCCTCAGCCTGCACACTTTGTGTTCACATGTCCCCCACCTGTGGGACCGTGTGCGTGTGGGCTCCGACGACATGCCGTGTACGCCCATCTTCCCGAGTTAGGTTGCTCTGGGCCACTGATTGGGGCGACATTTTCTGACTTGGAGAAGACTCCCCCACATCCAGACAGGCTTTCCACGGACGCGCCTGGAGCTGTCCGTCAGACTGGATCACACGCACCTGGAAGAGCCCCGTGCCCAGCCGGCCCCTCCGCAAACACGCGACTGTGTCCAGCAAACTGACTCGGTCCCTAGGCCCACGTAGACAGCGCAGGCGCCAGGGTCCACTGCCTGCTGCATGAGCGTTTGTTTCTGTGATGGCCGTTGGAAATGTCTCCTTCGGATTTTATACAATCCTTAGACTTTGCCATTCTGTGTCCATTTCCGTAAACGTGACTCTGTTACTCAGTATCCTGATGACTGTGGCTTGGTTCCTAGATTTTCTCGTGGAATTTGACCGCATGTGCAATTACTTTTCTTAGTTGAGCTGCCAAAATAAATCATTAAAATTTACGTTCAATTACATTAAGTTCACAGCATATAAAAACACAAAGTCAGAAAGCGTTTCAAACGTTTTAAATGTTTTTAGAAGCATTACGACGTTAACATGCCCTGTCATAGGGTCGCAGGTCTTGTTTTAAGAAGAGTTCAGTTTCTTAACTTAAATCTGGCTTACACACAGTCGAATGGATTACATTTGAGAAAGAAACGTAGCACTTGCATTTCCCAATTGTGTTTATTTTCTGTTTATTTGTGATTTTTAAAATCTGCACTTTTCGATTGTGTTTTTCTCCAGAGAAACTAAGGCCCCCTTAAAACAGCCCGTCACCTCACAGCATATTCCAGTCGAATCGTTTGGCTTTGTCTCCTTCAGAATCCCTTGTAGTTTCTCCCCCTTTGAAAATGCTGTGATGTTGTTTCTATGGAAACGGCGATGTCATGTGTATGAATGGGGCTTCGTGCCCGTGAGAGTGCCATGTATCAGCGTGACGGAGCCTGGCTTTGCCCTGAGGTTGCCGACGGGGCCTGTCTTCAGCAGCGTGAAATATACACCGCCAGGAGTTGGTTTGCACGGCGATTTGGACAGCCGTGTGGGTGAGTGGGAAAGGAATCCTGCTTCGCCTTAGGATCATCTGGATCCCCGGGCTGTGGGGTGGGGGACCTGTGAAATCAAGTCCCCTCTGCATACGGGAGGAATGAAGGATACACGTGACTGGTGCTGTCAGCGTTGACGCAGACGGGAGCTTTGTGACGCATGTGACACCTAGGCGCTGATACGGAGTGGACATGCGGTCCAGTTTAACTGGCATGCATTCACTGTTCTCTAAAGAGGTGACAGTTGATAAGACACACGAGGCATGACTCACCGATCGGGGCAGAACCACACGAGGCAGCACATCCCGACCTACAGCCCTGGAACCTGGGCCTGTACCCCAGGAGGTGGGAAAGCCGACACCCTTGATTCAGAGATTGCTCCCACTTCTTCTTGTTCCTTTTTGGCTCTCCTGTCTCAGAACTGCATCTAGGTCTTACATCTTACTCTCTTGACGATTATCACGATGTACGTACGATATTTGATTTTTTTCCAGTGGCCCAAAGCCATTTAGAAACAGGGCTAAGTGTCGCCTGTCTCGGTAACTCCTTGCTGTTCTGCTTAAAAAATGAGTCTCGCTTACAAACAAATGACAATGACGTAGTTTATACTTGGGCCCTAAAACAACTCCCTAAAGTGAGCTTTCCTCAAATTTTCGGGCAGATGATTCATTGGAATTTAATCTGTTTCTGAAGTGACTGCTTTGAGGGTTAACATTTATCTGGGTATTAAGTTTAGCGATAGGTGACGGACGTGAGGCTGATAAACACTGTCTGAGGCGCTTCGAGCTGCCGTAGCGATTGCCATCGTTTGGCCGGCTCGCGGGGTGAGTTCAGTTCTTACGGTGACGGAGGCTGGAAGTCCAAGGTCAAGGCGCCACCCGGTCAGGTTGCACGCGGCCACTTTCTCACGGTGTCCGCGTGTGGCAGGGAGGTCGGGCTCTCTGGGGTCTCCTCATCAGGGCACTGATCCCATTCGCGAGGACGCCACCCTCTGACCCAGTCGACGCCCAGAGGCCCCGCCTCCTGACACCACCACGCCGGGCGTTGGGGCCTCGGGGGACACACGCATCCAGCTCAGAACACAGAGTGAGTCCCAGCTGGCACCAGAGCACGAGGTTTTCTGGGTCGTGAACTCTCCAGGTCACTCCAGCTTCCTCTGCGAATCCTTGGTCCTGTCTTTCAACATTAGTCATCACTTCATAGAGTCGTTCATGATCTATCACGCTCTTTCTTACAACAAACTCTGCCGGACGAAACTTAGCTTTTTCTCATGACTCAAAGTCATCGTTTTGAATCTGTCTGTAAAACTGGACCGAGCAAAGTGCTGCCTTCAGCGGTCCCCAGGGAGCTCAGGGCTGGTTCGTCCCCACTTCGTGTGGCACAGGCTGCCTGTTTTTCATTGCTGTTGTTTATTTTTAGTTCTCCTCTACTTTCCACGTCTCCCTGGTTTACCTTGCGTTTAGGTCACTGGCAGTTGCCTGTGTGTGCTGGGCTGAGCAACGGCCCCCAAAGGTGTCCATGTCCTGACGTCCCCCTACAGGGCAAAGGGACTTTGTCGGTGCGATGAAGTTAGAGCTCTCTAGACAGCAGGCTCTTGGTTCATCCACGTGGGCCCAGCAGAGCCACCAGGTCCTCAGAAGAGCGAGGTGGGAGGGTCAGGGAGATCCGGAGCTGCCGCCCCGCTGGCTCTGACGGTGAGGGCGGGGTGTGTGCCGAGGGGCACAGGCCCCTCCAGACCCTGGAAAAGTCGGAAGACAGACTCTGCAGAAGGAGCTTCTGACCTCCAAAAGGTCAGATTAAATTTGTGGCACTTCGTTACAGCAGTTGTCGGAAGCTAACACCACCCCTCGCTGTCTCCCTCCTAATTTGATGCATTAAATCAGATGACCGAATTTATTAGAAATATACCATCTGTCCAACGAACAGTCATTATCAATTCTGCGTCAAGTGTTCAGAATGAAACAGGATGCCGTGCGCCCCTAGCCCCATCCTCGCTGCACGCACTGGGAAGGGGGCGCTTGCTCAGTGCAGAGCGTGGCAGCTGCACAGAGGCCGCAGCGGCCGTGCGGAAAGCGCTCGTCCCCCTCGCTGATCCTCGCGGGGCAGGGGAGCGAAGACCGTGCCCGGCTCACCGCAGCGTGGCTTCCGAGGCCGCTTTGCCCGTCATCCTGCGTGTCGGCTGGACCTTTGGTCCTTTAAGTGCAAAATTTCACCTGCAGATAAGAGAAGCATCGATCACTATACACATGAACCGAAGGAACACCCAACCTGTGGCCAGCGTACTCTGGAACATTCCAGAAGCCCTCGCTGCCCGCGGTGAAGAGTGGGTACTGATCCTAAGAAGGTCGACTTTGGTTTCAGATGCTGTGGGCTCCCACCCACGACCACGAATCGCCTGGTGAGAAGGCCACCCCCTTCCTGGTTCCCCTGACATCTTCCCGACGACACCAACGCCTGATGTGAGCCGCCCCGGACGCCAGGGCGGACGCCACGCCAGCAGGCGACACGAGGCCTGGCGCTCGCCCTCGGCTCCTGCTTTCTCCTCGCTGCCGGCTCTGAGGCCTGGCTCCTCCGGCCGTCGCTGCTGAGGGCCGACCGCAGGCCGGTTGCCCTCCCGTCCCGCGTCGCCGTCTCCTGCCTGCTGGCGTCCCGCTAATCCCGATGGAAGGCCCGCCACTTCCTCAGACGTCACCCGGATGCTTTGACCTTTGGTCCTGTCCTCCCAGAGGCCACATTTCAGCAGTGAGCCGTGGACGGTTAGGCCAGTTACGCGGGCGGCGAAGTGACTTAGGAGGGCGCGTGGGAGGTTCGGACCCTTTTTTCCGTTTCTGAAGATAATGGTGTCGTTCTGTGGGGTGCGAGGGCCTGTGCGCAAGGGCTGCTCACTCCTGCAGCACAACGCGAGGGCGGCAGTCTATGTGGCTCTTGTCTGAGTCCTGTTTGTCACCGCCAGTGGTCAGACAGATTGAAGCGGATCACAGCGACACGTCATGAGTAATTATGGGCGTTTTGACACAGCCAAAGAAAGAGAACCGTGCGCGGGGGGCCTGGAGTCAGCGGAAAGACTAGCAGATGGATCCAAGAGCTGCTTCTGCCCACGGCAGGGACACCACGTCCCAACCGGAGGGAGGAGGCTGCTCCTGTCGGAGGTGGCAGCAACTGCTGTGCAGACACGTTCGGGTTTCAAAAGTCAGCCTGCCTTTACAGCCTGGGTGCTCCCTGTCCCCAGGAGCGCGCAGGCCACCCGTGTCCCCCTGTCCAGGTCACAAGCTGCAGGGCCGTGCGGACGCTCTGACTCATGTTGCCTCTGTTCTCTGTTCCTTGCAGTATGAGTTCAAAGCCAAGAACATCAAGAAGAAGAAAGTGAGCATTATGGTGTCGGTGGACGGAGTGAAAGTGATCCTGAAGAAGAAGAAGAAGGTAGGCGCCGTGCCCGGGGCGGGGCGGGCGGCGGGGCG
>NW_006432945.1:19425077-19440929 GCF_000325575.1 Pteropus alecto | reverse complement strand
CAGTGCCAGGCCCTGGGCCCTTGCCATCCCGTCCTGCCGGTGGTGCCAGGGCCTGCTCCGCCACCGGCTCGGTCAGCCCTGGTGTCCCGTAGGTGGCAGGTGTCACCCCGTCTGGTCCTTGCGTTCACCTCCTGGGACCTCCCACACTGTGATACCTTCACCTTTGAGTCTGGATCCTGGGACGTACTTTAAGTTCAAGCGAGGACAAGTCCCAGGGTTCAGCGGGGAGCACTGTCCCCTCCGAGGTGGCAGCCAGCCCCATTGTGCGTCCTGTGTCCTCCTGTCACAGTTGCTGCTGCTTCTGGTGATCCATCGAGATAGGCTCTGCGGCCCAGCGCTGCTGTGTTGGGGATGCAGGTGTGGGGTGGAAGGGCAGGGAGGCGCCCCGTCCCAGGCCTGGGGGGGGCGCTCCCCTGGGGGCGAGTCGTGTGAGGGAGCACCTGCGGTCTGCGCCGACCGTGTGTGCGTGTGTGCGTGTGTGTGGAGAGTGTGTGGCGTTCCCGCGGGGACAGGCAGGCCAGCACGGCGGCAGAGGCGGGAGTGTGCGTGTGAGCAGTGAGAAGGGGCTTGGTGTCCCAGAACTCTGCCAGGGCTTGGTTTTGTACTCACTGGTGCTGGCACCTCGCATGGTGACATATGGGCCTTTGCAGCTGCCTTTGGTCCAAACCTGGTTGCTTTTAATCCCAGTGGGGCTGCAGGCTGCCTTGAGCCTGGGGTCAGGGAGGTGAGACACCTGTGGTCGTGGGCCGGGCAGCCCGGGGGAGTCGGCGGCTGAGAGGCTGTCGAAGGCTGCTCGTCGCGTCCGTCTGCGGACTTGGATCTCTGCATCCGCTGGCAGAAGACGCCGCCCGGTGTACGACTGTGGCAGGAGGCACTTAGAAGTGCAGAGCTGGAGCGTAGGGCCGAGAGCCTGACACGTGGCTGGGGCCGATTCTCTAACTGATTAGATGCGACAGAGGCCAAGAGGGGCCGGCGACTGTCCCAAGGTCACCGAGCGGGTTCCTGACGGCCGGCACTGAGCCGGGTCCAGTCTCTGCACCGCGTGGTCTCTCTAGGCTGTCTTTGTTTTCTGCTCATTGGAAACAGGTGTATTAGGAATTGTGTGCGTTTGCGAGGGTTTTTAGCACTTTAGTTTTGACGCGTTTTCTGCGTTTGTGGGTTCGAGCGGAAGATGCGATAGCTCTGTGTTCAGACTGAGCCTGGTCCCCCTGGGGACTCACGCAGCTGAGTCACTGCCTTCGTGAGAGAAGCCAGCATTGCTCTGAGGAACATGAGTAGCAGTGAGGCTCACCCGGCCAGCGGTGCCAGCAGCCCCTGCCCCGCGTGTCGGCAGAAACCGAGAGGGGAACTTGGACCCCTGCCTAGCAGCAACAACAGTTAAAACGGAAAGTCTAAGTCAGACCTCGAGCTTTATGCTCAAAATGTGCAGCTTTCAACTGAAAATCACCTGCCATACCAGAAACGAAGAAAATCTCAACTTCAATGAAAAAAGACAGTCAGCAGGTGCCAAAATCGAGATGACATGCTGGAATGATCCAGCAAAGATTCTAAGGCAGCCACCGTAAAAATCCTTCCACAGGCAGCTCCAGACACTCCTGAAACGAGGAAGGAACCGGAAAGTCTCAGCAAAGACATCGAAGAAGGCAGAACCCAGTGAAAAATATGAGAACTAAAAATCACAGGCTGGGATGAAGTCTCCGTGGCGGACGCCACCGCAGAGAGGGGCTGGCAGAATTGGATTAAAAGTTCATGACTATGGACATGCCCTAATTTAACGTTTTTGAGTGTTTATGCTCCAAATCATTTGCCCCCGAATCAAACCCTATTTTAAATACGTTGCGTTTTGCTGTTTAAGGAGTCCTGTGCTGAGCGATTAGACCGTGTTAAGTCAGCTTACGACTCAGCCACACGCACTGCCAACCCAGTCCTTGCTGGCTAAGGGGACACCGAGAGGACAGTAGTGTGTCCCTGTGCCCTGCCGGTCACGCCACCTGCAAATCCGGGGGGCTGCGGGTCTGAGAACCAGGTCTCGGGGGCACGCTGACGAGTGTCCCGTGTACAAAGGGCGCCACCCAGGGTAGCGAGAAGCCCGGGGAGCGCGTCGGCGTGCCGGTGCAGGAGGCGGGGTTATTTCGCGTGAAGAAGCGGGTCTGGGGGGGCGGGGCTCCGATCTGCGGTTGCCCCCCGCGGTCAGCGTCTGCCTTGGCTGGTGCCGAAGTGGCGTCTATGGGGTGGAACAGCGAGTGCTCGCAGGGGGTCGTGGCAGTGAAGCGGGCTCGGGGCCGAGCGGCGTGCGTGCCGGAGTGTGCGGCTGCGTTCGTGTAAAGCTGCCGGACACGGGCTGCTTCCGATGTCCCTGCAGGCCTGACGCAGCCTCCCCCGTCGCCAGGGAGCCTCGGCCTCAGCATCCACGTGCTGCCGCAGCGGTGGCCCGGCCGTCTCTGCGAAGCGCACGGGCTGGACAGCCACGCGCCCGTGTGTGTCCTCCGGCCTCTCCCTGTCCTGCTTCCCTTCCCGTTGTCCTGGGCAGCACTGCCTGTGGCCGAGGCCACCGAGGGCGTGGCAGGGCTCCATCCTGCACGGGGCTGGCACAGGGAGGGTGCGGCCACTGCTGGCCCCATGCTTCCCCACCCCAGCAAGCACCCGGGTCCTTAGCACCGCCCCCGAACGCTCTGTCCCCACCCTCCTGTCCTCGTCCCAGCTGCTCAGGGTGGCCTCTCCGTCCACACAGGGCAGGCCGCGGCCAGAGCGGACATCCTGGGTGGGTGACTGCAGACGTGCTCGTCTTGTGTCAGCCCCACCGTCAGGGGCAGCGGGCGGGTCCATGCATCACGTGCACTTGAGGGCACCACTCGGACTGTGTCCCCCAGCTTCTCCGGCCCCCACCCCCACCGTGGCTGCTGCACTGTCTTGTTTCCTTGGCGCTTTCTCGAGAAATCCTGGCCCAGAGTCTGCCAGGCCGCCCTGAGCCCCAGAGAGACCCCCTCCCAGAGCGCTCAGCACCTCACTGTCCTTTCGAAGCCGTCTCCACCAGGCCTCGTGGCGGGCGGGTCTGGGGTAGACGCAGGTGGCGAGCAGCAGCTGGGCACCCTGGGCCTGCAGCTGCGGACGGGCCTGACTGATTCATCTACAGCTTCTTTCATTGCAGAAGAAGGAGTGGACATGGGACGAGCGCAAGATGCTGGTGATGCAGGACCCCATCTACAGGTGAGGCGCTGGCGCGCGGGGCGCCGGGCCGGGCTCCACCGCCCGAGTCGCGTTTCGCAGCCTCTCCCTCCCGACGCCGCTGCCTCGGCGGCTGTACGCGCAGGGAGGACGCCCACCCGAGGGCACCCACCCGCGCTCCGTGTTGCCCGAGGAAGCCTCCTCGTGCTCTGCGGGGACGGCGGAGGGGCCCTGACGTTCGAGACCTGGCCACGGGGCGGTGGTCCTGCCTTAGCTGAGCTGTTGTAGCCACAGGTGTGTGTGGGTCACGGCGGGAGGACTGGGCGCCTGCCGCCCTCTGCTCACAACCCCACCGCTGTCGTCTGCTCCGCCTCCCCGGCCTGCGGAGCCTGAGACCAGGGGGTTCACAGACAGCCACAGAGAGACCCCCCAGAGGCCGCATCCGCGTGAGGCTGGCACGCCCCGCAGAGGGGCCCGGGCGTGAGCCTGCTGGCCGCACGCTGCGGTCATCCTGTTCTGGTCCCGGGAGGGGGGGCTCCCTCGGGATTTGCAGGGTCGGATTTAAGCTGCGCTTTTGTCTCCTCCCGAATGCCGTGCCTTGGTCCACAGAGAGACCGGGGCGCCGACAGCACAGTGACTCCGCCTGCTGCTCGGGGGGTCTGCGAAGCGGGGTTCCCATCGTTCCAGCATGCCAGGCACTGTGCCAGGCGGCGGCGTAGCCGCCATGGCGATTAGCCGCGGGGCCTGTTCTTGCGAACTGCGTCTTGCCTTTTCTTGGCGGAAAGAGAGGACTTTCCCCAAAACTTTGACATGTCTCAAATGAGCTGCCAAATTTGCTTATTTTTATAACTTTACTGAGATGCGATTGATGTACAAAAATTGAGCATATTTAAAGTGAATGGTTGGGTCAGTTTTGACATGTGTACACTTGAAAAACCGTCACCTCAGTCAGGATGGTGGGCGTGGCTGTCGCCCAGAAGCTCCCCGTGCCCGCCGTGGCCTTTCCCGCCCCCCGCTCCTCTGCCCCCCCCCCCACATCGCCTGTGCATGGTCAGGGGGCAGTGCGTGCTTTCTTGAATTTTGTATGAATGGGGTCACACAGCATATCCTTCTTCGGCTGGGCTTTTCTCATTCGGCATGATCGTTCCGAGCGTCACTCCTTGCCACTGTGTGTCTGTTGGTGGCTCATCCCTGTGTGTCACTGCATAGCGCTGCACTGTGTGGGTACCACGCGACTTGCTCAGCCATTCTCGTGGTGACGGAGAGTTGGGCCATTTCTCGTTCTCAGCCATTGCAGCGAAAGCTTCCAAGATCCTTCGCAGACGGGACTTTGGGTGGCCCTCGCGCTCGCTTTGCTTGGGTCAGCGCCCAGGCGTAGAGACCCCTCCTACAGCAGGTGTGTGCTCACCGGCTGACGCTGCCCTGCCTTGCTCCAGTGGCCGCGGCTCCGGTGGGGCAGGGTCCCTGTGCCGCCCACCACGCCGGCCCCGGAGCCGCACTGTTCTCGGTTTGGCTCTTCCCACAGGTATTTATTAGGGTCTCGTCATGGTTTCCACTTGATTTTCTAACGACTAATGCTGCTGAGCGTCTTTTCATCACAGGTGCACTTCGTGTACGTTCTGTGAAGCATCTGTTCATATCGTTGGCCCGTCTTAAGTTGAAGTGCTTTGTTTTCTTACTATTGAATTCTGAGAGCTCTTTATAAACGCGGGGTACGTGTCCTTCATCAGATGTATGACTTGCTCATGATTCCTCCAGGTCTGGCTGGTCTTTTCTCTTAATAGTGTCTTTTGAAGAGAAGTTTTAATTTCAATGCAGTCCAGAGTATCAATTTTTTAAACTTGTGGATGTGCTTCAGGTGTAAGAGACCTTGAGCTCGAGGTCACAAAGAGTTTATCTCGTGTTCGCTCCTGGAAGCATAGTTTCAGGCTTTACATCCGGCATATGATCTATTCTGATTCCATTTCTTTTATATAACATAAGGGACATATCAAAGTTTATGGTTTTTTTGGAAACGGATGTCCAGTTGTTCCAGCCTCATTGTTGGAAAGATTATTTTTTCTCTACCGTGGTGCTTTTGTTGAAGACCAGTTATCTGTGTGTGTGTGTGTGTGTGTGTGTGTGTGTTTATTTCAAGACTCTGTCCCGTTCCGTGCATCCGACTGTCTGTCCTGACAACAGCACCACAGAGTCTTGACTACTGCAGCTTAATCATGATTCACTTTTAAGAAGAAATGTGGTTTCTGATGGGGAGTAGAACACATCAAAGAAATCTTAACTTCCAAAGTGAAACTTTTTTGACCAATACCCCCTCCTTCCAAACAAACAAGCCCCAGACAGCGGACTTCCTGGGGGCAGGTGTCCCGTGCACATCGTCCTAACCTACCAGAAGCTGGCGCCCCAGGTTTGTGAACAAGGGCTGAGCTTTCGCCAGTGCCGGCTCAGTCTGCCAGACCCGTGTCTCCTCAGGCATGTAGTCCGTGGAGATTTGGTCGCTGCCTGTGTGAATTTGCGATGGGCAGATGAAGGAGGACTTTTTCTGAACTATGTGTGTCCCATTTTATCATCAAGGACGTTCATCGACACAATAACATGGTGACGTTTGCACGCGGGCTTCTCGTGGGCACAGTCACTTTTCTCCTCCGGGAACTGCTCTGGCTGGCGTCAGCTGTGCTGTGAGGAACATGTGATTTTGGCTTTCGCGAAACACGAGGTCACTGCCGTGTTCCCGCCAGGACACTCTAAGGGGAAGCACATTCTTCCTGTTCAGAGAGACGCCGTGGCCCCCCGACAATGAAGCCCTCATTTCTCATTAAGTCTAATTTTAGATGTAAATCTTTTGTGTCTCTCACGTAGAACATCAGAACCGTGTCTTTTATTGTGATGAAATACACATCGATTGGCCATTTCACGCACTTCAGGGTCCGGGTCAGCAGCACTAAGCACCTTCACGTCCCTTCCCGAGATGTCCTCCTCGCTCCAGATGGCACTGGTGCCTGGGAAGCGGACCCTGTGTCACGAAGCCCAGCGAGCAGCTGACTCTAGCACGCACGCCGCTTGGCCCCGAGCGCGCTGTGCTGGCGCTGGGACCCAGAGGCGGTCCCTGCTCCTTCAAGGAGCTGCAGGATAAACAGCACAGTGTGCCCTGGGGCCCCCGAACCCAGGGTCTAGCAGCTCAGACCTGGGGGGCCACAGGCAGCCTTCTGTGACCCGATCCTTGAAGGCTGCGGGGGGCTGCAGCAGTCCAAACGCAGGGAGACGCATGTGACCAGTTCTGAAGGGTCGTGTGGGCCAGACTCTGGGGAGAGACGAAACCAGAGGTGAACATGCCATGCTGGACCTCGGACTTTGTCCCCCGGGCAGCAGGAGGGCGCCAGAGGGTTTAGAGGGAAATGGGGGGGTCCTTGTCACTGAACGTGCTGCCAGGCTAGCCGCAGAGACTGCAGGTTGGCGATAGGGAGGTGGGACGCAGGCGCGAAGATGGGTTACGGAAACCCAGGGACAGTGCGGGCCGGTGCACGAGAGCAGCACCCTGGAGTGGAAGAGACGCTCCATTTCAGGGACACGTGAAGAGGAGGCTGCAGAAAACATGGTCACGTGCAATGGGTGCTGGGGACAGGGAGGAAGGGGACAAGGATGTTGCCCGGCCGTCGGCTCAAGCAGACACACGCCCTCGTTAGGACATCTTGGGGGCAGGAGGCAGGTGTGCCTGGGACTGCAGGACGGCGGTGCCTGTGCCGGGGGCTTGGTGGCTTTAGGTTTGGGGGCGGGTGGGGCAGGAGCTGTGGCAGGGGTCGCCAGGGTCAGCCTTGGCTTGTCCTCGCACGCTAGGGAGGCGTTTGTCATCAATACAGGGAACTCTGGGCCCAGTTGTGTGACATTAGCTTTCCTGGGAGCCACAGTGAGCAAATGAAGCCTGGCCACGGGGTAGCGCCCGGGGCACTCAGGCTGGTTGGATGATGGACTGGAGGCCTGCGAGCCTTGGGCCTGATGGAGGGGGCGGGACGTGGCGTCACCGTCCCGCGTGGCCCACGGGAGTGCAGCAGAGTGTCTGCGTGTCCCCGGTGCGGCCGGTGCTGCCGGTCCGCCGTTCTCCCCCAGAGGGCGAAGGGCCTGCACATGGGGGCACAAGTGGCATCCACGCAGCTGCATTGCTCTGACGAGGAGGGGACGCTCTTTCCTTCCAACGCGCCAGCTGGTGCGGGCGTGTGTGCCCCCCGCCACTCCGGCGGCAGTGCCAGAGCCGTGTTGGAAGTGTCCCGCCGCGTGGCTTCCACGGCAGGCGGCTCCTCTGGGCGCAGGCGCTGGGTGCCCGCCTCGCATGTCCCGCAGCAGAGCCCGCCACGCGCCTGCGTCCCAGCCCCTGCTCTCCCTGCAGGATCTTCTACGTGTCCCACGACTCACAGGACTTGAAGATCTTCAGCTACATCGCTCGCGATGGGGCCAGCAACGTCTTCAGGTGCAACGTCTTCAAGTCCAAGAAGAAGGTAAGGGGCCACCAGCCCGTTCCCTCTGACGCCAGAGTGCCCCAGCACCGACCTGCCACCCTGGTGACGGGCCGCGCCCGGCGGTGGCTACTTTCGTGCGAGACGCGGGGACCGAGGCGGCGGTCTGCCATCGCTCAGTGCGAGGACGCTCTCTAGTTTCACCAGAGCTGTGCACTTAGCTACGTGCAGGCGCCTGGGCAGATGTCCCCCTGGGCCAGGGCTCCAGGAGAGGAGCGGGGACACTGACGAGGAGCCACGCCCCCGGCGTGGGGCGAGAGAGAGGCACTCGCCATGGCGCCCCCCCTCGCTCATGCAATGATGGCTGCGGCGTAGACACCGCGTGTGGCGTCGGCGGGCCAGGATGGTTACTTCTGCCTGGTGGCCTTGACCTTGAGTGAACGCCACTTGTGTGCTCGGGTGCAGACCTGCGCCCTCTCCCTCCGGGGGCCTGTGCCACCGCTCCGCCGGCCCACGGGGACTATGAGGGTCCCCGTTGCCAGGGCTCCCAGCTTCCGCGTCCATGATGCCAGGGTGGGCGACACCTGTGTTTCTTGAATCGTGGCCTGTAACGCTTCCCACCCCACACGCTCCCCGTGGAGCTCCCCTCCTTACACCTGCTGGGCGTCCCGCGGTTGGGGACACCCAGCATTTCACTTCCCAGTGACACCGCCGTGTCCCACCTTGGGGCATGACGACAGTGTCCGCGTGTGCAGCCCTTGGCCTCTGAGGAGCCTCCTGCTGGTCTCTTGACCTCAGAGGTGGGGTGGAAGTCGCCCTCCAGTCACTTTCTCCTAGCCCAGGAGGACACTGTCTGCCCTGAGGGGTGTGAAGTGTCACCTGCCTGGCCAGGCTTCAGATGTGGCGGAGCTAGGTCCTCAGTTTGGGGAAAGAGCCTATTTTTCACATTTTAATGCTGGGAGGTCCAGAGGTAGGAGTCCCAGGGCTCAGAGCTCCTCAGGCCCCAGCCCCTCGTTCTCGGGTGAGAAGTGTCCCCGGACGCAGAGCTGACTTGCTGTGGTCGCCTCACCGGCCCTGCCCGCACCGAGACGGGACAGAGGCCAGGGCTCCTCCGGCGTCACCGGGCTCAGTTGGCGCACAGAGTGCAGGGAAGCCGGCCGCCTCCCGGGGGGTTTACTCCTCTGTCTCCTGTGACTTGAGGCCCACCCGCCGTGAAGCTAAGCTCCCCACAAAGGCAGAGTTTCTGGCTGGAGGCCTCGCCCCCACCAAGTCCTGGGGCCAAGGCCACTGACCGCAGCCTCTCTCCTCCCCAGAGCCAAGCGATGCGGATCGTCCGCACGGTGGGGCAGGCCTTTGAGGTGTGCCACAAGCTGAGCCTGCAGCACACACAGCAGAACGCCGACGGCCAGGAGGACGGGGACAGCGAGAGGGACAGCAGCGGCTCCGGGGACCCAGGTAGGCCACCGCTGGGCTGGCACGCGGACACGGCGCGGAGCCGAGGGCCACTGCTCCAGGCCTTTCATGGCAGACGATCAGGGACACTGAAGCGGTCACACAGGTGGCTCCATGTCAGACACACACGTAAAGGGAGAGCCACCGCTGCCCCATCGGACCCCAGGGAAACGAGGTGGGAGGGACACAAGTCACAGTCACTGAAAGCGGTTTCCCTGTTGCTGAGCACCACAGTTCCGAGTTCTGAGAACCCTCAATGTGGACTTCGTTCCAATGTCTCCAATTTTTTATCTGGAAAATCCAAGAAGATAAACTGGGAGCCATCAGGAACACTGATACCTTTTTGGTGAGAATTTCCTCAGATCACAGTCACGTGTCTGACTCCCACGCTTCCTGAGGAGACACCTGTTTTAGGAAAACCTGTCTGGCCCACTGTGGCTTCTTCCACACTGAAGGCAGGACACAAAGCGCCGACTGTGGCTCTTTCAGGCCAAGCCAGGCTTGGATGTGCCCCTCTGTGTCCTGTTGGTGCCCTGCAGGGGACAGGAAGTGGCAGGGGCCCTCCCCTGCTTGTGCAAATGCGGGCGTGGCCTGTGGTGTCAGGGACACACACGCAGATGCTCGTGACTGTGACACGAGGCAGGTCGTTGGTCTGCAGGCTGGAGACCAGGGTGCGGTTCGAGTCCAGGGCCGTCTGCCGGCGGGATCCCTCTTCCTCCAGGGGTCGGGCCTTGGTCCATGAAGGCCGTCACCGACCGGACGAGGCCCGCCCCAGGGGGCTTCACGCCGCTTCACGCAGAGCCGGCTGGTTTCAGTGCTCCCTCCTCTGAAAGATACCTTCACAGTAACATCTAGAATAATGTCCGCTCCAAGGTCTGGGCGTCATGGCCCAGCCAAGCTGACACACGAAAGTGGCTGTCACCGAAGTGACCGGCAGTGCGGTGTGCTGGGGGGCGTGCCGGGCCAGCAGATGCGGGGAGCGCCGAGCCTGGGCTCTGCACGCATGCCCGACTGGGCGACTGGGCTGGAGTGCCCACGGCCACCTCGCCCCCGGGGGCCTGGCCGCGTCGTGCTCTCCTTGGGTCTTGTTCTTCTGACCCGCCAGGCGTTGGGAGCTGGTGCACGTGAGGCAGCCTCGTGCGGCGTGGAACGCATACCAGCCGTTAGCAGGTCGTCCCGTTGCGTGTGGCGTGTGTGACCCGTGTCGGCGCGGGGGCGGGGAGCTGACGGGAAGCCCGTGGTTCTGTGGCGGCTCCACGTTCAAGGACTCGTCAGGTGCCCTCTGGCTGTGCTGATGCCACTGAGTGTCCGGGTCGCGGACGCCGAGCTGGGCGGAGCCTTTCTCATCGAGGCAGGCCACCCCCTGCCTGCTGCAGGTGTCCTGGGGGAGCCCTCCCCCACGGGGCAGACGGCCCCCCGAGAAAAGCAGAGCCAAGAAACAAGACTTCGCCAACCGGTTGGACTCAGGGACATTTGTCTGTCACAGCTGCTGGCCCTGGGTGTCCTGCTCACGCAGAAGCGCGCGTGCTGCTGGCCCCCCTCCTGTCACCTCCTGGCCCCCCACGCCTGCTCCCCAGCTCATCAGGCCACCGTTGCCTGAGCCCTCGTCCCAGTCACGCCCTCACTGGGCAGACGCTTGTCCACTTCCTACGTGCGCAGGCTCCACGCTGGGTACCGGGGCCCCGTGGACGTGACCAGGCAGCCACCTGTACTCAGAGGTGGGCGGGTGGGAGCCAATGACAAACACGCACGGTAGTTTTAGAGAGCGTGGACGCAGTGAGCGAGAGACGGGCAGGTGGGGCCCGGGGCAGCGGCGAGCCTGTCGGGAGGCAGACGGGCGGGCTTGGAGCCCAGCCCAGCAGCTGTGTGCCTCGGTTTCTGTGTCTGTCAAATGGGGTAACAGCAGCGCCCGCCTCTCAGCTTCGTTAGGAAGACGAATGACTTAGTAAAACCGTGAACTCCATGCCTGGAACGTAGGAAGTGCTAATTAAGCTATCCTGTTGTGACTTTGAGGCCAAAAAAGGCCATTTCAGGCACTTTTGGGGTGAGCCAATAACTCCCCTGTTCTTTTTAACCCTTATTTTGAGATGCGGTCGACGGGGGAGCGGCCCGTGTTGATGCGGCGGCACCGGCGTGTCCGGCCCCGACACACGGCAGCACTGGGCGGTGGCCGCCCCCAGGTTGGGCCTTTGATGTTGGGGTCGCCGCGCCCGGCCCAGCTGGTTGTCCCCGGTGCCTGTCTCTCGTCCTTCTGCCCGAGGCTGGCTCTTTGGCCGGCCTCTGCCTTCCACTCTCACATTGCCCTGAGCCGTCGCCTGCGCCTTCGCCTGGGCCGATGTTCGTCCACTGCACAGAGCGGGTCGAGTCTTTCCCACCTTAAAAACAAAACGAAGTCAGACCGTCCCGCATCCCCAGCTTCTCCCTGCCCCGCCCCACAGCTGGCCTCTCTGAGCCTTACGCACACTTGTCCCCAGCTCCCGCTTGCTCCCCCTGCAGACGCGCCTCTGCGCCCGCCAGGCTCCATGAGCCAGCCTGTCTGGTCGCTGAAAGGCCACCTCGTGAGCGGACGGCAGCAGCCTTCCTCTGCGGTGCTCACTTGGGGACCCCCTCGCCCCCCACTCTCTGTTCTTCCGCCCTGCTTCCGGCTCCTGCCACTGCTCCTAGGCGGGGCTTCTCCTGGCCTCGTCCCCCCTCCAGGCCAGACTTGTCACCTCTGTCCCCAACAGCCTGATAACATCTCACTCGACTGCCACGGACTGTGTAGCTTCACCCTGTCAGTATCAACAGTGCACCAACCTGGCAAAGCAGCCACGTCCAGGCTCGAGGACGTGTCTCTGTTTCTGGACTTTAATTCACACCACAAAGGGCAGGTCTTACTGGGTGGGGAGCGAATGGCCTTGAGTGGAAGCGTGGGAGGAGACGTCGGGAAGCCAGTGGCGTTCCCTGGCGGACATAAGTGGCACTGATGGGTGAGGACAGGCCGTCATCTGTGGTGTTCTGTCCCCTTCCCGCCCTCTCTGTCGTCCCCGCAGGCCGCCAGCTCACGGGAGCCGAGAGGGCCCACACGGCCACCGCGGAGGAGACCGACATCGACGCAGTGGAGGGCCCAGTCCCCCGGAGCGACGGCCTGGACTTCAGCCGAGGCGTGACGGACCTCGATGCCGTGGGGAAGGACGGCGGCTCCCACATGGACGCCAAGGTGGGCAGGAGGCGGCCGCCTCCCGGAGCAGCCTGCGTCGCAGCTCGGCCGCAGTGGGTCCCCTCCTGCCCTGGGCGGCGCCTCTCCCCGGCCCAGCCCCGGCAGGCTGGCCCCCGCACAGTGTGCCTGGCCCCCGCAAGACCAGCTCGGGCTTCACCAATCCTGCCTCCCGGCTGCGGGCAGGACGATAAGGGCCGGATAGAACTCAGACTAAGAAACGCAGAGCTTGAGGCTAAACTGCAACCCGAAGACAGGACAGAAGCCCCGGGGCGACCCTGACCAAGGCCGGGAGTCCCAGCCCGGTGCCGTGTCGTGGGCGCCTCGTGCACACAGGGGGCGGCTGTGGGGCCAGTCGGTCATCGAGCAGGTTCAGCCTGCCTGGCCTGGCAGGCGACTCGGGTCCCAGCGTGTGCCTGACGTTCCCTTGGGGGCCATGGTCTTCCGTGACCGGGTGTCTGCCTCCCATGCGTCCGAGGCACCAGGAGCAGAAGTGTCTGTCCCAGCAGTCAAGTGCTCTGGCTCATAGAAGCCGACTTCGTGACAGTGCCCACCCGCCCTGTGGGGGACAGAGGGCCGGCCAGACCACTCTGCACTAACGGGGGCTCGCCAGACCCTGTCCGCTTCGGGGCCCCCTCTTCCCGGTGCACCGTCACGGTCGGTGGGTAGGAGCAGCCCCCTCCCACAGCCTCTCCGTCCAGTGGCCACAGCTTGGGAGGGCCAGACCCTGGGGGCCCTAAGGACATGGCGGGGCAGGTGGACAGTGGCAGTGTCCGCTCCTGCAGTGGGGCGGCAGGAGCTGTGTGCAGGTCCAGAACCTCGAGGAGCTCAGCCGTGCGCACAGCCGGAAGTGGGGCAGGGGTCGGACAGTGTCACCCGTCCATGGTCGGCCACGTTGCCACAGTGACGGGTCCGGGTGGGCTTTCTGCACACCAGCCAGGCAGTCACACCACTTCCCTAGAGGACATTGCGTGTCTAGCCCTCGGCTTAAGTGGGACACGTCACACGCACACACACCAGAGAGCATGGCCCCTGTGGCCCCTGCCCAGGTCACGCCTGTCCTCTCTTCCCTCCAGGTGGCAGCCCACCCCCCAGAGCCCGTGCTGACGGCCTCGCCCAGGACGCTGCTGCCACCGACCTCGCAGGCCCCGGGCCTGGGCTCGGGGACGCCGCTGGCCTCCGGACACCAGGTGCAGCTGCTGCAGCAGCTCCTCCAGCAGCAGACTCAGCAGACGCAAGTGGCCGTGGCCCAGGTTCTCCTCTGCCCCCCCCTCCCCCGCCGCGCCTTCCCCAGCGGGGGTCCCGGGCAGGTTCAAAGTGGGGCCCGGGCGCTCTGCTGCCTGTGTGGGGCCAGTGCTGGACCCGCTCTGGGCTTGGCTTGGCTGGCTTGGCGGCTGAGGGGGGTGTGGCGAGCTGGTGGGAGGCCGGCGCACACGGTCCCCCACTCCCTGGGGGCGAGGGGGTGGGAAGGCTTTGCACGTGGGAGCCCGTGACTGTGCGTGTGGACGAACCCCCTGGCAGAGACCACTTCCTGGCACCCCGACCGCCCTGTCTGCACAGGTCCCCACGTCCACGTCAGCCACCTGCTGACCCGGGGGTTGGTGCCAGTCAGCCTGGGAGTCGTGATGTGACGTGACTCCCAGGGGCTCGGGTGCATTGTCTGAGCCCAAACGAGAAGCGTCGGCTCCAGTCCCAGGAACAGTGTTGTCTGTGCCCCATAGACTTGTTGGGGTGCTGCTGCTTTGCCAAGGAGGGTGAGCGACCCCCCCTCTGCCTTCTGCTTCCTCCCACTGAGGGCCAGCACCACATCTTCCTCAGACCCCTGAGTCTGGGCCTGTCCTCGCTCCCGGCGGTCGGGCAGTGGGCAGGACACGGCCACTCGTGCCGTTTAAGGGCTGACTGCCGCGGTCTGGCTTGGCGGCGTCAGTAGCTAAGGGGGTGAGGACAGCAAGGGGGCCCCTTCGGGCGGGGAGTTGGGGGAGGGCTGGACAGGTGGCCCGTGCCCCAGCGTTGGAGTCTGCTGGGCCAGACGGACCCGGCCAGGTCCATGCCCACATTGGGGCAAGTCACCAGGCAGAGCTGTCCTTGCCAGAGCTCCCTTGGGGAAGCCTTGCCGGGGCCAGGTTGGCTGCAGCTCGGGTCTTGAAAAGACCTTGGACCCGCCTGCCCGCCCTGGGCCAGAGGCGCAGGCCTCCCCGTGCCTCTTGCGGCTGCGTTCGAGAGAGCGGGTCGCTGGGCACTGCTTGCCCGTGATGTGAGCGTGTACGAGGCTGGGGGGTTTGCAGGCGCTCCCCAAACAGCAGCAGAGACGAGTGTCGTTGGTGGCCTCTTGTGTTTGGGGGAGATCATTGCTCTTTGCCAAGTAACAGAGTTCCTCTCCAGTTAAAGCCCGTGTGGCCGTCCCCCCGTGTGGTGCTGACAGCAAGCAGCACCAAGCCTGCGGCTGCAGCAGACGCCCCCCGCCACACACAGTGCTTCTAGAAGCTTCTCCATCGAATACGGATCTGTTCTGCAGCCGTGATGCGTTCCTCTTCTGGCCCGTCAGTTGCCAAGCGATTATTATTTGTCCACGAGTGGGCTTGCTGCATATTCACAGCGAATGTCACCAGACCCATTTGAATTCGAAGTCACTGCTCGGTAGTAGAGAAGCTGTTTCTGAGTACAGTCTGCACAGGAAGTGTGGTGCTGGCCGCTCCGTCCCAAAGCCAGGGACCTGTGACTCCTCACGCTTCTCGTGTCACAGTGACACCCTGAGAGTCTGTCAGCAGCACGCCACTGCCCTGGCCCTCTCCTCGGAGATGTGACCTAGGGCAGGGCAGGCCAGGGTGTGGGGTCGCGGGCCCCTTCACGGGCCTCAGCCTGGCCACACCCGCAGGCCGGGCACCCTTAGCCTGCGCCCCACATCTGTTGGTAGGAGTTGCCGTGCCCCGGTTGCCTCTCGGTCGGGCAGTGACATGCTCGAAAGACCACCTTAGTGCACCCGTGTCCCACACTGGTGAGAGGACTTTGAGTCGCAGACTTCCACAGTCTTAATTCAGCTCAGCAAGGACCGCGAGGCCACCAGTCAGCCCCTGACAGGCTCCTCTACCTCCCTAGGTCCCGAGGGCAGACTCCGGCCACCGTCAGTTGCATCTTTCTTTGCTGCCAGGAGGTGGCAGAGGTGTCCTGCACTTCTTAACAGTGTTCGGCCCCGGGCCTCCCCACCGCCGCCACCCGCACCCCGTCCCACGTCATGGTGGGTGGTGCTGTGGCCTCACACTGGGGCGTACCCCCCTCTCCTCCGGGTGCGTCCACGTCCCCCTGGTGGCTCCGGGGAAGAGCTGAGGATGATGAGTTTCTTGCAAACACGTGCATCCTGGGGCCCTTGTTACTTACACCCCCGCCCACCCGCAGGGGCCAGTCTGGTCCTGCTGTTGCTGGCCCCGGCCTGAGACCTCCTCGGCGTGGCCTGGCTCGGTCTCAGACCTTACGCTCTCCTGGCGTCTCTCCGTGTTGTCAGGGCTGGTCTGGCAGGGCCGCCTTGGTCCTGGAAGTACGGGGCAGAGGTGCTGCTGGCCAGCTGCCCACGGTTCCAGGTTAGACGTAGTGCAGACA
>NW_006432945.1:19423868-19424925 GCF_000325575.1 Pteropus alecto | reverse complement strand
GCCCCTCTGCGCCTGCTTCCTGCTTTTAAACGACCAGATGCTGGGGAGTGTGGCTGGGGGAGCGGCGAGCCTCGAGCCAGTGCTGGGACGTGGCGGTGTCTGTGTGGCCGCAGGCTGTCGCTCTGAGCCTGTGGCTAGTGGGCCGCAGTCGCGTCGGGCCCTCTCTGTCCTGGGTGCCAGCTCCCAGCCATCGCCTGGACAGCCTGGGTGCTGCCGAGCACCGCCTGCCCTCCGAGCTCCCTCCTCCGCCGGCTGCCACTGCGCTCCTTGTGCAATAAGTGACGGTCACTGAAACTTCACGGTGGAGGTGTGGCCGGCAGAGGCCCTAGACCGAGCATGTGTCCTTGCAGCTGTCCCAGGTGCCAGCACCCTGGCCCCTGCCACGCCCCCGCCTGCGCATGTGGCCGGCACCGGGTCCAGTGTGGGAGGGGGCGCACTGCTCTGGTTCTCTGCCCCACGTGCCTGTGCTCCTCACTTCAGCCTGGCCCTGCCCCCACTTCCGATGGAGGAGCCGGAGTCCAGGCAAGTGGGCCGCGGGCAGCGGGCGGCGGGCAGCAGTCTGGGGCACTGGACGGGCTGAGGGTGGGAGTCCATTTCGGGTGGCCGGGAGCCGGGGGGTGCAGGGTGGAACGGCAGCTGGACACTGCACTCCTGAGTGGCCTTCACGACAGCCTGTGACCAGGCCGGTCGTGGCCAAGGCACTCACGCTCCGACCCAGAGAGTGCGGCCGCGCCTCCCAGAGGCCAACGCGGCCTGCGGCCGTGGAGGCGTCTGGGGTCCTGAGGCGGGCGCTGGGCATAGATAAACACGTCCCTCTGCGGCGCGGTGTGCCGGGACGGGCTCTCGGCTCCCTCTGCGGGCTGCACGCGTGGGGACAGACGGGCTCTTTGTTGCCGGGCAGAGCCGAGGGCCGGCCACGCAGCGTCCACTCAGCCTGGGGCGGGGTTCACGGGCACAGACTGTCTCAGCTGTATGGAGCCCGACGCACTGTGGCCCCTGCAAAGGCGGACGGCTTGTGGGTGCCGGCCGGGGGCAGCGGCAGCAAGTGCTTGGGGTT
>NW_006432945.1:19422148-19423639 GCF_000325575.1 Pteropus alecto | reverse complement strand
AGCAGCGTGTGGCCCGGGGTCTGGAGCGGCTGCGGTGCTGCACCCGTGTCTGCACAGCAGCGTGTGGCCCGGGGTCTGGAGCGGCTGCGGTGCTGCACCCGTGTCTGCACAGCAGCGTGTGGCCCGGGCCGGCCTGCGGGGAAGCTCCCGCCTCTTCCTCCCCGCCCGGGGACTGCAGGCTCCGTCCCCCGGACATGGAGCCGTAGGTGGCTCTCTTGGTTGAGAGATGGGGACAGCGAGGTCCAGGCCGAAGCGAGGTGGCTGCAGTGGCAGAGGGAGGACCTCTGGCTCGTGGCCCCGCTCCTGCTGGCCTGATCTGCTGGGTGTGCAGACGGGGTGCGTGGGCCGAGCGTGGGAGCCGAGCACGGAGCCCCCGCAGGCGCAGTGAGGGTGCCGGCTCCCCGGTCTGTGCGCCTCAGAAAGGCGACGCTTCCGTCTGCTCAGCAGCTCTCTTGACCATCCCCCGCTTGGAACGAGTGGCCTTAGTTGCGGGTGGAAGGTCCAGGCTGCTCCTCCTGTCCCTCAGAACCAGCAGGGCCCAGGGACTCTCGGGAGAAGTGTCTCTGTGCTCCGTTTCCAAGGCGGATAAAGCCTGATAGCCACCCACCCCCAGCATCTCCCCGCCTCGTTCTCGCCCGCCTGGGTCTCTCTTTGCTGACCTGGGCAGCAGGTGAGGCCGGCGTCTGACCAGCTTCATCTTGGCCCTTTGCAGCGCCTCGCAGTGGACAGACTCACTCCAGGTCCCCTGGCCCCCTCGGAGCACTCATGCACGTGGCAGCCTGTCTCCTCAGTGGCTCCACTTAGAAGCAGGGCCCACCCAAGGTCGGTCCTCAAGTTCACGGAGCAGGCAGCCGCCTGAGCCCCTCTGACGCCCTCCCCACCCCCGTCCATCCCCGGCCACCTGCTCTGGAGCTTCAGCCACACTCCATTTTTGGTCCAGGAAAACCCTCCTTCCCACAGGCTGCCCTGGAGCAGGCCACCAAGTTCACTCGCCCCCTTCTGGAAAGCCCCCAGAGGCCCCTTCTGCACCTCTAAGGTCACACGTGTGTGAGCAGTGTTCCTGCCTGTGGCGTAGCGTCTCTAGGCCAGGGTCTTCCCACCGAGGTCATCCCCACACCCGGTCACACCCGAATTGCAGATGGAGAACCCGGCGGGTCGGGGGCCCAGTCCCAGGTGCCATGGGGGTAAGAAAGGCACAGGGGTCAGGGCCCAAAGCCGACACCCACAGACGAGCACGCAGGGCTTCGTGACGACGGCTCCCTTGTTGAGAAAAGGCGCGTGCGTCTCCAACTCCTCGGTGTGTCCAGGGGAGGAAAGGTGGTCCAGGGGCTCACTGTCCCTGCTCTGAGCTGGCCAGCCCGTGTGTCTGGGCCTGAACGCGGAAGGCGCCTCTGTCGGGCGTCTGGCCGCGACTGCCGTTGGCCCTGACTGTGGGTGCCTCACCCCGTCTCCCCGCCCCCCGCAGGTCCCCCTGCCGATCGGCGCCTCACC
>NW_006432945.1:19420669-19421297 GCF_000325575.1 Pteropus alecto | reverse complement strand
CACATGTCCACTGGTCACCTGTCGTGGCAGAGACTGTGACAGGATTTTGTGTGCATGATCTCAGTCCCCGTAGACGTGGGTAACGTGCCCACATCAGAGACGAGGAAACCCACTCAGGTTAAGGATGAGAAGGTGTGGAGCTGAGGGTCACACCGGCAGGCCCCCAAGCTATCCCACAGTCCCAGGCCCGGTCCCCGAGGCTGGACGGCGGTAAGTCTGTGTGGCCTGGGACACAGCGGCGGAAGGCCTGGCCCGGGACCTCACAGCAGGAAGCCTCTGGGCCTCATGTTTCTGTGTGCTGAGCCCCTGCTCCACTCTAGTTAGTGCCAACTCACAAGGCCACACTGAAGGTTACCCCTGCACCCTCCTTGCCACACCCCCGTGAGGCCGGTCTGTGGGCGGGCGTGTCACCTGCCTGGAGCTGTGGGGTGGGGGTGGGGGGTTGTCCCGAACCCGGCACCCTGCTGACACCCTCCTCCTCCTCTCTCCGCAGGGGGCTCCCAGGACAGCCTGCTGGAGATCGCCTTCCGCTCAGGCGCCCTGCCCGTGCTCTGCGACCCCAGCACCCCGAAGCCAGAGGACCTGCCCTCGCCGCCCCCGGGCGCGGGCCTGGCTGAGCTGGCGCACG
>NW_006432945.1:19409694-19420538 GCF_000325575.1 Pteropus alecto | reverse complement strand
CGCTGCTGGGCAGCCTGGAGCTGCTGCGGTTCCGCGAGTCGGGCATCGCCTCCGAGGACGAGTCCGCCAGCGAGGACAGCGAGGAGGACCCGCCCCGCCTGCAGCACCTGCGGCGGTGCCAGGCGCTGGGCGACAGCCTCGACGACGAGGTGGCCGTGTAGGCGGGGCCGGGAGGGGGTGCTGCCGTGCTGGCTGCCGGCACAGTTACCGCTTCAGACGAGGAGGGGGGGACCAGCTCCCTGCGGCCGTCGGCTCCTCCCCCGCTGCAGTGTGTGGGCCGGGGGCCTTGCGGGCCCGCGGCTTTGGGACAGAGCTCCCCGGAGGACACCCCGTGCTGCGTCTGTGTGCCCAGCAGCCCCTCGCGCTCCCCGCTCTGTGGCTGGACTGGACTGGGAAGGGGGCGTCGTACGTTCTCAGGTGCTTTGTGTGAGGGTGTTCGGGTCGCCCGACCCTGCCCCGCGGACAGGGTGGTCTCTTCGGTGTGAGCGTGCACGTGGGCCGTGTCACGTGGTGTGAGCCGAGCTGCACCCACACGTGTTCCGTGGCTGGGTGTTAGTGTCGCTTCACTGGGAGCTGGTGCTGGACAGCGCCCAGGCCCTGCTGGGAATGCCCGTGGGAGAATGGCCTCTTCGCGGCCACTGGTCACTCTGGTCTGCCCACTTCCCGCCTGCGAGCCCCGGCGCTCCGCATCCTGCCCGGGCTACGCCGCTGCAGCTTTCCGAGCGTCCTGCCCCCGAAGGCCTCAGAGCCCCTGAGCCCGACGCCCCTCGGCCAGCCCGCACTGGGCGGGAGCGGTCAGTTCTCACTGCGAAAACAGGAGCGGGAGCCGGTGGCCAAGACAGCACAGGTGCCCTCTTCAGAATCACTGCCACTTGGGTCAGGGGCCACCGCTGTGCCACCCTCGCCCGGGTCTGCGGGCCGGTCCTCGAGCCCAGCGAGCAGCCGTTTTGCCATCTCGGCCCCACGCGGTCCCTGTGCCTGCGGGCGGCTCCGCTGGCTTCAGGGAGGCGGGAGGGCTGTGGACGGCTGCCAGGCGCCCGAGCAGTGCGTTCAGGGAAGTAGGTCTTTGTACTGGGCGACAGGTGACAGGCCATTCGAGGGTCAGTTGGTGAGGATGAGGCTGCCCCACAAAGGAGGTCCTCGGCCGTGATGTCGCTTTGTAATCTACGCGAGTGGCAGCTTCGTGTGAGCCTGGGTGTCGGAGGCGGGACGGCCGCGTGTGCGGGAAGGGCCCGTGGGCGCGTGCGGCTGGTGGCGAGGGCCGTGGGCCTCTGGGGTGTGGGAACCAGCGGTGGACTGGGTCGAGGGGGTGGCTCTGCTCGTCTCGTCCCCTGGTCAGTGTGGGGCTGGGTGCAGGTGCGTGAGGACAGGGCAGCTGGGACCAGGGGCTCCCCCAGCGGGCACCCGGGCACCACAGCACTGGTGCCTTCGGGGGTGCAGGGCCCGGCCTCGAGGCCTGCTGCCTGCAGGCCGGCGCCGAGGACCCAGTCTAGTGAAGCCAGTGGGCTGGGGTGGGTGTGGCTGGCTCTGATGGCCAGGTGAGAGCTGGGTGGGGACAGGTCCTCCAGGGGCCCTGATGGGCCTGTAGAGGGAGGAGAGGGACTGGACCGGGGACCTGGCCCATTGAGACCCTCGCCCAGAGTGCTCCCCGGGGTTCCAGGCGCCTGCCTGGGCCGCATCCTCCACAGGGAGACCCAGACCAGCACCTGCGGGGGCTGCGGGGGTGGGAGACACAGGACAGCTCCAGGGGCCGTGAGGGGGAGCCCTGCAGACCCGACGTCCCCTGCACGTCCCCAGCCCCGACTCCTTGCTCTGCAGCTCAGCCCTGTCCCCTCTAACGCACCTCTGCTCAAGCTTATGTGGAGGACAAGTGGACGCCAGGGCCACCTGCCTTCGTGTGTGCCCCAGACCCCCGGGACGTGCAGGCTTGGGGCTCGGGAGGCCTCAGCATGGAGCGGGGGCAAAGTGCGCAGACGGAACTGTGCGGACTCTCGCCTCACACTGCCCGTCACCGCTCCCTCCAGACCTTGCCTCTCGCCCCCCGGTTTACTCTGCCCCCTGCTGCTGACACTTTGCCGTTAACTCTGTGGGCTCAACTCTCTGGGAAGACTCTGGTCATGCAAGTGCCCTTACCCCCGGGGGTGTCACTGTCTGTGGCTTTTGCTAATAAACCTCTCTTTTTTCTAAAAGCTTTCTCTTGTCTTTTCTTGCTCCTGCGCCCCCCCGCCCCCCTCTTCCTGTCCCCTCGCTCCCCCCCTTCCCAAGCCGGGCCTCAGCGCCCAGGCAGCGCTGTTGGAAGCAGCCCCCGCGTCCCCGAGGGGGGCGATGGGGCCTCTGGCTGGAGCCCACACGGCTGCCCCAGTGGCTCTCGTCCGGACAGGTGGCAACATCTGGAGATGGTTTTGACCTCCACAAGTGGGGGAGGGATGCTGTTGGCAGGTAGCGCATGGATCAGGGACGCCACCAAAGCCCCGCAGAACACAGGCAGCCGACGTGCCAGCCGTGCGAAGGGACAAGCCCCGTGGACAGCGTTCCCAGCTCTCCCGGCCCAGGCCTGTCACCGGCCAGTGTGCGGGGGTGTGGCAGTGGCAGCCAGTTCAAGTGCTTCAGAAAGCACGACGTCATAGCCATTCTGAGACATCACCGAGCCTGTCGAGGCCACGCCGTCCCTGGCTGCACATCCAAAGCACACGGTCGGTCGGGCAGCTTGTTCCAGAGCCGGCTGCACGGAAGGCCGGGCAGCCACTGCCTGCGTGGCCTAGAGGGGTTCGCGTGTCACGGCCACACAGCTCCGACGCAGGGTGCGGCTCTTCCGTGAGGTGTGGGGGGATGTGGCGGGGAGGCGGGGTGTTCATGCCACGAGGGGCTCAGGGACCCAAGGGCTGACGTCACGGGAGTCAGGCTCCTGTGGCCGGGGCTCCATGCGGTGTGGCGGCAGCATCGGCCGAGCCGGCCCTCGTCTGGCCGGGCAGACTGACGAGCCGCATTGTCTCGTGTGTAAGATGCGGCTAAAACACGCCATGGAGAGTGGCCGAGACCGCGTCCAGGCGCCCTGCAGGGCAGCCGCGCCTGCGCCCGTCAGCAGTGCCCTGCGGGGCGCACTTCCCGCTGTGCCCACATGGCACTCGGGACCGGACCGGAGAGTCGCCGGGTCCCAGTCACGCGACCTTGGTGTGCAGGGCGCACCTCGTCCCCGGGAAAAGTGCAGCTCAAGCGCCTGCCGGCAGCGCATGCCACGTCCCGTGACCCCTGGGTGGCCCCGGTGGTGGCTGCCCTTGTGTCGAGCGTGTTCCGTGCCCGTGACACGGCCTGGAGGAGGGAGCGTGAGCAGACGGGCCGGTCCTTCCCTGGCTCCCGCAGACTGCGGAACTCCGAGCAGCCTTCTCGCCCCCACCCCTCCCCGGAGCCCCTCCAGAGCCCAGCCGAGGGGCACGCGTGACAGTGACGTGCGCGCAGAGAAGTCTGCACGGGCCCAAGCGGCTTTCCCATCTCGGCGAACAAGAGCAGAGTGAGCATTGGGCACCTGCCCAGAGTCACTCACCTGCGCTTCAGGGAGCCAGGGCCAGGCGGTGAGCTCAGGGCGGTGGGCGGTGGGCAAGGAGCGGGGTCAGGCGCAGGACCGGGAGGGGCCTCGTGGCTCGGGCTCTGCCACGTGACATGCCTGCGGGAGACGCGTGGGTGCCCGGAGGGTGAGGCCACCCTACTCCCCACCTGTTGGCTCCTGGTGGGCGGCAGGAGCAAAGGGAGGTTGGTGCCAGGGGCCTGAGAGGGACCGCAGCCCCAAGTCACAGGGAGTGGGGATGGGGGGCCCGGAGAGGCCGCTGAGCTGTGAGCCGCACAGTGGGGGACACGGCGGCGCCCCGCACCGCTGGGCCCAGTCGGCGGCATGCTTGCTCAGAGATGGGGAGGGCCGGGCCGCCTGCGGGCCTGCCGTCATGGTGGCGCACGCCGCAGAGATGCCACAGTCTGTTCCGCCTCCGCCAGAGCAGCTTTCCTCGTGGGGGGCTGTGGCATGCATGGCAGGGCGCCCCCTCTGCCTTCCGCACAGAGACATGTCCTCCCTGTCCCAGCCCTCAGGAGCTCTCACCCCCAAGCAGCTCCCAGACCATGCGGGGTCCCTGCCAGCGGAGGCTTCCCCACGCCAACGCGGAACAGCGCTTGGCCCCCGTCCCTCAGTGCGGGCTCCCCGAGCTGAGGCCGGGACGGGTCACCGAGGGAGCAGCGTGAGGGCCAGGCCCTCCCTCCAGGGCCATGCCCGAGTCACCTGCTGAGCTGCTTAGAACGAGTTGCCAGGCCACCCAGAGTGTCTGGTGCGGCCGGCCTCGGGGGGTCTGCGAATTTTGTTTCTAACAGGTTCTCACGGGTGCTGACACTGCAGTCTGGGCACCTCACTTTGAGAGCCACCGTCTTAGAGGAGACTCAGCCTTCAGGAATTGCCAGGGGTGGGGGTGGCCGGTGTCCCCGGCAGCTTAGCTGCAGGGGCGGGGGTGGCGGCAAGGACGGCAGGCGTGCAGGGCCCTTGGGCGCGGCCGGGCTGTGACTTGCCGCTTTATTGGCATCGCTGTGGCACGAGGGGGCGTGGTCATTCGCCTGGCCTGGCCTACTGGGAGGCCTGGCAGCTGGCCGAGGAGGAGAACCTGTCCCCAGGCCGGGCCCACTGCTCCTTGCCCCAGAGGGCTTTGAGCCGGCGGTAGTACACCCTGCAGCTGAAGCCCTCCTTGAAGCCACCGCGGATGTGGCTCTTGAGGGACCGCAAGCTGGGGTACATGCGGCAGCAGGCCGCACACTTGTAGCCACTCTGCTGGGCTGGGTGCCACCTGGAGGCCATGAGGATGTCCTGGGACGTGATGGAGTCCACGGCGTCCGGGCCGTGCCTGGGCTTCTGCGTGGCCTCTCGCGGACACGTGTCCTCCGGGGAGGAGGAGGAGCAGACGCTCTCAGCCAGACCCTCGGGAAGGCCGCCGTCCCCCCGGCCCTCGTCCCACAGCGCCTCTGAGAAGCTGCGGGCCTCCAGGCGGCTCTCCACGTCCGCACACACGAAGTAGCTGTAAGGGGAGAACCACGGCCGGTAGACGGTGCAGTTCCGCCTCAGCTGCTCCCCGCTCTGGGCGTCCCCTAAGACGCAGTCTGCAAAGGAGAGGGCTGGGTCTGACGCCGCGCCTCGGGCAGGCCGGGGGCGGGTCTGGGGTGGCTGGAGGCCGGGCAGCACCAAGGCCACCTCCACCCGCCCCCCGCCCGGGGTCTGAGTGGGGAGAGGCCGGGCCGCCCTTCCGGGCCCTGCTTTGGTCTGGTGTGGAGACTGCTCCCCCCGCACTGAGCCCGGGGTCTGTCGCTGCCTCCTTGGAGGACAGACGGGGCACAGCCAGACCGCCCGCCTCCCGCAGGCCGCCCCGCTGCCAGTACCAGCCTCACTGCCCACCGCACCCGAGAGGGGGAGCAGAGAAGCCAGGGGCCCCAGCAGGGCACCAGAGGGGACCGCGGGGGAGGCAGCACGCAGGCACCTTCTCTAGGGGTCCCGTCTCCCCGCTCCAAGACGCCTCACCTGGAGAGAGCAGCGCGTGCCGCAGCCTGTGCCGGAGGACGCTGCTCGCGAGCGCCGGGGGCCGCGCCTGCGCCGGGCTGGGCGCCGCGCTGGGGAGCGCGCTCTTCGCGATGTCTGCGGTGCAGAAGGGGCTCGGTGAGCTGAGGGGGCGCGGTCCCTTCGTGTCCCACCCGGGACGTCCCCGCAGGCCCAACCTGGGCGCTGCGTGGCAACCCCCAGGTGAAGAGGGCCCTCTGCTGCCCCCAAGGCGGAGCGGTCCTGAGGGCGTCCTTGGGAACTGCAAGTGGGGCCAGTGGTTCCTGAGCGGCAGGTCCAGGGGAGGCTCCCACCGGGGCGCGCGCTCAGCCCCCCTGCAGCTCAGCACGCGTGTGTGCGCGTGCACGCGTTCGTCGGTGTTCGGGAGGCGGTCCCGTGCGTGCGAGGATGTTGGGGGTCCTGTGTGTGCATCCCTTGGGTGCACGATGTCCAGGAGGGGGTCCCGTGTGCACGTCGATGTCCGGGAGGGGTCCCACGTGCAGGGGAGTTGCCCGCAGGACCGGATGGAAAGGCCGACTCTGGCCGGGTAGTCTGTGGTCAGTGCCTGAGCCTCTGCATTTCTAAGCGGCTCTCGCGATGCTGACGCTGTAGGGGCACGGACCACAGTGCCAATACCGTGTCACAACGTCTGCCCTCGGCGGCCCTCCTCTGAGGCTGCTGCGGCCGGGCTGGTGCGTCTTGGTTCCCAGGGTCAGGACAGGGCTAGGCCAGCGAGCGCCCCACGCAGACAAGCTGTCAGCTCCAGATGCCACGTGGGTCCAAGAGGCAAAACTTAGACAACAGCGTCCCCCACCCTTCCCTGGCCAGAAGCGAACCAGCCCTGAGACTTCTCACCGAGAATGCGGCATTTGGAAAAGCCATTTTCTCCCATGTGTAATGTGACTTTCTCACTAAATCGTGGTCCTGTGACACCATCTGGTAGCGTACTCAAAAGCTTCAAAAACTACATTTTTGTGGCCCTAGTGGCACCAGAGTTTACCTGGCAAGCTGGTGGCGCGTGAGGACATAATGTCGGGAAAGGCGCTCGGGGCCGAGGAGGAAATCCGCGGTCCCGAGATGCTTAGGAGTGAGAAGCTCTCCATGCTCGGACGGACGCGGGCGCCAGCTCCCCCGCCGGCTCCCGAGGCGCCCCAGCCGGCTGGGTGGGGGCATTCCGGGCACGGCTGACATCACAAGGAGACCCGTGGTTCCACTCACCCGCCAGGTTCTCTTGCAGAGACGGGTGGGCCTGCTGCGGGCAAGGGTCACACCGTAGAGGGGTCCTGCCTTGTGGCTCCTCGGCGGCCGGTCTAGGCTGGGAGTCCCAGAGAGAAGGCCTCAGCGTGATGTCGTCCGCCCGCTTTGCTCTTTAGTGCCACTTACGAGCTGCCGCCGTCTCCCTCCGGCTCCGGGGTCTGTCTGAATAAGCTCCTTGCTTCCACCCGCTCTGCGTCTCCTGCTCCTCCCTGTGCACACGTAGACTGCCCCGGGCTGCTGGGAGCTGGGTCACAAAGGCAGAGTCCCTTCGTGCGCACAGGCTTCAGTGTGTTTCCTGGGAGAAGGGACCAGCCATTGCTTTACGGGGTTGGCGCCACCTGCTTTTGGCGAGTCACTGAAGCGCAAGTGGGCTCACCCAACAGCGCTTTGCTCATCGCAAGTGACTTCGGCTGCGACCAGCCTGGGTGCCCCGCTCGCCCGCACGCTGGGGGGAGGTGACGTGCCACTCTGAAGACAGGCCGCAGGTGCCGCGTTCTAGGCAGTCGTGACAGCTGTCAACGAGGTGCTTCAGGGCTCCAGTGGACATGTTGTGCCTTGAGTAGTGGCGGCCTTGCGGTGGCCGAGCTCCGACGGCCCAGCGCTGTCCTCCTGCCTGGCCTGCTCAGCTTGGACGTCTGCTGGACAGCGTGGAGGACGCGTCTCCCTCTGCCCCGTCTCTGCCCCCGTGGACGGAGCCCGCGTGCCGGGGGTGCGGTGTCCGAGCCCACCCACTGCGCCGTTAGCCCTGTGTGGCTGGGCAGACGCCCCGCCGTTCGGCTGCCCCGTGTTCATGTGGACCGTGGCGTGGCTGAGCGGCTGCTGGTCTAGAATCTGGTGAGTTGCACACACAGGACAGGTGCGTTGGCGCATCCCGCACCGCCAGGCACCACGGGGCGAAGGGCGGGAGCCGTAGGCGGCCGGGCCTGTGGGCAGGGCTGTGACCGCGCTGTGCTTCGGGTTGGTTCCTGAAGGGTCGTGGGAACTGGGCGTCCGGTTGGCGGGGTGTCCGTGCTGGTGACTCAGGGGACATTCAAGTGGTTGGTCAATATGTAAAATATGTCTCTCTGTTTGTTTCCCACCTGCTTTCTGAGTCCCTTTCTCGGACAGGTAAGAGACGACCTTTCCTGTGGGCGACTTGTATCCCCTGATGTCCCCTCTGTTGGGTGTGCATGTGGGGGTGTCGGGGGGGTGTTGGGAGGGCCACCATTGCCATTGTTTTCTGACCGCCAAGCCTCTAGCCCTGGGGGGGGGCGCAGAGGTGGACACTAGTGCCGGCTGCAGGAAGGGCCACATCCTCGCATGTGGGGTGAGGGGAGCCCCAGCCAGGCCCACATTGCAGAGAAGGGCAGCTTCTCGCAGCCGGAGCGGGGGCCCGTGGACCAGTCCCGGGGGTGTGGGGGCTGCTTCTGCACGAGGTCGGCCCGCAGCACGGTCAGCTTTTAAGCATTCGTGTGGAAAGTCAACCATTAAACCGACGTATCGAATGCCTGTTATTGTGCGAGGCCCCGAGCTTCACAGAAAATAAACATCACTTAAGATGCTACTGCCCCTGCCCCCAGGAGCTCCCCGCTGTCACAGAGACAGAGTTGTAGCGGGTGTGGTGGGCTGTCTGCGTTGTGTAAGAATTCCGTGTGTGTGTCCTGAAGGGCAGCAAGGAGCACGGGGTGTCCAGGATGGGGCGGCGCCCGCAACTCACTTACGTTTATTAGAAACCATTTTACAATGGCAAAGGCCAGAGCCACAATCAGGAAACACAGAGCACCTGGGCCGGGCAGTGACATTCGCGCTGCTCCCCCGTGGCCCCTGCGCCTCCTGGTTTGAGGGAAAATAGTTAAGTGACTTGGTTTCCAAAGGCTTCTCTGCTAGTTTGCAGATACCACAGTTAAGGAAGAATTAGAAGGAAGTGGGGCGTGCTGGGCAAATTATGCAAATCTGCATGAAAGGGGCCAGGTCTCAGGAGTGGGAGCAGGAGCTGGGGGCCCTGTTGGGAGGGCTGTGGCTTCCCCCCGGAGCGTGAGTCTCCGCCTGGAACCCACCTGCCTGGACCGCTGGCCCGGGGAGCGCTCGCTCTGCACCCCTACGTGTCCCCAGGGGCGCTTGCCCTGTGCAGCGGTCCGGGTCATTCAGAGGTGGAGGCGGTGGGGTCCGTCCACGGGGGAGGGCTCCAGTCCTCTCCCACGGCTGGCCCCTGTCCCGAGTCCCTTAGAACAGACCTGCTAGGCCGTTGGCTTGGAGGGGTACCTGCCGAAACCACGCAGAGAGCAGCACCCGGCCCAGTGCGGGGGAATCGGTCGCGCGAAGGTGGCGGGAGGGAGCATCCTCGCCCGGCTCAGGGAGGCTTGGCGAGGGTGCACTCGGCAGACGGGCTGACAGGAGAGAGGCCACCCCGACTGGAACCCTGCCCAGGGTGACGTTATGGGGCCGCCGCCGGGGGTGGGAGCAGAGTGGGCTGCGGCCCCGAGGTTGAGCTGGGTTCTGGGCAGGCAGAGGTGGCCCGTGCCACTGTGCGGACCGCCTGGCTCTGAGCCGTCTGTATGACACGCGCTGGAGCTGTGCCTTCGGCCTCCGCAGTTCTCTGTCGGCAAGGTGGGTTTGGCCCGTCGACTCCACATGTTTACTGAGCACCTACTGTGTGCCAGGCCCAGGCCGGCTGTCCGAGATACAAAGATGGATGAGATGCAGCCTCGGCCCTGTGCGTGCTCACGACCCGTGGGCCCGCACTGCCCATGACAGGCTTGTTCTAGCAAGGGGTGGTCCCCGGAGCACCGTCCGCAGGCAGGCCTGGCGGGGCCAAGCGGGGCAGGTACCAAGAGGCCCGACTCTAGGGGCGGAAACCGGTTCCGGGCCAGCCTCGCCATAAGTGGCACTGTGGCTCCGGCCGTTCGTCCCTCTGAGCCCATGTTCTTCGCCTGCGAGTAGACGCCTTGCCGTGCCCGCCTCCCGAGGGCACGCTGAGCTGCGTGTCCGTGCCTCCTGCCTCCTGCCTCCTTGGAGCTGAGCACTGGCCCCGGGGGTGACGCGCTCTGGCCGCTTGGCGCCTGTGTGCAGATGGCAAGTCCCGCCCGCGGAGCCCACAGGCGCTGCGCCCCTGGCTGCTCAGTGGGGTGGCCCCAGTTCCCGGCCGACGCCCCGTCCCTCTGCCAGCTCTGTCCCAGGCCGAGTGGGGGCTCCGTGAGAACATCCCACCCCGCTGCCTCGTGCTCATCCTCAGCAGGCTCAGCCACCCAGGCGAGGGGTCAAGCATGAGTCAAGGGCAAGTCAGCTTTCGAGCTGAAGCTGCTCACTGATTAAGTAGTCTCCATCGAGAAAGCGGGGCTGGAAGGTTCAGGGGTGCCTGCTGGACATCTGGAGCCGCGGGCAGGGTGGGGCGCACGGCCCCTCACGGCTCTCTCCCTCCACAGCTGCCTGCGGCATGTTCGAGAACGTGAACGCCGCCCTCACGCCCCAGCCCCAGTCTGGCCGCCCCTTCCCCCGCTCGTCCTGGTCGCCGGCCCCCGGCTCTGCCGCCCTGGGCTCTGCAGAACACGGCGGGCCAGGGCTCTGGGGAGGCGGCAGCCAGCACCTCGAGGACCTGGGCCAGGCCGTGGGAACCAGAGCGAGTGACCTCCTACAGTGCACAGAGCCGTGGAGCGGGGCCAGTGCGGGCACCGTGGAGGTCAACGCAGCCGCGGAAGCCCAGCTGGCCAGTGGCGGGGGTGGCAGGTGAGTGCAGCCCCCATGCCCGCAGGTCTGTGGGCCCACTGGGGGCCAGGGGCCAGCTAGGGTCTCCAGGGGACAGTGACCCCAGGAAGGGATGCGAGGGTGCCATGTGACGCGGGCTGGGCCCCAGGCCTCACGCGCCCTGCAGGGGGCTGCATGGGGAGCGAGCACTGGGCCTTGAGGTTCCAGTTAGGACGACCGAGCGGACAATAACCGCCGTGGTCCAGAAGCTGGAGGTGGACTTGGCGCAGCCGCCGTGAGCTGTGGGCGCCGCCCTGACTGTGGGCGGAGAAGCCAAGGGCCGGGGCGGGAGGGGGGCGGTGGGGGGTCC
>NW_006432945.1:19404261-19409677 GCF_000325575.1 Pteropus alecto | reverse complement strand
CGCCTGCGCCCGACAGGGCTTCCTGCCCAGGCTCCACGGTCACAGACCAAGAGCCACCTGCACTCCGGCCTCAGGGCCCCCGCGCTGTCCCGGGCGGGGGCGGCCACCGCCAACATGCGTGTCACTGTCCCTTTGCAGGCCGTGGGAAGCGTTCCCCCGCCTGGAGCCCCCGCCGCCTCCCGCGACCCGGAAGCGCACCCCTCGGGCCCTGAAGACCACACGGGACATGCTGATCTCCTCCCAGCCCGTCCTGAGCAGCCTGGACTGCGGGGCCGAGCTGGTCCCCGGCCAGCCCCAGGACGCCCCGCCCGTCCCCGCAGAGGTCACCATGGACGTGGTGCATGGGGGTGGGGCTCTGCCCAATGGCCAGCTGTCCCTGTCGGTCCCCGACCTGATCCACCAGGACAGCCAGGATGAGGCCAGACTGAAGGCCACCGAGGGCGGAAGGGCCCCCTCTCCCGGACCCGTCCAGAGAAACAGCCGCTCACTCAGCCCGAGCCCCACCAGCCCGGCTGAGCGGCCAGAGGACAGCGGCCTGGACAGTGAGGGCCCGCACCCTGACCTGCTGTCCTTCGAGTAGGGCCCCCACCGCGGCCCTGGCCGGCTCAGCCATCCTCCCGGCGCCATGCTGCCCTCCCGGGGCAGGGCCCGGCCGTGGATGGCGGAGGCCGGGGCCGTCCCCACTGGCTCCCTGAGCTCTGGGCCCGGCCGGCTCCGGCTCCTGCTGGGTGGCCGGGTGGGACCTCCCTCCGGCCAGCGTCTCCGCTCCTGCCTCTGCTGGCCTCGGGTCAGGCTGGGCACGATGGCTCTGGCTTGCTGACGGGCGCAGACCCAGAAGGCCACCCACTGATGCGGCCCAGCAAGGCTGCTACTGAGACAGTGCAGGCCCTGGCAGTGGCCCAGCCTTTCTCCCTGTGGGCGCCCGTCCCGGGCCTGGGACCCCCAGCAGCCTTGTCACTGGGGTCTCGGGCAACCCACCTGCCAGGCGCAGAGCTCAGTGAGCTGTCCCTGGGCCGGCACAGCGCGCTGCCAGCCGGGAGGGCCGACCAGCTCTGTGGGCACTGAGCCTGGGAAGTGGCTGCACAGCGTGCTCTGGTCTTCTGGGCACCCAGGAGGTCGGCACTCAGGGTCCCTGGGAGCCAAGCAGAAGTGGGGGGCAGTGGAAGTGGGACAAGGACGGGGCGCAGGCCGCAGGGGACGTGGGGAGAGCCCGGGCCTCTTGACCTGGCGGCCACTATCCACTCTGGAGCCAGGTCCGAGCCTCCCGCCTGGGGTCGCTCCCGGCACTGAGGCCACGAGCTTCCCTCTGCTCCCGCCTTTGGGACCCACGTGCGGTGATGCGGCCACCCCACCCTGACTGGGTCCCGCCCTCCGGGGTAACTGCTCTGTGCTGTCGGGGGGTGGGGGAGTCCCCCGCTGGGGCCCGGGCCGCAGGAAGAGCCCGTCCCTGTCCTCGAGCAGGGTGGCCGCGTCGCCGTCCTCCCCCGAGCCCCGCACCCCGTTTTCGCTCACTGTTCCGCTCACTTCTCACCTCAGCCTGGGCCCTGCTCCCCACCTCTGTCCCGGCCTCCTCCTCCCAACTCCACCCCGACCCCCGCAATCTGCGGCCCTCCCTGCACAGCCCCCTCCTGTCTCCTGCCGTTCTGAAAGCAGCGCGGCTCGTGCCTGTCCCCAGGAGGGTCCGTGCACACATCGCCCTGTGGGCGAGGGCACACGTGCAGGGCCGTCACAGTAAGGGCATGGGCTGGGACACCTCGCCTGATGTGCAGTGTCCTCTGGACTCGCAACTCGGGCGTGAGTTTCCCAGAGTGCCCCGGGTTCTCCTGAGCGCGGCGGGGTGGGGCAGGGGGCCTTGGTGCATGGCGCACCCGGCCTGGCCTCCACAGCAGGGGCTCCGTGGGCTCCGACGGGCCTGCGCTCCTCCCAGCACCGGGCGGCTGTGGCTGGGTGATGCTGTGGCCATGGGTGCGAGGCCGCAGGCCCAGCCGGCCCGGGCACCGTGCTCCCTGCCCCACCCCACCCCCAGCCACGCTGCAGCCCTGGCCCTTGACCCCGATCAGCACGGGGTCCTACCAGCGGTCCCAGCACCACCGCCACGGTGACCCAGGGTTCCCCGGACACGTCTGACACCAAATAGGGGCTGGGGGCCCTGCTCCAGCGCTGACGGTCCTCCCTGCCCCCCGGCTCAGACCAGCCCTGTCCACCCCGCTTCCCGTGTCCGCGCCCAGCCTCACCGCCCTACGACTGCAGTGTGGGAGCCACCCTGACACGCACGCGTGCTCGCACACGCACACACCGCACGCACGCACGCGCACATACACATGCAAAGCAGCACACACGCACACACGCATTCACACACCAGCACACGTGCACACTCGTGCATGCTCCGCCCTCGTCCTAGATCCGGCTCTCTGGGAACCTGGCCCTCGGCGGGTAGGTCTAGGCCAGGGGTGAGGACGGACGCAGGGCCTGTCCTCTGTGTGCACATGTGGACTCTGGGGCCCAGTCTCTTCTCTCCCTGTCCTCCCCACCCCCTTGTCCCGCGCCCTGTGGGCAGCGCTACCTGAGCTTCCGGAAGCTGGGGGGGGGCGTTCCCTGGAGGGGAGGATGTCCCTGTCACCTCCAGTGGATGATGTGAGTCAGACACACGTGATCCACCCGGCTGTCGAGGGGCAAAGAGATTGGCCCGGTCGGGGCGGGGGCGGAGATTACAGATCTGAGTATTTTCTAGAGATTTTATATTTATATTTTAATAATTTTCTGGTAGAAGACAATGGCACAATAAAGAGATTGATTTGGTTTTGCTGGTCTGGTTGTGCCCTCCTGACGGGGGTGGTGGTTGGTGTTCCGACCTGGAACGACCGGGGGCACGGAACGTGAGGGGACGGGCCACCAGCCTCCGACCCCTGGCCACACGTGACTGTCCCTCTTCCAGTGGACCATGGTGTCTCGGGCATCGGCATGACATTCGCAGGTAAGACCTTTGGGAGCAGAGGGGACACTGGTGACGGATCATCCTCCAGCCTGGTGACTCAAGCTAGACTTACTGGGGTGACATTGGTCGGTAACGTTACGTGATTCTAGGTGCACAAGGTCATAGCGTGACCTCTGTGTCCGGGTTGCGTGCCCCCCACCCCGTCCCCGCCGGCGCCCCCACTCTGCTGTGCCCATGAGCTTGTTTTTGTGTCTCGATAGTTTGTTGTTCTGCGTTTTGTGTCCCACACGGGCGAAGTCCTGCAGCTTGCGTGCTTTTCGGTCTGACACTCAGCACGACAGCCTCGAGGCCCATCACGCCGTCACAAATGGGACGATTCCGTTCTTTCCGTGGCGAGCAGCGCCCCAGTGTGTACGTGCACCCCCCTGGACGTGGGGTACAGATCTTTTCAAATTCATTTGTGCTCTTCAGATAAACAGTCGGAAGTGGGATTGCTGGGTCACAGGGTCGTCGTGGTTTTAGTTTTGGGGGAACCGCCACTCTGTTTGGCATGATGACTACACCAGCTTACGTTCCCGCCAGGCGCACGAGGCTCCTGGTTCTCCAGGTCCTCGCCAGCGCTGACCTCTGGCCTTTTCCCCGATGGCCTCCTGGGGGTGTGAGCTGGCTCTGTCCTGCGGGAGGAGGACGGAGCTGGGTGTGCTTGCAGACGTCCCTCAGGGAGGCGCGGGCTACTGCCAGATTCTGTCGGTGATCTCAGAGAATGTGGCTTGGGGCAGAGCTAGCCCAAGGCCTGTGTCACATCCAGGGATGCAGAGGACTCACACAGCTGACAACCGGCCAGACCTCGAGCCTCGGTAAGAGGGAGGAGGTGGACGAGGGACAGGGAGGGGTGGACGAGGGACAGGGAGGGGTGGATGAGAGACAGGGAGGGGTGGACGGGCCTCTGTGCCGCCTTGTCACCCACCGCGTGACCGTGCTGGGGGCTGGGCTCTGCTGTTGAGTGTGCAGGGGACCCTGGCTACGTCGGGTGTGTGGGGCCTGAGGCGGAGGCTCAGGCCATTTCCATGGGGATCCCCCTCCCCACATTTCTCAGGACGTGCGGGGGACAGTGTTCCACCTTGGGACAGATCCTCGGGCTCGCCCACAGAGGATGTCCCCGCCCCGTCTGAACGGGTCCTCAAACGTTTCCTCAAGCTCGAGTCCCAGCTGTGTGGTCGAGGACCGAGTGAGCCCAGGCCCACGAGGTGGCACGTGCCTCACGCAGCAGATGGAGAGCAGCGGGTCACAAAAGCTGTGTCTGGGAGGTCGGGCCCGGGGTGGGGGACATCCCGGGACGTGAAAGGCAAAAGCCATGGGCACACTGGGAGCTGTCCAGTGAGGGCTGGCTCGTCTAGGCGGACTGCATGTCTTCGTGGGGACTCAATTCCTTGTCCCCACTTGGGGAGCCACGGTGGGGCCTTGCAGAGTGACACCTGGGGGACCCTGGAAAGCAGCCATCGAGAGTCGCTGCCAGCACCAGCAGGCTAGGTTCGGAAGCTCCATGGGGTGGACACGGCGGGCAGGAGGCTGGTCACCTCCCAAAGGCCCCACCTCCAAACACTGTCACGTCGGGGGCTTCACTGTGTGGCAAAGCGGGACACAAACATTCCACCTGCGATTGTAGCAAAAATCATTTCAACGCTAATGTAAGTGTGCCGAGCCCACCAGCCAAAAAGAAAAACTTCACTCGGAAAGAAGTTAGATCCAGCAACGTTTTGTCTACAGAAGACACTTAACCCAAAATACATGGGGAAAAGAATGAAAACCAAGGTATGGGGTGTCATCTGCTGGGCGAGCCCGAATAAGGGAGGCAGGGATAATTTTTAGATGCTGAAAAACACGATGAAGGCAAAAATCTCGAGAGACAAACAGGGACCCTTCGTGAAACGAAAGGAACAGTAAGATGGTCAAACAGCTAGAAAAAGCCACACGCCTGCAGCGCCGCAGCAGCTCTCCCCAGGGCGCCGGGCGCTGACCCCAGCTCGCCGTCGGGCCGAACGAGACTCGCTTCTCTCCGACTCAGAGACTGGACGGACGGACAAAGAGACCCGTCACGGCGCTTGCTCTACACGGTCTCTAGTCTCGAACACGCTGAGGGTGGCGACGAGAAGGCGCTTTACAGCGAGGAGGGCGGCGAGCAGACGCGACGTGCACACAGCGCTCACCTTGCGCTTGGCCAGGGGCCGTGGGGACCAGCGGAGTCACCTCCGTGCCCCGCAGTCCGGGCTCTGTACGGACGAGGAGACGAACGTGTGCGGGAAGCAACCGCACAGCCGCACGGCCCCGGCGCTCAGAGCTGGCCGGGCGCTCGGGCTCTGGAGCTGCTTTGACCTGCACGGCTCACGCCGCGGCGGCGGGACGCGTCCGAAGGGGTGTGAGCTCGGCGCTCGGCTTTAAATGTGTTTGTTAGAAAAAGATAAAAGTTGCAAACCAGCCAGG
>NW_006432945.1:19395709-19404197 GCF_000325575.1 Pteropus alecto | reverse complement strand
AGAACCAAAGCTGGCCTCGAAGGGGCCACTAAGACGCAGAGAACTGATTGATCGAAAAGTGAGCCGCAGACAGACAGAGCGAAGGAGGCGACTCAGCCACAGCACAGCTTTAAAACGCTAGAAGAGTCTCAGGAGGAAACAAAGTAGATAAAGTCCTGGAACACACGGTGCCGAAACTGGCAAAATAGCTGGACAAACCAGTGAGAATCAGGGGTGTTCAAGGAGGTATAAAAGACGTCTCCCCTTCTTCGCCAGAGCCTCGGAGGCGGCCTTGCAAGAACTCCAGCCAGCTCTCGAGGGGCGGATCACCGCACCTTACAAAGGTGACGCCGAAAATAGGCAAAGGAGGAAGACGGCCTTGTATGATTCCGTCACGATTCCGTAAATCTGCGTTCCACCGAGTTTATGAGTTTTCATGCAGAAATCTGAAGCGCAGCGTCGACTCCCTGAAGCCGGCCGCTGAGTGGCCGCTGAGCAGCGTGGCTGCGTTAGGCGACGGGACGGCGTGGCATCGGCATTCGATGCGTGTGGTTCCTGCTGCAGCACAGTGAGGACGAGGGGACAGACGCCACTGCCACCCGGGGGGGACCTCGTGCGACACAGCGATTCATCCGGCCACCCAGTCCGGGAATAATCACCGGATGTATTTTCCATGCCAAGGATGGCCGTGGGCCCTGGACGCTGACGCGCATCTTCACACCACACAGACAGAACAAGGACTCGCCTCGGGCGTGCGTCCCAGCACCAGCCGGAGGGGCTGGCTCGCCCCGTCCGTGGAGTGTGGCCGCATCCCCGTCTCTGCTGGGGGGCAGCTGCAGGAGCTCACGATGGCTCGCCCTTTGGGGCTCCAGCCACAGCGCGTGCTGGTCACAGAGTGTCTCCTCAGTCACGTGGAGAGGCGGGGCCAGTGTGGGGAGTGGGACGCAGGTGCAGCACCCGTTCGCCCCACACCCGCCGGCCGTACAGTCCGATCGGGTGGCAGGATTCCCAGGCCCAAGACCAGCTGCGGTCTCCTTGGGCGGTGGGCATACTGTCAGTCACCCCGCACGCCGAGGCCGGTCACCCCCGCACACCGAGGTCAGTCACTCCTGCACGCCGAGTGTGCACGCCGAGGAGGACACAAGGGAGCCCCCCATGCTCCGAGGCACAGCCAGCAGGGACAGGAGCCACACCGGCTCCATAAAATGCCCACGTGTGTCACTGTACAGAGCCACCGGTGCTGCCGAGTGGGGGGACATCGATGGGAGGGGCAGACTCGGGCGAGGTTGTCCAAGGCAACGTCCACCAGCAAGACCAGGACCAGGAGCGAGCAGGAGGCGGGTCGCCGGGTGGTGGGGAGGGAGAAGCCCGTGGCCAGGAGGCACAGGTGGGGTGGACAGCACTGGCCGGGGGGCGGGGCCCGGCCACTTCTGACGTGTGCACATGTCACCGGGCATGATCCGGCTCAGCAGAGAGGCAGCGCAGCACGTGTCACCACCCAGCCTCCCGTTCCGCAGATAAAGAAATGAGGCCCAGAGGGGGCGCAGCCTCCAATGTCACGTAGCCACAGCCCTGGGACTCGGGCTGCACCTCACAGCTGTAACCCCCCGCCCCGACTGAATGGTCCAAGGTGACGTCACCTGTGACATGCGACTGTGCCACAACCCAGCAAGGGGATGGGCTCCAGCTGCCCCGACGTGGAAGAGGCTTCAAAGCTTCTGGCGGCATGCAGCGGGGCACACAGGACGGCGCAGTCGCCTTGTCTGCTTATCTCCGAGGACTCAGCCTTCCAGGACGAGCCGGGCCGTGGTGACATGTCACCCTTGTCCTCAAGGCAAGACCTTCACGTAGTCGCTGTTGCAGTTCTCTGGGGAGCAGACGGCAGCCATGCGTGAGCCCCGCACCCAGCGCTCACGCCCCCAACCTGCCCTGGGGCACCGAGGCCTGTCCCTGGCACACGTGCGTGAAGCCTGCAGTGGCGGGGTAGCACGTGGAACAGGAGGGAGCCCGGGCATGCCCACAGTGAGGACATCTGAACCTCGTTCTGAGGCCACAGCAGGGGGTGCGGGGCAGGGGTAGGCAGGGCTGACGAGCAGACAGCTCGCTGGTGACACTCCGCTCTCTTCTCGGTCTTGGGGACAGCCTCTAAGGGGCCCTCTGGGACACGTGCCCCGTTCTCCACCACTGGAACTCGCGCGGCCCCCGCCTCCCTCTGTGGCCCATCTGGCCTTCGGGGTCCTAGCTGTGCCCCTCATGCTCGTCACTCTGCGTCTCAGCGGGAAGTGGCCAAGGGCGTCACCTGCAGCTGAGCTTGCAGAAGGGGACCTGGTGAGCAGGCCCCAGCATGGGGGACAGAGCAAGGGGACAAGGTACAGGAAGGTCACTGTGCTCAGGAACGGCCGTGCTCGTCTGGCTAGCGGCAGGGCGGTGACACTGGTCCCCAGGACGCCTTGTCCTCTGCCCGCCTCCCTCGGGTCATCTGCTCTCAGCCGCCAGTGGGTCCTGCTATCTCCTGCCCCGGGAATGTAACTGAGTGTCCCAGTGACGAAACAGCCAAGCTGGCAATGTGTGATAGCTGCCTGGGGCCGTCCAGGGGCGTGGGCTCCCCGCACGGTCCCCACGTGGCTGCACACCTGCAGAGTTTGTCCCCAGAGCTAGGTGGATGGACACTTCATAAGTACCACACGGAACGTCACAGGGGGGACCAGCGGAAGCAGCTCCCTCACCTGAGGACTGCCTCTGTGTCCATCTGTCCCCAGACCCCTGTGTGAAAGCAGGCGCCCGCAGCTGCCCAGGCTGCCCAGCCACCCAGCGCGGAGCATGTCGGCTGCCTCGGGCCCCCGGCAAGCCGGCTCCTCCCTGCAGGCGCTGTGGTGGGCCACTCTGGGGACCGGACTCGGGTCGCTCCCTGACTCCGCCATTACCGTAAACGTCATCCAGCTCCAGCCGGAGCCTCCCCTCACTCAGGCACGGGCCGCTTCTGGTGATTGGCTTCTGAAGGGCGACCACCAGCCCTTGGTTTGGCTTCTCAAACTTGGAGATCAGTTCCTTCAAGTTCGGGAAGATCTGCTTCTGAACGCCTTCCATGGTCTGCAGAGACACAAGAGGGACACCCTGGTCACCGTACAGCTGTGTGTGACATGTGACACGCCCAGCGCGGCCCCCGCTGGCAAACCAAAGACAAACGGCTTAGTGCAGGCCCCAGGGTCAGCGACCAGCTGCTCAGAGGCCTGTCTGTCAGACACCCGTGACCCAGCCACTCGGGGTGAAGAGGGTGACCATGTGGGTCCCTCTTGGGCAGTCCCTGTAGACACACCAGAGCCTGGCGTCGTGGATTGCTGGCAGGAAGGGCAAATGTACGGCTTCCACGCTCGTGAACTCAGAGTCCAGGGAAGAAGAGGACGCGGAGGCTGATGGAGGCCGACGCAGGCCGCAGGGCCCACCAGAGGCTGCATGCTTGTTCCCTGTCCGCAGCTGGGGACCAAGGACAGCTCCTAGCACACGGGACCACCGACCGCCAAAGGCCTCCGCTTCCTCACACTCAGGGGCTCGGCTTTGTGGCTGTCACTGGCTCCCGGTGGCTGCCGCACTGCCCACAGAGGGCAGGGGTCACGGGCTGGCTGGCCTGCCGGGGGCTCGACTCCCTGATGGCGTCAGGCTGACACTGAGGTCCTGTGGGGAGGCCTCAGGCGAGGGACCCCGTCCGCCTGGACGGCAGCATCGCAGGCCGCGTGAGCTGTGGCTGGCCTGCCGGCCCCTCCGGGCAGGTCGCCCAGTTTGCCAAGGTGGGCACGAGGGAGGAGTGGTCCAAAGCACACCACGCTTCAGAAGACAGTGCGCTTGGAAATCATTTCAAACTTGAAAAAGGTTGCAAAAATATTTTTACGTTTCCATCTATATTCTTTACTCACAACCCAAATGTTAGCATTTTATCTGCTTTTGACTCTTTTTGTGTGTGTACATATATATGTGTGTATGCACGTATATACATTCTTTTAAAACTTTTTGTGAGTTGCAGACATGATGGCCCTTTAACCGTAAATGCTTCAGTGTTCCCTAAAGACCAGGCTGTCCCTCATCCACACTCGGATGCAAACGAGGGGGTCCGCTTCAGGCGCCTCCACAGCCGCCTCCTCTGCGGCCTTGTGCAGCTGCTGTCCGTGCTGTCGCGCTGACGTCCCCTTTCTGCAGAAGGGGCGTGTGTGCGCGTGCGTGTGTGTGCGCGTGTGCGTGTGTGCGCGTGTGTGCGCGTGGATCACTGTATATTCTAACCTCTTTCAGACGGGCACAGTGGATACCAGCATTTGATGATCCTGATAAATCCTGCAGTAAAGTCTGCTTGACCTTGAACTGCAGGTGTTTCAGAAAGGTCATTTCAAGACCCCCCGCTGGTAATTAAAGAGTCAAGGACATTGATTATACACTACTTCCTGAGCCAGAGAAGGAAATTCAAAAGGAGCAAAAAAGTTTACCTCTTTTAAGCTCAGCTCTCAGTAAACCAGGAAAATTCAAGAGACCGCGGACGACCCGCTGATGGCCTTGCCCCGACCGCCCGAACCCGCAGACGCCCATGTCTGTTAGCCTCCTCGTCGGCAGCCGTCATACCTGGAGCCCAGGTGCATGCAGCTGGCGGCTAAGGAACCAGGACTGCAGGTCCCTGCCACCTTGGTGACACAAAGAGGGCCACACCCAGTGCCTCCCCATACTCTGAGAAAGGCAGGGCCCCCATTATCACGCGATGCTAGCTCTGCACGGCGTCCCCCCGTTCCGACACCTCTGCTCGGCGGGCGCAGTCGAGGGGTGGCCGTGGCCTCCCCCAGACGCCTGCGTGCTCTCACCTGCAAGCTGTAATATCCGTTTTCCTCTTGGAAGATGCGGTACGTGTAGATGAAGTCCTTAAACCTGTGGGAAGAGGGCTGGGTGAATCGCATTGTTCGTCCATGCAAACCCAGGCAGCGTCCGCTGCGTCTGTGTGCACGGCCTCTGCCAGCTTGGGATCCCAAAGACACCGGCCCTCTTCAGACCCTCCCATCTGTGGGGCTTTGGTGTGGCGTCCCCGTGCGGGTGGTGGGAGCCTGGGCTGCAGCGAAGGCGGCGGGCCTTGGTGGCCCTCGCTCGGCGCTAAGCGGGAGCAGCTAGCAGGACACCACGGGGCTGTTCCTGCATCCTTTAGTGAACGCTGTGTCATCATCCTTGTGAGACACCTCGGTGTAACTGAAACGAGGACGTTGGGATTTCGTCCCGAGATGTGACGTGTGCTCCCTGGGACAGGAGCTGTCAGCTAAGGAATTCGACCGGAATTTAGACAACAGACCCAACCTGGCAGCTTCCAAAGCAAGAAACAGCACATGTCGCCATGTGTCTCCAATTCCAAGATGTCATCGATTACAAGCCACAGTATCAATTTAACGGCAGCTTCCGGGAGAAAAGGGCGCACGTTAAATGTCTCTATCAGCTGTTAAACAGGTTCCGATGCCACAGAAAACACTAACGTGTGAACACAAGAGTCAAACATATTGACGTGAGCTTCTAATGATCTGACTGGCCCCTGTGCCAAGGAATCAAGTGACTGGTGTTTTGACAGAATTAGGAAGTCAGACAGCAAGTTACAGCCTTAGGGACAGGTGGCCCGGCCCCTTCGCTGATTGTCTGGAGGCTTTGCAATTGGCTTCAAGCCCCAGCCCTGTTCGTGAGTTTTCCTGAGGCCTGGATACACCGGTGGGTGACCCCAAATCACATGATGAGCAACGCCAAGGTTCGCATGCGTGCTCGTCCACACGTGCCTGATTAAAGCGTCCCCCAGCTGCGGCGAGCACTCACGTGTGTCTGTTCACAGAACATGGTTCTGAGCAGGCCCAAAAAGGCTCATGCATTGCATTTGGTTGATCACATGGTTTTCTGAAACCCAGCCACCACGCAGCTGAAGTTAAAGTCTTAAATAAGGGACCATTTTTACCCCAGGCACAAAATTAAATCAGAATGGGCTACACTAACTCTGAAACCTAAATCTGTAAAACGCTAGGAAGAAATAGGAGAAAAAATCTTTGTGGATTGAGTCAGGCAAGGATTTACTAGATACAATGCTAAAGCCACAACCCGTAAAAGAAAAAAAATGGATGAATTGGGCTTCATTAAAACCGAGAACCTCTGTCCTTTGAAATATACTGTTAAGAGGACGAAAAGAGAAGTCACCAAAGGGGAGAGAATATTTGCAAACCGCCTAAGCCCATGAGGAACTCGCATCCAAAATACGTAAAGAATCGTCACGGCTCGATAAGACAATAAGAACATACAATTTTTAAACAGGGGAAACATTCGCATGGACTCGGCATCAGAGAAAATGTTCGGATGGCTTACTTGCCCCTGGAAAACCTCGGTGCTAGTCGTTAGCGAAAGGTGAATTAAAAGCACAGCAAGACACACCGCACACCTGTCAGCGTGGCTAACAGGACGGGCCACACGCAGTGTCAGTGAGGGCGTGGGGCCGTCAGGACTCCGAGCGTGTCGGCGAGAGTGACGGTCCCTTTGGGAAACGGCCTGGTGGTCTCTTAGAAACATAGACCTGCACGGAACACACGATGCGGCCACCCCGTTCCCCATCCTTTGCCCGGAGAATGGAAGCACGCGCACAGACGTGGTCACAGGCGCACAGACGCGGTCACAGGCGTCGGCAGCCGCGTTAGTGGCGAAGGCTGTTGAGTGAGGACAGACTGGACCAGTGCCTGGAACGGCACACTGCCGGTTCCCGGGGACCCTCGCGACGGCACCTCTGGGTGACGGAGTCCGGTAGGAAGCCTGCTGCTCCGTGCCCAGTGGGGTCACGTTTGGGTTGGTGCTGCACTGGGTCCAGCTGTGGGGCCAGAATGCAGATGCTGGGGCCTGGGCTGGGGCGGGAGGGGGCCGTCGCGTCTTGGGGGTCCGGGCTATGCCGGTGGTTTCATGGGCGCGTGTTAGGGTCAAAAACGCCCCAGCCGTACCCTTTATATTTGATGCCGGCGATTCCGCAATGAAGCTGCACAGGGAGCCGCGACACAGACGGTGTAAATGGGACTTACGCGCGCTCCAACTTTGCTTCCGTTCATTTTGCATCTGGGGCTCTTGTTTTCATGGTTGGTGGTTGGCGTGAGACAGAGAAAGCGCTTCCTGTTTGCGGTTAGGGCCTGGCCCTCCTGTGACAGTGCGGACAGCGCTGGGCGGGGCCCCTCAGATGGGCGGCCATCCGCTCCTCCGCAGCTCACGGCCCTCGGTGTGCGCGACGCCCACACTTCCGGGGACCCGCGGGTCGTCGGCCGTGGAAGACGGTCAGGTGCACGGGCTGCCAGGGGCCGTTGCTGAGTCTTCGGTGCTACGTCTTCAGCTGCGATTCTGAGGGCTTAGCAGCCGGGCCTTCCGCGGTCCCCCTGCAGCGGGTGTCACCTGGTTGGGGAGGTGACGGGGTTGCCACGCCCGGGTCTGGGCTCAGCGCCTGGACGTCCCGCACTGGTGTTGGTCTCTCGCTGTGACCACGGTTGTGGGGAGATCTGTTTATGTTTGAGTTTTAGTTTTATTTTAACTAAACTTCAGAGATCAGTTGGAGGAAATGGGATCGAGTGTGTCCTGTGAAGTCGGCTGTGTGTCTTCACGTTTCTGGGCCACGACGGTGGCACCCGAGCCAGCAGAGGCTGTCCCAGCAGCCGTGACGCCGGCCTCCACTCCGGCTGTGAGCGGCGTGCGCGTTGGGGCCGCCTCGCGTCGTGTGGTGTGCCGAGGTGTGCGGAGGCACAGCACCCAGGCTTCGACCCCGAGGAGAGGCCAGGTGAACTCTCAAAGAAACAGGTGCCAAGGTGCTGGTGTCGAGTCGCACGCCGTGCGTTGGAAGTGACCTGCATCTGGTTACGTGTCGGTTACGATGTAGCTAACCAACAAAACGCTGGCAGTCACAACGGGGTGTGGGAAGACACCTGTGACACCTTGAAGAGAGCCAGGCACGCACGGTCCTGTGCAAGGTACCACGTGTGTACACGCGCCTGCACACGCGTGCTGGCATCCCAGAGACAGCTCCGAGCGCGAAGCTGAGATCGTGTCTGCTTGCTCACTGGTACCTTTCTCTACACTTGACTTTTCCGAAACAACAAAAACGTTTGAATTGTTTTTTTCCCCCCTGACCTTGGGTTTTTCCAAAGACCTCAGAATCTGAGAGCTGGAAGTGATCCCTGGGTCTCTCCATCTCGTTCTTCATGTGCTGCCTCAGCGAGGCCGTGCGCCTCGCCGCGGTGTCCCGTGGCTGGAAGGTCCTTCTGCCTCCGAGTCCCGTGGCTCCGCGTGTCGACTCCTCTTTGACTGGACCAACCACAGAGGCTCAGCGGCTGTAGCGTCTGACGCTCAGGCGTCCCAGCCCGTCTTGCCCGTTGGCGTTTCCGGGAGGCTCTATCAGGCTGTGCAATCAGGTAAACACTTCCTGTCCTCAGTCCCCATGGGCCACTGCTCCATGTGGCTTCCTTCATCTCTCACCTGCCCCGCGATGTTCCTG
>NW_006432945.1:19387926-19395664 GCF_000325575.1 Pteropus alecto | reverse complement strand
AAGGGGCCACACACCAGGGCCACCCGCCACACCCATGGCCCCCACTCGGGCCCTCGTAACGCGCGTCCCAGGGCACACGCTGAGCAGAGGGCGCCTGGGCGGTGGAGGCGGCGTGCTCACACCGTGCCCAGCAGGAAGCGGGCCCCGCTCCGCTGCCACCAGCCGCGCCCTCCCCGCGCGGGATGCCCTGTCTCCCTCGCAGCATCTACTCCCGCGGGACCGCCCCTCCCGAGGGCGGGACCAACGCCTGCGGTGTCGGTCCTGGTCTCCGCGTTACGAGTGGTTTCCACATTTGTTTTCGGGTACCCTCCTCTTAGGCTTTACCTGTAAGTTTGCTATTAACTTTAAAACTCTTACATGCTAAGGAGTTTACTTATTTACTTTTTCTGTCAGTTTGTCAATAGCCTTTACGTCGTTATAACCTCGGTTGCTTTCGTCGTTGTAATGGCCACGTTTCTCAGTCTTTTCTCTTTTGGTTTCTGGGTTTCATTTCTTGCTTAGAATGGACTTCTCAACCCCAGGAATTCTTTGAGAGTCCATGTTTTTTTCTAATGCACATGGTTTCATTTTTTAAAAATAAGTTATTTATTATAACCACTTTGAATTAATTTTACTCCCAGAAGTAAGAAAGGCCTTCGGGTTTATTGATTTCTAAGTGACCAGCCAAGTTTCCCAACACAACTAGCTGTCATGGTCTCTGCTTCCTGATTTGAAATGCTCTTTTAATCACGTGCTAAATTTCGTATGTCTCTGGCCATATTTCTACCAGACTCTATCCTCTATTCCACTGCCCTGTCAGCACCACACTAGTTCCATCACTATAGTCTTATAACTTATTTTATTTCTTATTTTTAAATTTATTTTTCAATTACAATCGACATTCAATTATTTTATGTTAGTTTCAGGTGGACAACGTAGCGTTTGGACATTTACGAAATTTATGAAATGACGCCCACTGTCCCCTGATTAGTCTGGTCCCCACCTGGCGCCACACATCGTCATTACAGGATGGTCGACCACCTTCCCTGCGCTATGCTTCGCAGCCCGGCGGCTATTTCGTAACTGCCAATCTGTACCTCTTAACCGTCTCCCCTTTGACACCCAGCCCCCAACTCCACCATACCTGGCAACCATCAGTGTGTTCTCTGTAGCTACGGGTCTGTTTCTGTTTGGTTTTTTTCCTTAGATTCCACATGTGAAATCATGTGGCATTGGTCTCTGTCTGTCTGATTTCCTCAGCATAGTTCCTCTAGGTCTGTCCATGCTGTTGCAGATGGCGGGATTTCATCCTTTTGATGGCTGAGTAATATTCCATTGTGTGTATCACCCCTTCTTTATCCAGTCTATTGGTGGACATCTTGTATTTTAATATTCGGTAAAGCTAGTCCTCTCTTTTTTTAATCAGAAAATTCCCACTATTCTGGCAGGTTCCCTGTGCTCCATGTGTCACCTGAATAAAGTTTACTATCCTTGAAGAAAAATTTCAAATTTCATTGATTTTTTTACTGGAAAAATGCTAAATGTAGAGATTAATTATAGTAAACCAAAATGCTTCCAAATTGAGTCCTTCTGTTCACTGTGGTCTTCTACTAGATATTGAAGTTTTCTTCCCACAAGTCTTTCACGTTTCATATTACATTTATTCCTGCATAGTATTATTTTTTGCTAATGTAAATGAGCTGTTTTATTACATTTTCTTACTGGTTATTATTTCTGTGTGGGAAAGCTATTGATTTTTAAGTTTCAATTTATAAACATATCCTTATAGAATTTTCTTATAGTTTTTAGTTTTTTTTTTCAGTTAAATTTTAAACTTCACAAGTATAAAATCATTTCAACTGTGAATAAGAACTTTTTGTCTTCCTTTTCAGATTTTACATTTATTTTCTCTGACTGATCAGACTTGCTAATATCTCCAGGGAAATATTACATAGCAGTGCTGATAATGTTGTTGGCTCTTCACGATTTTAGTGAGAATTCTGGTGCTTCATGTGGCCTTTGGTCAAGGAAGTCTCTACGCCACACGATCAGGAAGATGTTTGTGTGGGGGGAGGGGGGAGTTGAGGGGTGGATGTTGAGTTTTATCTAATACCCTTTAAGCAAATCTGAGTAAGTTATGCAGTTAGTAACCTCTGACCTATTAATATGTACTTAATAGTTTTTCTAATATTCTCGATGCCTTAGATTGGGCCATTCTTGAGCATAATGTATTTGATGTGTTACTGGCTTCTACTGGGTGAGTAGTTTGTTGAAAATGGGTATTAAGTGAAATTGAAATTGGTCTAGAGTTATCTTACGTGTGTCCTTTTTGGAAAACATTGTCTTTCCTTCATGTATAAAAACTGAGGAGTAAAAATGAGTAAAGAAAAAGACAATCAGCCAAAGCTAAAAAAAGAATAAAGAACGCGGTTGCACAAATCTCAAAAGAGGAAACACGCAGGGCTAAAAATACGCAAAAAAAATCACTCATAGCCTGAAAGTTCAAGCTGCAGACACCTAAGGCCTTCTCTCTCACGGTCATGTCCTCAGCGTTGCATAGAGAGGCACATTTCCCAGCCTATTCTGTCCTCACGGCCCCTCGTCCTAAGGCACCGTCCGCGTGGGGGAAGCTGGGCTTTAGTTTCCGTGATAGCGGAGGAGAAGCTCGTTAGTCTCCAAGGTGCTGACCAGCACAGGCCCCTGCCACTGCTCGCTGCCCGGGCGAGCCGAGACCCTCCCCGGGCACCCGAGGCCGGGCCTGGGGCGCCATGCCGAAGCGGGCTCTGGCAGCACCTGATGTGCCCTGGCACCAGCAAGTGGGAGAAGCCCAGGCCTCTGTCTGCCGTGCGGCGCCTGCTCCTGCAGCCCCAACAGGGACAAGGGGGAGGGGCGGGGTGTGCGGAGCCGGGCCCCACCTCACAGAACTGGAAACGTTCTCAGTATTCTGAGCACCGTGAATGAAGCCAGCAGGACAGATGTGAACACCTGGTCTCTCAGCTAGAAGTTTCTCTGAGGGCCCCTGGCCTTTACCCGACCAAACAGACGCCGTCACGGCTGTGTCCCCTCGCCCCCCGTGCTGCCTGCGGCCCTTCCCCTCGCCATCACCCCCGCTTCTGCTGCCCCAGGCCGGCTGCTCGGGCACAGGCACCGGGCGGGGGCGGGGGCCGTGGGGGCCGACGCAGCCCTCCCTGCTCATCAGGGCCACACAGAGCGAAGCTCCGTCCTCCTCCCCCGGCACCGCGCTCACTGCAGCCGTGGCACGTGGAAGGCGAGGCTACTCACAAGACGCAGACACAGGGCGCGCTGGGCACTGACTCACTGTCCCTCAGCAGGCAGCTGCCGTCCGCCCCGTCTTGGAGCAGCAGCTTCTCGCAGGCCCTCTTGGACAGCGGGCCGTGGTAGTAAGGCAGATCCATGGGGGCCCCGCGGACCCCCGACCAGCTCCAAGCCCAGGGGGGCTCTGAGGAGGGGGCTGGGGGGCGCTGGCCCCGCGGGAGGTGCCTCTTCCTGCTCTGGCCGTCGGGAATGACTTGAGGCTGCTCTGTGGACTCAGCTGGTATAACAAGAACAGGAAATGAGAAGTGATGACCACAGCTTTCAGTTCGTAGATGGCCCAAATGTGACTCACGGATGTGGGTGAGAGGTGTCTGAGCGTCCGGCGGGGCCGTGTAGGCTGGTTGGTGGACAGACTCTGAGGCCCTCCTGGGGCTTCAATGGGGAAGTCAAGCTCCCAGAACTAGGGTGCAGCGGCATGTCACCCCAAGTGACCAAGGCCCACCTCCACTGGCTCCGGTACCCCTTGTAGGGCACACATCACTGCTTCCTGTTCAACAGGAGCCCATCTTCGGCTGAAGCTGCCTGTGATCGTGCTGAGCTCCGAAAAGGCTTGGAAAGCGGCCAAGCGCCACGTGGGATCGGATGCATTTGGACACATGGGAGCAGTCAAAAGGGCTTCCAGGGGTCAAAAGGCACGAAGGAGGGATGATGCCAACAGGAACGGAAAGCAGCTGGACTCTGAGGGGGACGGCCTGTCCCTGGCCGAGGCTCCTCGCCACGGGGAACAAGCCCGTCTCCAACACCCTTGGCACTCGGGGACGCAGCAGGTGCAGGCGGGAGGGACACCGGGCTGTGCAGTCAGTGCAGCGATGCGTCCCCATGAAGACCGAGAAGCGTCTATCGGCCAGCGACACTTAACCCGTTTAGACCCCTGGCATTGACGAGAAAGCCCCTTCTGCTTGGCCTCTTCCACCGTGGTCTGTGACCAAAGGTGTCTCTGTGACCTCAGGGCGGGAGGCAGCCCTGGAGGTAATTTCTACGGCCTTTCCCCAGCTTTATCGAGACATAACTGACAGATGACACTAGGTTTCCGGGTGCAGTGATGGGTTGATATTATATATGCCCCTGGAATCACTCCTGGTTTCGTTAGGTGCAGCGGTGGCTGTAAGGGCACTGTGCTTCCGTGAGTGCTCACCCGTGGCTGGGTGGCGGTGTCTGCGGCTCACCGTGTGAACGACTCTATTTTGGGGGGTATTGAAGGTTTTTCAAAATAAAAAAAAAATCTTCCCCTCTTTATGTTTTGCTGATTCCATGCCACCTTTGAGAGAAGCTGCACAGGACACGGCCACGCCGGTCTCTCGTCTATGGAAATCAAAGCCTAGTGACGTGTTCGCAGACACCGCTGGCTGGGCCCGGGGTGGGCCCGACCCAAGAAGGGCTAAGCAGAGACCCTGAGTGAGGAAAGTGGAGGAGACGCGGAAGGGAGGAGAGCGGCTTGGCGGGCGGCAGAGGATGGAGACGCGCCTCCTGGCAACGGCTGGATGACGGGGTCTCTGTGCCGTGGACGGGGGGCCGCACGCAGCGGCCGAGGTGAGAGGGAGAACTCGTCCACGCAATGAAGAGCAAAGCGGGCTCACGGACAGGAGCAGCGGCACCCCGCAGAGCAGGCAAGACGGTCTGCAAACCGTGCGTCTACAACGGGTTAACCTCTAAGTAGTGAAGAACGCACACACCTCAACAGAAAAAACGTATATCCGATTTTAAAATGGGAAAAGGACCTGAATACACATTTTTCCAAAGAGGACATACAGATGGACCAAGAGACACATGGAAAGATGCTCGACGTCACTCATCATCAGGGAAATGCAAATCAAAACCACAATGAGACACCATCGGACACTGTGGGAATGGCTGTCATCAAATAGACGCGGAAGATAAGTGCTGGCGAGAATGTGGAGAAAAGGGGGCCCACGTGCTCTGTGGGCGCAGCCACTGTGTTTGGGAAACGGAGTGGAGGTTCCTCAAAAAACTAAAAAGAGAACCATCATATGACCCAGCAATCCTGCTCCTGGGCATATATCAGGAGACGTCGAAAACGCCAATTTGAAAAGCTATCTGCACCCCTGTGTTCACTGCAGCGTCACAGAGCCAAGATGTGGAAGCAGGCTCAGCGCCCACCGATGGATCGACGGACACAGTGGCCGTGGCACACACGCACAGCGGCGTGTCACACGTCCACAAAGAGAATGGAGCCCTGCCGTCTCTGACGACGTGGCCGACCTCGAGGGCATTATGCTGAGAGAAGTCAGCCAGAGGAAGACAAACACCATAGGATCTCGTTTTATGCAAACTCTTTATAAAAGGGAGAAAAAAGCCAAACTCATAGAAAAAGAGGTCAGACCGCTTGTGGTTACCAGAGGTGGGGGCAGGGGGACTTGGAGGGAGGGGCCTGGAAGGTGCAAACTCCCGGCACCAGGTAGGGCAGCCCTGGGGACGTGATGGCCAGCGTGCCGGGTGACGTGTGGGACCGTGAGGGGGGCAGGCCCTAAGAGTTCCTGTCACAAAGTGGATTTTTTTTTTTTTTTGTATTTCCATGAGAGGAAGGTGATTATGAAAGCTGTGGTCCTCATTTCACAATGCATGCACGTCACGTCGTCGTGCTGGATGCCTCAGACTTACACAGCGATGGGTGTCAACTCTGTCCCAAACACCGAGAGGAGAGCGAGGCCATCTCTTCGTTTCCCACAGGCCTCCACTTCCTGGATCCGGTGGTGCCTGAGGTGGCTACACTCCTGCCCTTGGCTTTTTGCCACTTTAATACATTTTCCTTTGCCGTAAACTAGCTGGTGTTAGTTTTTATTTTCTACTAAAGATGTCAAATCAACCCAGCTTACAGGCAGAAGTCTGTCGTCCAGTCCGAGCGTGCAGGAGGCCAAATATGAGTTCCACGTTTGCACAGTGAGAAGTCCTATGGGAAGTGGACAGTGCGGGTGAACGCGGTGGAAGGCCAAGGCCACCCAGCCGCAGCAGCGTGTGAAACTCGTGCTCCCCAGGAGGCCCCGCAGGGGGCAGACGGCATGCGGCCTCCCGCTCACTCCCTGCTGCCTCATTGTAGAAGAGAAGCTTCGTCCGTCTCCCCAGACAGCTGGCCACGGCGGCAGCATCGTTCCCAGAACTTACGCTACAGTGACGTGCCTCTATTCCTGGCCTCCCCGTGACTCTGGGGGCCGACCTGGCCGGGGCAGGGTGGGGTGCTGCAGTGGTCCAGCACAGTCACTGCCCGGGTCTGGATCCCCGGCCACCACTCAGCACCTAGTGCAGGGTGCTTTGATATCTGTGCCTCCGTTTTCTAGAAAACGGGGGTGGCGATTATACTTGTCGTACAGGGTTGCTGAGAGGGGTAATCGAGGACATGCACACAGTGTTCCTGGAACAGAGTCAGGGCCCGGCCTGTGGTTTTTGTTCTAGAGTCAGAATTCCCTGGGGAGGGCAGCGCTGTCTGGGTGAGATGCCTGGACCTCGGCAAGCATCTTGGGACCACGAGACCTGGCTGCCCTCTGAGGAGGATCTGTGTCCTTGACGGTGGCCCCGAGCTGACCGAGAGGCCCACCTCCTTGGGACTTCCCATGGGGGGACAGGAAATGCCCCCCATTTAGGCTGTTTGAGTGGGTTTTTTTTTTTTTTCAAAGAGGACCCTACCGACACACTGACGTATACTGAAATTTTGCTGTCTTAATTGGTTTGGATTTTAATGTGATCACTCAGTGTGTGCCTGGTCTCACCACGACATTGAACTTGTGCAGCTTCTGACCCCCCTCGCCTTGAACTGCCCGATTTCCCCAGGAGCCTCTGGCAACTGTTGACATGCAGGTAAGCTTCTGAGCTATGTGCCAATTTTATATGACAGAAAATAATTTTATGTGCCTCACTTTAGTAAAAAATTGAAATACTCAGAAGCAAGCAAAGCCCCTGAGGAGTGGAGCTGGCGTGCAGCCTTGCAGCCTGCAAGCAGCCACATCTCTGCCTCCCTGCCCGGCGGCCCCATGCCAGAAACTGACCCCTGCCACCTCCAGGCCCTGGGAGTGCTCCAAGAGGTCTGGGGCTGCCAAGAAAAGGCATGCACACACATGTACGCACATGCCCATCCAACCATCCATCATCCATCATCCATCCACCATCCACCCATCCGGCCATCCATCCATCCGTCCATCTACCCATCATCCATCATCCTGCCAGCCGACCATCCATCTATCATTCATCCATCCATCTGTCCATCCACCCATCATCCTTCATTCGTCCATCCAGCCATGAAATGAGTCATTCATGCAGGGGTCAGAGATGCCTCCCTTGCATGACCTTTCAGGGGCACAGGGTCCACATGGGCCCTGCCCAGCAAGGCCTTTCCCTCGACTGAAGGTCCTGTGTCAGAGAGGTTAGGGACGGGGCAGCAAGAAGAGGCTGAGGGGCTCCAGGGCATGGCTGG
>NW_006432945.1:19384797-19387870 GCF_000325575.1 Pteropus alecto | reverse complement strand
AAGAGCGTGGGTGCCCAGGGCCAGGGCACGGGGCATGCCAGACTCGGAAGGATGCGGAAGGTGTACATTCTGTTGCCACTGTTTGACGAAGGAAGAGGCGAGGCCCGGAGGGGTCAGCAGGCTTCCCAGAAACCACGCGCTTGACTAAAAGCAGGACCAGGGCTGTCGGCCGAGGCCGGCAGGGCGCGCGCCATTGGACGCAGGGCTGTAGTCCTGCGGCAACGCAGAGGCGACAGGGAGACTCAGCTCCAGGGCGGGAAGCATTTCATGAAACCGAGGTCGGATTCGGGGGCGGGGCCAGTAGGGCAGGGCGGGGCCTGCCTTCCCTGCCTTCTCCCAGATCGGTCTGGCAAAAAAGCTTCTCTGCTAAGTTTTGCCTGCCTCCTCGGGAAGAAAACTGCAAGGGGTAAAATAGGAGTAGACAGGGGAGAAACCATTTGTCCAGTTTCTATACAGCCCCGTTGTTGTTATCGAGGATGATGCGGCAGCTCACGAGTGCTCTGCGCACTGAGTTCCCACCTTTCCTCACACACTGTCTCCCTTTCGGTCACAGATGGGTCTTCTCCTCAGGCCGCCCGACCCACCTTTGGGTCCTGAGGCTGCAGCCCCAGCATCAGCGGACCTGCCCGGCTCTCCCGTACCATTTGGCCAAGGAGTGTGATCGTGGATCAGACCTGGCTGCTAAAGCAGTTGTCCCTTTACAGCCTGGAAGGTTCCCACCGTGTTTTGGGTTTGGGAGACATTTCCGCAGGGCTTCACAATGAGGCTCCAGGGCCTCAGACTGTAACTTCCCCATTGTAGCCACAATGGGGACCCATCGAAACCCTAAACTCCTTCCAGATCTTGGGCCGCCAGGAGCTTCCAGTCCGCTGAGATTTCAAATTCGACTTTGGAGAGGATGGGATTTGCTGTCTAGCTGGCCCCCGGACTCTCCAAAAAGGGACCCGCAAGATGAATCCTGCAACACACGTGGCCCTCCATCCGAAGGGCAGGAAACGGGCAGGAAAAGCAAATGCGACTCAGTCCCTCAGATGCCGCCAGGCGACCGAAAGCCTGGAGGAAATGCTTGGCAGCGGCGCCAAGGAACACGAAGTCGTCTGTGGCATCTTTGCAGCTCACTGCGGAGGAGTTGTGATGAGAAGGTCCAGCCTCGTTCTGACGGGTTCTCCTGGCTCTAAGCACGGGAGTGGAGAACTCAGCCAGGGGCGCAGGTCTTACCGAGAGCCCAGGTTCTTCGTGAGATAATATATATCTGTTGTTTTAATTATACCAAAGCAGCTATTTCATCACTAAAAATATAGGCCAAAGAAAATAGGTCCGAGAGGGTCCGGGTGAAGCCTGGGCTGGCTCTCCAGAGCCACAGGGCAAGCTCAGCCTCTTCCTAAAGCTGCTTCTGATGTTGACGGAGATGTGGGATTTGAAGAAAAAGGACATGTCGTGACAGATCGCCAGCTGGTCTACCTCCCTGACGGTGTAGAAGAAAACTGGAACAAAGTCCCTTGAAATAGAGATTTACGATGCCAGGAATAATGGATTCTTTGATTGGATTGTTACGTCAGGGGGTACCAAGAATAACCCAAAATAGATACTCCTTGGGATCCCTTCACCAGAAGGTCATAAGACATGCAGCTTCCATCTTGCTGTCCCTCACCACTTGTTTTGAGGGAAGCTAGATGCCTAGAGAGATGTCTGCATGCTGAGGACTGAGGCATCCTGCCAACAGCCAGGTGAGGGGCCATCCTGGGAGTCCACGCTGCAGCTGCGGCCAAAATCCTGACTGTGGCTGCAAACTCATGAGAGACCCCTAAGCTAGAGCCACCCATGACGCTACTTCTGAATTCAATCCTACAGAATTACGTGTGACAAAAACGTTTATTGTTGTTTAAAGTTGCTAAGTTTTGCAGTAATTTGTTTAGCAACAAAAAACTATAATCGAGAAAGGAATACATGTTTAATGTCTGTGAAACTTAACACTATTATAAAATTGCTTTGTAGACCAGTTGTATATCTTTATGCTCTAATTACCAAAGAGCAGAGGAATTACCAGACCCATAACGATATAAAACATTACCAGAAATCTGACTTTTTGTTTCCCAAAGCCCAAGCTCTCAAGAGGTCGGTATGGATCTCAGAAGGGCCATGCGGAGGGAACAAAGCACATCGCAGGGGCAACCAGGCGAGATGATGAGCCGGGAGACTGAAAAGCAGATGGCTCCTCCGCCTCCACTATGCCGGCAGAAGCACCGCACGTGCCTGGGACCCGTGGACCAAAGAACGCCCAGCCTGCAGGAAACTTTTCTAAGACTTTGAGCCAAAGTTGGAGGACATGCGGGAAGGAAAAGCTCAAGGCACTATGGAAATACTCTGGAAAATGGCAGCTTCGCAGCTTATTTTGTAAGTTAGACTCAAAGGAGAAGGCGTAGGAGGGTCAGGGACATCCACTGGTGGTGGGGTAAGGGGCGGGAGAAAGCAAAGGGGGGCCATCTCTGCGGCTGGATACAAAGCCAGATGGCGAGACACACTTTTTCAGGGCGGGCGCGGAGGGCGGTATGTGGGGACCAGCACCCGGGAGGCCCCCTCCCCCGGCAGGTGCAGGCGGCTGAGCCTCCGAGGTGAGCAAGGGAAAGTCACCCCGGCATCTCAGAGGCGCGTCATCCCAGACGCCCAGACGACAGGCACTTCCAAAGGCAAAGACTGACCTTTGTCCCGGAGACTACAGGCGAGGACGCGACCACCCGTGACCCGCTTGGTTAGCAACGTCCACCTTCCGTCTCTGCGTCTGTGGGCCGCCTCCCGAGCGTGCCAGGTTTAGGCTGCGGCCCTTTCTCGTCCGCACACCTCGGAGGGAACCCGCGGGAACCGAGACTGGGCAAGTGAAGACGAAGTTTGCGCGGCCCCCTCCAAATGGAGTTTGACTCGGAAAAGGTGGAATTACCCAACAGGGAAGGCCGCACACACCACACTGATGCGGTTGCTCAGGAAGCGCGCGCCGACCGGGTGAGAGCGCGGAACCCGCGCGGAGCGGCAGGGTAGAGGCGTCCCCGCCCCGCCCACCTCCCCTGGAACCCGCCCC
>NW_006432945.1:19377145-19384380 GCF_000325575.1 Pteropus alecto | reverse complement strand
CGAGTACGGCTTCCGGAAGGAGAGGGCGGCGCTGGAGCAGCTGCAGGGACACCGGAACATCGGTGAGCGCCGCCGCCCGCCGCGCTCGCTCCCCGCCGGCGTCCCTCGTCCGCGTCCCGCTGTCACCGATGCAGGCCCTGCCCAACCCCCCACACGGCGACGCTGTCCGGACGGCAGAGCTGGCAGTCGCTGTCCCCAGTGTCGCAGAGTAGCCGACAAATTCTGTGCTTCGGTCCTTACCGGAGCAGCCCCCTCCCCCACTCCGTTAGCACGAATTGTGTCCTGTCGTGAAAGGAGGCACGTCTGTGCTAGGTCGGCAGGTCTTGTACGGATACGTGAATCTTTTCCAGTTAGTGAAAAAGGGAACTGTTTTCAGGATTTGTGACATTAATTCTGGTAACTCATATTAGCACGTTACTTGCTTGACATATGTGGCTTTGGGAGAAGTGACTCAGTATTGCAGGGGTCCTTATAGAGGTGTGACAGTTATACACTTGGACTGATAAACGTCTCACTTCCTGGCTAGGATAATTTGAAGAGTGATCTTGTTTTATATTACCATTTGGGGAAAGAATTTAATGCTCGTGTTACTTTTTTTTTTTAAGCTTGCTACATGGTGTACATAACCATGGTATTTAAGAGAGAAATGTTGGCAGGCCCAAGAACTTGTTGAATCTGCAAGATTAGGTTAAAATGTCATCTTGAAAGTCTTAAGCTCTTCTTTTAACATTTAGATTATAGAGTGCTATTTTGGATCAAGAACCAGTCTTGTGATATTTGTCTTAAGAGCAGTACTTAATATTTGGATTTTTACTTTTGCTCAGTTTTGCTTGGCACCCTAAGCACGATCCACCCACCAGTTTGTGCTTGGTGAAACAATTTGAATTATTGTGCCATATTTAATATCTTTAGTAGCCAGCTATTGAAGGTTGTTTCACCTTATTTTCTTAAAATGACCCAGTTGCCTAAAAATCTTTTCATGGGAAAAATTAATTAAGAGGAAGCATGCTTGCTCATCAAAGTTATCTAGAGTGTCCCAAATTCGTACCGTGCAGAGTTACCTACTTCAGTAGTCACTTACTGAGTCTGATGTTGAAAGTATCATCATTTGTTTTTCTAGTGACTTTATATGGAGTCTTTACCATCCACTTCTCTCCAAATGTGCCATCACGTTGTCTGTTGCTTGAACTCCTGGATGTCAGTGTGTCGGAGCTGCTCATGTATTCCAGCCACCAGGGTTGCTCCATGTGGATGATACAGCACTGTGCCAGAGACGTGCTGGAGGCCCTTGCTTTTCTTCACCATGAGGGTTATGTGCATGCAGACCTCAAACCACGTAACATACTGTGGAGTGCAGAGAATGAATGCTTTAAACTCATCGACTTTGGACTCAGCTTCAAAGAAGGCAATCAGGTAGGAAATGGTCTAAGCCAAATATATTTAAAAGCAGAGGTGACTTAGTAGAGGCTTAAGAGATGTTGCTACCTGCAATACAGAAGTACCTGCAGATGAAGCAATAGAAAGAATGTCAGTGCCACCATGTGGAAAAGGACATGCGTTTCTGTCAGGTCGGGAACTAGTGAACTCCAGGAGAGCTCTGGGACTGTTAAGAGTACTCCACCTACACAGAATGCTTTTTTATTCTTTGAGCATTTGGTTCCTTGCTGAATTACTGTTACGGTGTCTTTAGTGTTGGGGCTCATAGGAAAACACGTGTGTCAGTTCTGGCAAACCCTTCCCTCGGTTTGTCAGCTCTTTGCAGTGTCTTTGTTCATCCGCAGTGCCTAACAGGCAAGAGACTGTCCAAAGAAGCGCATAGCTGCGTGGAAGGTGTCCAGCTTGCCTACGAGAACTGCCCGGTTCATGAACTGCAGAATCGTGATAGCTGAGGACTAAAAGTTGGATGGAAACTAAGCAGTTTTCTACTGGTTGTAATATTTACTCATCTTCTTTAGGATGTGAAGTATATTCAGACAGACGGGTATCGGGCTCCGGAAGCAGAACTGCAAAATTGCTTGGCCCAGGCTGGCCTGCAGAGTGACACAGAATGTACCTCAGCTGTCGATCTGTGGAGCCTAGGAATCATTTTACTGGAAATGTTCTCAGGAATGAAACTGAAACATACAGTCAGATCTCAGGAATGGAAGGTAACTTGCCCCAGCGCTTTGCTTCGGGGATCAAAGTGGCCTTCTCGTTGAGGCCACTGCTCCATCTCCTCCGTGCCCCTTGTCCTGCGTTACAGTCCCTCACAGGCCACTCATGTCCATGGCTGCAGATGCAAGTGAGCATTGCAGGCTCACTATTTGTCACCTGAGGCCTGGCATGGATAAGCTTGATAAAATGTTTGAATGTCTTTTCCCGAAGAAGCAGGAGTGATTTCTTTTGTTTAGTAATTTAGTTTTACTACGTTCTAAAATAATGCAGCAGTCTAAGTTAAATGACATTCTTCATGTAACGTTTCACAGTTCACGCTTTAGACTTAAGGTGATTTTAACTGCACAGCCTCATCAGATTCTCCCAACAGCCCTGTGAGGATGGGGAGAGTGGATGTTGGTTGTCCTGTTACAGTGAACGCCTAGAGGCACAGATCTGTGAAAACACTCGATCTGGGCCATGACGCGGGAGGGGCGTCCAGGCCTGGGCCTCGGATGCTGTCCCGCAGCTCTGCTCCGTCCACAGCCCCACTTCGCTTCCTAGTCCTCTGTCTCCGGTGAATCTGCTGACCTTGCTTCTGTGGGGTCACGGGCGCTGAGCTCCGAATGAGCTCTTCATCCGTTCACGAGTTAGGGATTAGCTGCACTGTGCTCCAAACGTGTTCCGGGGCTTTAATGTCGTGATGACATCAGTGTCCTTCAGTAGGCTCAACAATTAATGCAGTTTTTAGGAATTATTATCGGCTCTGATGTTCAACAAGTGGTTTTTGAGCGTCTAGTATGTAGTTAGTGTGTGGCTGTTGTCCCATACAGTTTTATTTTTTTTTAAACCCTTAGTCATCGGTTTGTGGTGTAGCAGCTCCTGGAAGAAATGCCTCCGTAGCCGGTGGGTGTACCGAATGCTTGCTTTTGGCAAAAAAAAATCCTGCCGTGTGAGTAAAACCAGCATCATTTATCGTCGGTGCTCCCACCAGGCAGGAGGCTGGGTGGCACGCGCACCAGCTCCCTGTTAGTTTCGGCCGTCTGGGAGCCCGTTGGAATCTGCTCGGGCCAGAGTCCATCAGAGCCAGGCCGCAGTCAGGCACTTTTTGGTGAAATTTGCAGGCATGACAGTTATTAATGGGGTCCCCAAGGATTCGCCCCTAGTTGAAAAGTCATTCGGTATTTTGTCACTTTCTATGGAGGCAGCATTGCCAAGTGAGTGAGGCGTAGGCTCTTACCGAGTTATTTGGGTTTACTAAACCCTGGCGTACTTTCTGTAAAGTGGTCATAGTGGCGGCATATGTCTCGTGAGACCGCTGACGTGGAAACAGCAGCGGTGCCTGGTTCTCAGCGTCGCGTGCGCCCCGTGGAATGCGTTCCGTGCACGTCAGTGACGATGGTGGTGGCGGGTCTTTTTACTCACACACTTCCGTAGGACTCGGAGAAAATGCCGCATGCCCCGGGGTTTAGAGTATGAACAATGTAACGAATGCAGTGTTTAAATACTGCCTCATCTCCGGCAGGGTGTTCTGTTTGTTCCTGAAAACCAGGTGGAGGCAGACTGACTCGCCCAGCACCGTCCCTCCTCGCTTTGCATTCAGCTGCATTTTCACGTGGCGCTTTGGCTTTCGCGTCTTCATTCACCCAGCGAGTGCTCGTGGAGGGCCAGGCACTGCGCGGGTGCCGAGAACAGAGAAGGCGTCCCTCTTGTCTGGAGGCGGACCACTCCGTGTGTCACCTCCTCGGCTGAGGCCGTACGGCTCAGGAGAGCGTGTTTTCTGGTGCCCTTTGCTTCCTGAACAGTTAGTGCCATGAGCCTGGTACTCAGCAGATACTACCGCGTCGAATGACCAGAGGAATGCTCTCCTCCTTTCCAGGCAAACAGCTCTGCTGTCATTGACCACATATTCGCCAGTAAAGCCGTGGTGAATGCCGCGATTCCAGCCTATCACCTGAGAGACCTTATCAAAAGGTACTGTACGTGCACTCTGCGCTTTGTGACTTTCCTTTTTACTGACTGGGTTTATGCTGTTGTTGCTGGTTGGCTTGATCCAGTGGAAGTTTTGCTCCCTTAGAAGTGAAAATCTTACTTTACATCTTTTATGAGTAGTGCGATCAAGGCATTTTACTAAATTTCATTCAGAGGAATGTTCTTTTGTTCGTGGTAAACGCCAGGTATCAGGCTCTTGTCAGGCACTTCGTGGCCACTGTTTACTCTGGGGAAGATGGGGGATGGGCCGCTGTGTCTTCGGCCTTCTGCTGCTCTGGCAGTTCTGTAGACTTGATCCAGAATAGGTTTTTAAAGAGAGTATTAATTAACTAATGACTAAGTTTGCTTTGGACCACCAAAAAAAAAAATGTTTAAAATAAGGTAATTACGTATTGTACTTTAAATAATTGTCGTTGAAAACTCTGAGGACAGAAACAATGTTTCTGATTTCTGAGTAAGTCCAGTCACAATTGATATTTTAAAATAAATGACGTGCATTATCAGATGATTTTTCACGTTTCTAGCATGGGCTAGAAGTGAAGAAAATAGTGTACTGCAAAAGGGCCGGTCTCTTGATCAAGTCAGAGTGTTCTTGTTTCTTTGGCACGTTGGCCTTATAAATCTTCTACTTAGTTTTTTTGCTTTTTTTTTTTTTTACTTTTTATTTTGTATGATTAGAGAGTCACAGGAACTTGAAGATGTTGCAGAGAGGTCTGTCCTTCCCCTGTCCCCAGTGATAAACGGCAACAGAATATCAAGCCAGAAATTAACGTCACAGTCCATGAAACTTACATCTCACCAGTTTTACTTGGACTTGAGTGTGTGAGAGAAACAAATGCGATTCAAATAGCTGTTAGTATCTGATTGACGTTAGATATCGTGTTACATTTTACATTGAAAAGAGGCAATAAGATTATCTCATGGATTCTGTACACCTGAGACCAGTGTACTACCGTCTGCCAACTATACTTTAAAACTATGAGAAAAAGATATAATGGATTTGCTTGGAAGGCAAATGATATGAGTTCTAGTATCGATTTTGTTATATTTTTATAATAGCTTTTTTCTTATTATACGACTAATTAATAGTAAATACTAATACTACAGAAAATAGTGACAAGGAAAATTAAAATTATAAACCCAGTGGCTAGTGTTAGCACTCAGTGTATTTCTTTTCTGTCTTCCTCTGTTTATTTTGTTGTGTGTGCAAGCAATTATTTAACTTTTTTTTTTTTTTTTTAACTGTGGAATAAAACACAGGCCCTGAGAACAGGGTGCAGCTTGGGGACCCCTCGGGAACGCTCTGTCCACCATTTAGCTCACAAAACACGACTGCGAAGTCCTCCCAAAGCCCGCCATGTCTCCATTCTCAGAGCATCCCCTTCCTGGGCTTTATGCTGGGTGCTTCCTCATTTTCGTTATACTTTATTACCTCCGTGTTAATCCCTGAGCACTGAAAAAATCCCCTTTAAGTCTCTGTTAATCTAAAAAGTACCTTTACATCTCCTCCCTCCCCCCTTGTTTGTTTGTTGATCAGCCTGGGCTGTTGGCTCAGTCTAGTTGTCCACAGTCTGAATTTTGTTGATTGTGTTATCGTGGTATAGCTTAACATATTTCTCTGTTTATTTTTTATAAATTGATATTTGTATATAGAGGGATTGATTTAAATTTTTTTGCAGGACTATAGATGATACTGTGTTCTTTTATAAAGCACACAGCATAGCCATCTCTGGTTCATGTGTTGGCAGCTGTTACTACTCGGTGACTGTGTCAGGGGCTGTGGGCAGTACGCTTCTTACTGTCACTTGTTCCTCATTTGGTTAACTGCAACGAAGTGCTTGATTCTCTGCTCGTTTTCATCATGAGGTGAACCCCTGTCATCCAAAGGGGATCATCCCCTTTTTGAAAATTCAAAGTATCGTGAATAACAGATTTAAATATATTTGATATACATGTGATATATGGCAATTCATTACAGCTTTTATCCTGAGACTGAACCTGACCTTTCTGTGATGAACCAGAGCCCTGCCAGCTGGCCTTGGCGGGTCACAGTGCCTTCGGGGGCTTGCTGTCTGATGCTTGGGCGCCCACCCTCCCTCCATCCCTCCTTTTCTCCCTCCTTCCCTCTCTCCGTCTTTCCCTCCCCGCCCCCCTCTCTCTGTCATGCCCACCTATTCTGGGTTATTCTTTGCTCTGGTTCATCAGAGTGACTTGCTTTTCTGTGCTTCCTTGCACAGAGGTGCCGATACGGAGCAAGCCTCACTACTGCTGGTGGCTTATCCTGAGCCTCTTGTATTTTGGCATTTATTGGGGTTTCCTAGTTGTGTTGTAGATGCTGTCTATGGGTTTTTGATTTTGCTGTCAAGTCACTCTGTTTCGACAAGATTCAAAAGTCAAGTCACTACTGTCTTCGTCTTTTTTGGATTACTCTAGTTTTTTTCACTTAATGTTATGAAATGTGGATCACTTTCTCATGTTGTATTTATTAATCAAAAACATTTTAAGTTAAAATATAATATGTGCTAGATATGGATCATGGTTTATTGAACCGTTTGCTCATAAATAGCATTTACATTTTTCGTAGCTGAATGGCTCAGTAAGTCAGTAATGTAACTAATGCTGTGATGAACACTTAGTTTGATCGTCTTTAATGGTTACGTTTTTAAAAGACCCGACAGTAGCAGTGAGGCCGCTCTCTCTCTGGTTTAGCATGCTTCACGACGACCCGGGCAGACGGATCCCCGCTGAGATGGCGCTGTGCAGCCCGTTCTTCAGCATTCCGTTCGGTAAGTTGCACACGGCTCTTTTTCTCCTCGGTCGCTGGACAGTCCGATGAGACATCAGAACCACGTGTAGCCCCAGGCTCCTCTGCCCAGGCGCACCCGTGGACTCGGGGGCGGACCTCTAACCGTGTCCTGCTGTGCCGCCAGCCCCGCACATCGAGGACCTGGTGATGCTCCCCACCCCAGTGCTGAGGCTGCTCAACGTGCTGGACGGCGATTATCTCGAGAACGAGGAGGAGTATGAAGGTCAGTGCTGCGGGCGTCCGAGCGAGTCTGGCGTAGACGCATCACTCAGTCTCCCACCGTCCTGCTGTCTGCAGTGAGGGC
>NW_006432945.1:19371096-19377100 GCF_000325575.1 Pteropus alecto | reverse complement strand
CCCCACACATTCCTGCAGCAAAGCCCTGTTCCCGAGTCGAGAGTGGCTGGACCTGGAGCTTCGGGAGGCCATGGGTTGGGTGGGGTCGCGAGGCCCAGGCCCCACGGCGGGGTGAGGGTGCTTATGGGAGGCGAGGAGGCGGAGCTATCTGCCGCCTGAGCCCCTGGCCGGGAGGTGGCCGGCCACACCAGACACTGAGTCTGCTGGCACCTTGATCTTGGGCTTCAGCCTCAGCTCTTGAAAACTGCATGGCTGCCCTTTAAGCCCCTCAGTCTGCGTTCCGTTAAAGCAGGCCGAGCCGGCCAAGGGCCCCTCGGCTCCCCCGGCTGTGAACTCTCCCAAATGAACAAAGATTCATTTCCTAGCAGCTTCTTTCTGTCCGTCCTGGTCCTGCCCTAGCCTTTATTTCTCCTTTTTGCTCTTATGCATTCAAGACCTGCTCACCGAATCCTAGCTGTGTACTGGCCCCTGTGTGATCGGTCCTCGTCTTCGGCGCGGCGGGGACTGTTATGTGGACAGCTACAGTTTGATGACCGGAGGGGGTTGACGAGGATCGCTTTGCCAGTCTGAGGACCCGCGTGGCGTCTCTGCTGAGGGACAGCGCAGAGCGGTGGGAGGGGGCAGCATGTGGCTTGCTCGTCTCAGGGTGTTCCCTGGGGGCAGTCAGTGAGAGCTGGTGAGGCAACCGGAGCGCAGAGCCCTGGGACCAGGTGGCTGAACGCGTTCGGAGCGGACCCGGGGCTAGCAGCGGTGGAGGCCGTGCGGGAGAGGTTGGCGGCCGGCAGTTGGGTCCCTGCTCTGCTGCACGCTGTGGGAGCCGGTCCAGCTCTGAAGGGGGTGTCGTACTCAGGCTTGTGGTTCAGTAAGGGCCTCCGGAGGCGGAGCGGTGCGTGGTCTGACTGGGACCAGCCTTAGAAACGCTTGCCGGATACTGACGTTTTCCCTGTGGACAGTCGCACCGTTACCGACAAGGCTGCCTTCACCGCAGCTCCTTGTACGTGTGAGTCGTCTTAGGCCCCTGGGCTTTGTGTGACTATTTGACAGATGAAACAGACGTTATTTCTTTGGGTCCGTGACAGTTGTGTCTTCAGTCTCTTATTCCAGGACGCCGCTTATTTGAAAGAGTACGCACGTGAAATAGGACACGGTTACACTTCTAGTACAGTGTTTATTGTGGCAGAGTTTGGAAATAGTTTAATCACTAGCAGAAGGGGTCGTGTGAGAAAATTGACCATTCATAGAGCGAACTACTGCACAGCTGTAGAAGCAAGTGGAAGAATCGTATGGCAGTCTTGAAAAGTCTTAACGATAGTGTTAACAAAAAGCAAGGCTGGGACGTTTCACGAAAGTGTACGTGCCCACGCCGGCGTGTGGAAGCTTATGACGTTACGGAAGGGCCCCGGAGAAGCTGGTAATGACCGCTGCCTTCAGAGGGATGGGGTGGACCCTGGGAATGGGAGCAGGGCTCTTTTTTTATTTTATTATTATTATTTTTTCTTTGGATTTTGAATTTTAACTCATTTGGACATATTAGCTACTCAAAATGTTGAATTTAAAATATAAAAAGATATTAAATGCTGAATTTATATTAAGCTTAATTTCAGAAGGTGTAGAAAACGATCCCGTTACTTAGGTAGGGATTTCCGAATTCTTCGACGGTTAAATATTTCGGATAACGAAGGCTCGCTCATTGCGTCCGGGTGGTTACTGTCTGTGTTCTGACAAGCAGATGTCGTCGAGGACGTGAAGGAGGAGTGTCAGAAGTACGGGCCCGTGGTGTCGCTGCTCGTGCCGAAGGAGAACCCCGGCAGAGGGCAGGTAGGCGCACTCCGGTTCCAGAACCACCCAGGGCTCTTTCCAGGTCCACGGGCGTTCTGAGGCTGGGGGTGGGGGGCCAGAAACGGCGCTGCTGGTGATGGAGTTTTCGGTGTGGGTGTTTTTCTTTTCAGTTTCTCCCGAGAGTTCTGTGACACGCGTGCATTTTTCTTTGTCGTTTAGCATTTATGTTTTAAGAAGTATTGTTCTGCTTTTGAGCCTTTGTGAATAGTGACACCCGCTGAATCATATCCTGATTTAGGTCAGGTTCGGCTACAGAAATATTTTGGCCCAGTTTCTTCTAGTTAAGTGGAGCTGGGAAACCGTTTGGGTTATGTTCCGATTCTGATGGATTCGGAGGAGGGAATCGCGCTGCGTTGGCCCTGCAGTCTGAGCGCAGTGCCAGCGTGGGCAGCTTTGTGACCTTTATCTTAGTTTTTTCACCTGTAAAATGTATGGGCTAAAACTGGGGTCACAGGGTTTTCTGTAGAAATTTTCCGATTTTAAATTAAATCATGAGGCAAAGAAGATAAATCTTAAACGTTCCGTTTGTCTAGTGGGAAACGGTATCGTTTTTCTCTGTCTCGGGGGTCCAGCCTCGCACTGCTGATGTGGCCCCTTCTGGGGCTGTTGTGCACAGGCGGGGGGCTCAGTGCCTTTCTGGCCTCCCCCAACTAGAGGCCCCCCTCGGTGTGGCAACCGAGATGTCTCTAGACACTGCCAGGTGTTCCCTGTCGGCCAAAATCGCCTCTGGTTATGGATTATTATTTTATTTTATGGTTCAATGTTATAAAAGATTTTGGCAACTGAAAAAGAATGAAAGAAACGTCAGTCCCTCGGTGATCCAGCAGCAGTAGCGTCTCCCCTCCCTCAGCGTCGGGAACGGGCTGGGTCCTCGCTCCGCGTTTACCCCAGTGTTCGTCGCGCTTGTCCCAGACAGATGGTGTGGAGTGCTGAGTGCTGGGGGCGGGGTAGACCGGGGTTCCATCCCAAGGAGTGGGGAGCGGCAGGTGTGACTGGGGGAGCAGAAAGGGGGGTCCCAGAGGTGAGGGGTGGCCGGGCCTTTGAGACGAGGCAGGTCCAACTGGATGTTGCCCTCGGGGTCAAGTGCGACGGGAGCGGGGCCGGAGGGAGGCCCGGGGAATGCTGCGGGGGAGGGGGTGGCCCAGCGCTGCTGTGCCGAGCCCAGAAGCGTCTGCATGCATCTGTGTGTGAACGGGCGAAGGCGGCTCGGCGGCCAAAGCCGATCTCCACTTGCATATTCCACCCAAGCCCCGTGGTCGGGGCGCGCGGCGTGCGGCCAAGACCCCTGGGGTGCACCCAGATGACGGGTGCGTCTCACAGACCACGCTAGAGGTGTGTGCTGTGGCCCTGATGTCAGTTTGACCTCAGAGGGCCGTAAGGATAGCTGCTCTTCCGTTGGTTAGTGACGGCCGGGTGTGCAAGGCGGTAGTTCCCTGTGACACGTGCAGCGAGAGGGAGCACACTGGCTCGTGCGGTGGCCGGCGGGGCTGGGTTTGGCAGGGATTAAGAATCGGCGAAAAAGCCGGAGGCAGCTTCACTGTGCTCCCGGCGGCGGCTTCTAATTTTCCTTTCGCGTTCAGCGAGAAAGCTGCGGCTGGAGACGAGCGGGCCCCGCGCTTCGCGTGTTGTTCTTTGCTTTGTGCAAGAGGAGACGTGAGCTACGTACTCGCTGGCTGAGGAGGGCGAGCTCACGCCGGCTGGACTGCGTTGGGCGGGGTAGTTGGGCAGTGCGGGTCTTCACCAGCGTAGGCGAAGCGCACGGACTGACATCACGCAGACGTCAGCGGCGGGCTTGGAATCGCGGCCTGACGGGCGGTGCTGCTCCGGCCGCTCGGGAGGCCCCCATCTCAGCTGGGGTGGGTGGAGTGGCTGAGAGCACCACTGCCCTTGACGCAGGTGTAAAAAGGTCGTTTCTAGCCCTCGGTGCCGTCTGCTTGTCCTCAGGTGTAGCATGTGGCTATAAGTCGTCATGAGTGGCAGAGGCGAGACCCTCATTGCCCCGTGTCGCAGCCCACGCGAATCACTCACCCACACAGGCCACGCGCCCTGGGCCTGGCGTCCTACGCTGGCCTTGACCCAGCGTTCGCGTGCATGGTGAGCAGTCACCAGCGGGCACGGCGCTCTGTGGCTGAGGAAGGGAGACCCCGTTTTAAAAGTCCTTCACAGGCGCACTGCCCGACAACGCCTTGGTCCACAGTGCCTCTGACGTGGTCCTGCGAGACTGTCACGGAGCTGAGTGTCCTGCGGTCGGGAGGGCTTTCTTCTGACGGGAGCAGTATCTGTGGACGGACCGTAGGCCCCTCCCATTCACAGCATCTCAGTTCCGAGGGCACAGGTGACATGCCAGTCGGTCAGCCACCCACCTGTCCCCCAGCGCTGCACACTGGGATATGGCAGTCTCCCAGGCTAGCCTGATGGTCCGCAGGGCGCACTGCCCTGAACTCCCTGTGGTGCGCCTGACGTCCTGAACCAGAACACACGTCCACAGGAGTGACCGACGGGCCTCAGGTGCCGCGGCCACGTGGGGCCGGCCTGTCCCTACGCTTGAGAAGCATTTCAGGCTGTTTGGTACAAAACACACAAGCTTTATGTCCCCGCCAAGTCAGTGCCCGGGAGGGCCCTCTGTGCCGACGGTCAGTAGGGCCACAAGAGATCCGTCAGGAGCCACGTCCTCAGCCTGCCCTACAGGTCACAGTGCCCCCCCGCTCCACGAGCCCACACAGCCCTGAACTGCCCGCTTGCCTTCTGATCCTGCTGCGCCTTAGGCCGCCTCACTCGCCCCTGACGGTCACTGCCCGGCCACCTAGGCCTCGCCCAGCGGCTCGGGGCTCCCGGTCACTGAAGTCTACATCCCTGCTCAGGGAGCCGCACCAACAGTGTCCCTGTCCTGTTTCTGACCTGCCCTCGGTGGCCTAGGGCTCTGCTCAACACCCCTGGGTGGTCTCGGGGGAGCCGGGTGCTGTCACTCAGCGTGCTCTTGCTGGGTTTCCGGAACTGACTGAGCTCCACAGACGTGTTCTGCATCCTGCTGCCCCAAATTGCCATCCCGGCCAGTGGCACGGATGACCCAAGACCCAGGCCGCGCCTCGCCCTGCCGGGGCAGCGTCAGTCTAGCTGGCAGGGGACAGGGCTGCTCTGGAATGGCCTGCGTGGCCACGAAGCCACCTCACTCTCTCTGTCCCCGCACAGGTCTTCGTGGAGTACGCAAATGCCGGCGACTCCAAAGCTGCACAGAGGCTGCTGACGGGCCGGCTGTTCGACGGGAAGTTCGTGGTGGCCACCTTCTACCCGCTGAGCGCCTACAGGCGGGGCTACCTGTACCAGACCCTGCTCTGAGCCAGCTCCGGCGTCCTGCCCCGCCACTTCCCAGGGACGCTGCTCTACACGGACGACCTTGTACAGTTACTTCATCCCGCGGACGCGCGGCAGCCGCTCAGGTCGGCGGCACTGCTCCCCAGTGTGGGACAGACGGCAGGTGTCCGTGCGCTCACGAAGCGGGGGGTGCCCGTCCCGGCCCTGCCACGTCGCCACACGCTGCTGCTTCCGGTGTCGGGCTCTTCCCCGCTGGCACCGGGGCAAGCGCCGTCCGGGGTCATCCGGCGGCAGGTGCCCACCGTGTCCTCAACCCCGAGTCGCGTGTGAAGGGAGTACTGGAGCCCGAATCCCCTTCACAGACACTGCAGTGAGCCTCTCTTTTTTTTTTTTTTTAATTAAGGCTTTTAAAGTAGGAAGCTGATGCTTGATCTTGCACAATTTTTATGTCTGGTATGTTTGCTCGAGTGAGTTGCAGGTGTGACGGAACACTTGGATCAGTGTACTTCCAGTGACTCTGGATAGCTTCCCCGCCCGTGTCGTGCCTGTGAGGTTTAGGGCATGCGTCCTCAGCGTCGTCTGTCCCACGGAGAGTACAGAGAAAACGCATTCCTGAGCTGAGGGTGAGCGAGTCTAGACAGGGCTCGGCTGAAGCGGGCAGGGGAGGGGAGGAGATGTCCCGCTGGCTGATTGGCCTGTTCAGCTGTCCGCTCCAGGCCCCGCGTGGGCTCGTCCCGCACTGAGTCTCCCGGGACTTCGTGAGACGCCCGAGGTGCGGTGTTACCTGCTGCGGCGGGAACTTGGAGCGGGTCACAGAGAGGAGCAGGCTCCGTGAAGGGAGGAAAAAGACAAG
>NW_006432945.1:19358414-19370841 GCF_000325575.1 Pteropus alecto | reverse complement strand
TCACCCTCTCTCCCCCCCACCCCCGCCCCGCCTCACCTGTGTCCTTAGCTGGAGAGACGCTGCGGGACCAGTGTGCCCCGCGCTCTGGCGAAGGCCGGAGTTAAGAAGGGTGTGGCTGTGATAAGGTGCAAGTAGAAAGGAAGGAAAACTCGGGAAGAATTCTTTACCTTGACATGTCCCTGACCACACAGGTGAGCCTGGGGTCACTGTCACAGGCGAGCGTGCTTCCTCGCACCTCACAGTGGATGGTCTTCAAAGACTTAAAACTTAGATCTTTACAAAGCACTGACAATACGAAATGTTGGGTACAAATTATAAACTTTTTCTGGTTTCCTTACCTAGATGAAATTTCTATTTATTTTTTTCCTAAAGGAAAAGTCTTCTATATTTTGCTCTGCCGGAAGCCTCATCACGTAATCTGGCCTGTGTGTGCCATGCGGGTGACGGAGAGCCCAGATAGAAGCCTACGTTTTAGAAGATGGATTATTTTATCCTATTTAACAGTCACCATTTGACATTTTAGTTATTTACAGTTATCAAATTATTTAGGACTCTTCTTTAACATTTATTAGGAAGCCAAATCTGATATAAGGAGACTGATTTATGAATCGCCAGAAGGCTTGTGATGTGGTCCCCAAGGGAATTGATATAGGAAGCTTCTAATACGTGTCCTTAAAAGGAAGGACTATTAGTTTCCATTGTGGCCCTTTCAGAGCTTGACTAGCTAGTTCGTTTTCATGTAAACGTTGGAAGAACATAACCAGTGTGCGGAGACGAGGCTGTCCTGCAGCGTGTCCCAGGCAGCGGCTTCCACGGTGACCGGAGGCGCCGGCCTGCCGTGCACTCTGACGGCGCAGAGAGCCAGCAGCCTCCTCTTGCGGCTGCGAGGTCAGCACGTGCACCTTTCTCATTCCCCTGGCTCCTGCCGAAACCTAAGTCCTTACAGATCTTGTGCAGGCGACGTCTCGGCTGGGTGATGCGGCACGTGGCTGGCATCTCCGTGCTGAATTGCACAGCAGTCTGCTCATCTTCTTGTGGCCGTCACGTTCAAACCTACACGCAGTGTGTGCTGCTGTGGAACTTCACTACAGGAGGCGCTAGCTAGGTTTGAAGGGAGCAGAGGCAGAGACTGACGAGCCTCGGTGCCCGTGTGCTGAACTTAAAGCCACAGAATTGTAGAGATGCCTCCTGTGATATCAGTTATTTTACTTTATAGCTCTTACCCGTTACTACCAAAGATGAGACATCCGCAGATTCTCTCTCCCTCTTTTCAGATTGATCTGGATCTCTCTTAAACCTGAACCAAATATTATCGAGAGGTGCAATTTTCATGATTCTTTTAGGATGAATATACACAGAGGTTAGGATTCTTTGACATTATTAAGAACCTAGAAATTTTCTTTAAACCCTTACCCTTTGGGCAGATTTTATCTCAGGTAGTTTTTCTTTTCCTAAGTCAATACCTGTGCTTCCTCCCCTCGCTCCCCTCTGTGTTGTTCCGTGGTGTTGTCGAATGTTTTTGCCCAGGAGAGGCGTGGGAACGATTGTGGGACAGCTTGGGTGTTTGGAAAGCTGCTTGCAGGCAGTGACTGGGTAGCCCCTCGAAACGCTGAGGCCATGTGCCGGGGGAGCGGACACGGGCTAGCACTTGCTGAAGGGGACTGCTCGCTGCGTTTGGAAGGAATAACGGACGTACCCTCTGGCAGTAAGGGATTGCAGCATTGGCACTGGGTGCCCCGCGTGTTCAGGGCCAACACCACAGCCTCTCTTTAGAGAAACCCCCTCTGTGCTCTGCGTGAGCCAGGGCCGCGGCTGCTTCCGGGTGGAGGGTGTGACCCTGCTTCGCTTGCCCTGTCCCTTGCTCTCCCGGCTCCCTCACTGGTGCCCTGCGGCTGGGCGCCGGGACGCGCTGAGCAGACATTCGCCGAATCTTTAGGGCGACTTAACCCACCTCCTAGATGGATCTTGCTGTAGTTTATCTTAACCTTTGAGCAAACTTACCTTAGGGAGTTCTGCCAGATGGAGGAAGGTGGAGAGAAACTGGCCTACGGCTTGTGTCCATGTCACATGCGTGGCTTGCACTTGGGAAGGGCCCAATTCCTTTGCTGGAATGAGCGACACACTCAGATGCTGGCTCCAGCTTGCTTGACTGTTCGCCAGATGCAGGCCGCTGACATTTTGGCTTCACTTTCTCAGGCCTTGCTTTGTGACTCTAGCCGCTGAGACCTGTCTTCCTGTCCGCTCTCAGCCGTGCTTGGCAGCGCGACGCGTTCCATTTTTTGCAGTTTAGCGAGAATCAGCATCATGGTGGTTGGCCGTGACCACATGGTTTCTGGGCGAGGTGTGCGGGGTGGCTTTGCTCAGGTTAGGGTGCCGGCGGGGTCACATGACACAGGTGTGGCTGAGCAGGTGTCAGGTTTAAGCCAGTGCCTTGTGTTTCCTGAAAAACAGTAAAGCTTGTTTGGGTGACAGCGTCCCAAATGCTGATAATTAATTGCACTTCTGCCTTTTCCTTGAAATAATTTTTGGGTTGGGTCACACAGTATAAAAGTCCAAAATTTCCTTGGTTTACCTGTGTGTGTCCGTGTGTCTGTGTGTGTGTGATTGTTTACACTTATCCCCCCAATACTGCATCTGATGTGCTGGAGGCCGGAGTTCCCTGGCGGAGCCTGCTACCCCTCCTGGGTCCGGTCCCATGTCCCATGTCCGGCTCCTCCTTCAAGTCCCGTCAGTCTGTGACAGTTTACTTCTTGTCAAGCCTTGCTCGTATCACGATCAGCTCAGAAGAATTTCATTTCTTCAGGTGCTCAGTGAGCCCCCACCACTTGGGGCCAGTCTTTCCAAGTTGGCGTGATGCCAGTGCGCACAGCAGACGGATGGCCTGAGTCTCTACCACGCGGCACTCAGCCGGGGCGGCAGTGTGTTGGATGAGTGACAGGGACGTGGCACCTGAGTTTCTGGAGAACCCAGAATTTTACAGGTTTTGTCTTGCTTTGTTCTAGCTTCTTTTTACCTAATACCACAGAATATATCATGTTTGTTGTCTTAGCCACGCCCTCCCTAGCGTTTTATGTTTTTCACTGTTATTTAAATGGCATGACGACCAGTAGAGTCACACAGTGGCGTGCAGATGACAAGAACTATGGGTATTTAGGAAGAAGGTAAAACAGTTTTAACTATTTTTGCTGCAATTTTATAGGAGACACGGGCCGTGAAAAATATAGACCACAGAGCATTTAGAAAGTTTTGTATTGTCTCGGTGGCCATCAAAGTGACCGTCAGGGTGTGAGACGCGTCGTTTGCACAGCCTTTGTTCTCCCGACGAGAAGCTTCTGTTCGTTTCCGACAGCTCAGCACCTTGTTGTTCTTACACTGCTTCTGTGGCAATTGATGTTTTAGATTTGCTCTATTTGTGCTTTTTAGAGTCATCATAATCATGGCACTTGTGTTTGTGGCACCCTGCTGGGATTTATGGGAAACTTGTCCAGCGATTGCCCGAGTGTCATTTCCCATTAAACAGAGTAGCCGTCACAGTATCCCGAAGAAAAGCGATGGCTCTTTTGAAGGCTATGCATGTCTTATGACCTAGGTTTATAGTATTTTAATTTCAAGGCAAAAAGAAGTGTTCTGTCTTATTTTCCTTGCATGACCATTAATCCTTGTGCAGAAAAGAGCTCATTGTGGTACTCTGCTTTATATAATGGAAATAAGTCACATTCTGGGGGGAAAAAAAAAGGAAAAATCCAAACTAGAATTGTTAATTTTTTTTGTTTCTTTTTTGAGAAACCTTGTGTGAACGTCGGAGCTACTCGTTAGCAGGAGAACCCTCTGTAGTCACTTTCCACCCCGGGGCCTCCCCTTAGCCGTTGACGTGGGGTGGTGCGTGTGCAGGAGGAGGCGTGGCGAGGCCTCCTGGGTCGTGCGCACCTGCACCCCGACCCCCCGGGGCTTCCCTGTGGCCGCGTGTTTTACCAGCATGGCAGTTAGAAGGCTGCCCAGCGTGAGAGCGAGGAGAGAAAGTCCGGGACCAAAACAGAGCGAGCGGGGAAGAGATGCTCCCTTGCTGGTAGCGGTAACCTTCCACGTAGTTTACCATCTGAAAATGATTATCGTTTTAAATCCAGGTTTGGTGCCTATAGCGTAGAAACATTGCTTTTCCTACACATTCCTTATAATTGTTTACCCAGAAAATTGTTTTAAGAGTGAATGGAACCAAATTAAATATCCATATTCAACTTGGCCTGATTTTTAAAAATAAATATTTGGACTCCAGCTTTGGTGTATTGGTGTACATCAGCACTCGTGCAGATCGAGGATGAGAAAGAGCCTGGGGCTGGCTGTCCCGCGTGTCCCTTTGCCCTTGGGCACGGCGGTGGCCTCGGTGCCCTAGCTGTACAGCTGCAGCTGGCACCTGTGGAGGTGAGCAGTGTCTATGTGGCATGGCGAGAGGAGGCAAAGCCACACATCTGTGGAGAACCCCCAAGCCCCTCCGCGGGCTCGGGTGCCGTCACGTCTGCCAGCAGGATCTGCTTTCTTTCTTAGTTCTGACTTGGAAATCGTAACTCAGCGTCCCTTTACAGGCTCTCCACAGCGTCCCTTTTGGGGCGGGAGGGCCTCTTCCCCAAAGAGTGGCCGTCTTTGTTGCCTTGACCACGCGTGTGACCCAGCTGTGACCGGTAGATGTTCACGGCATGGCTTCCTGCAGCAGCACAGGGGCGGGTGGCTGTGAGCATTAAAAGCTGCTGCTGCTCCCCTTGGTGACCTGTAGTCGCTGTGTGTTTGCTCGGGAGGGTTGCTTAGAAAAGCGAGGCTGCTCACTCAAACCAGAGCCAGGCGTGAGGGGTCCCCTCTCCCGTGGGCCGCCTTCTCCTCGGAGCCACAGAAGAGTTCCCTGGTGAGCGCGGCCTTATGTCGCTGCCGGTGGTGTTAGTGGCACGTGGTCTTGGCCTTCCTTGGCGCTCGGTCACCCGGTCTCAGTGACGTCTGATTGTGTGTGAGTTCGGTAACTAAGTGGGACTGTAAGTGTGGCTGTGTATCAGCACCAAGAAGCTCTCTTCTCGAATTCCTGAACCTGATTTCTACTCGTCTGTTAAAATGGTTTTTTTCCTGAATAGCAAAGAACTTTTTATTTTCCACTTTCCTATATACCTAAAAAGTACGGACACTGCGTTTCAGTTGACTGTATTGTGTATAGTTTTTGCTGAAAACTTCTTGTAAACACAATTGCCTTGTTCAGTTTTGCTGTAAACTGACAACCATAAGATGCACTGTCGATTCGCTTCCTGATGTGTGTTTGATAAGGGTGATACAATAAAGCTTAAAATGAAAGGAATGGCTTTTTATTTCAACTCCTTCTGTGCTTATTCCGGTCGAGGTTCACTTTGGCGGATTACATGGCCCTGAGGGTCAGGAAGTGGATTTCTCGCCTTCTCCTGCTGGCAGCGCGTCCGAGCAGCCCGGACCCGCGCGTCCTGCCAACAGGAGTGCATTAGACTTGCCAAGCAGGTTTCTAGTTTGAAAACGTGGGGTGTTTTGTGTCATTTGGAGTTCTCTCCATTATTCTGCGGTTTTTAATAACTCGGTGTACGACCCAGGCGGAGCATGGCAGAGTCGCAGCAGGTGGGTATTAAACCGTTTGCAGAAGCCCGTTTTCCCACAGTGTGCACATTACGTAGCTACACGTGTGCTTTACAAATCACACGTACTGTCTTCGTGTGCGCTTCCATGTCCTCATGTGTGAAATAAAAATACTCAGGTCAGTGCAAAGGAAAGTGATCATTGAAGGGTGTTTGTTTGAACACCAGCCGAATCCAGTGTCACCCCGAGCTGGGGAGAGCCGGGCGGAGGGCTGTGTGACCAGGACGTCGCACTGACCTGTGCGCTTGACGCCAGGCACACAGCGGTGAAGCGCATCGTGTGTCGGAACATACTCGTCCGACCAGGCGCAAGGGACTCCTGCTGCGTAGCAAGGACGCGGCCGCTGTGGGAGGGGGCGGTGCGTATCGGAGGTGGAGCTGCGTCTCAGGTGAGAGCGGGCGGTCACCTGGGTGGCCCGGTCCTGCACGGCTGGCCATTCAGTCTGTCGGAGACGGCACCGCCATTACGCTTGCTTCCGCGTCCAGCCGTGCGCTAGAGCACCTGAGCCAGGTTATTTTCCTTCGAGAGAGGACTCCAGAATCTCTCACGCGCAGCCTCATGGCCAGGCGCAGTCATAAGTCACGGATGACCGCTGGAACGGCCATGTGCTGCTCGGCAAGCCCAGAGCATCTAATGTGAAACTTGCGGGTGAGATGTGCGCCCAGCAGGGCTGGGCACGGCTACAGGAAGCCGGGTCCCTCAGGAGCAGGCTCCGCGTGCTCCCCGGGGTCGGCGGGCCAGTGGGGTGATTGGAAGTCAAGCTGTTGGCAGGAGCTGTTCCTGGAGCAGCCGCGGGGAATTCCCTCTTCTTGCTGCCTTTTCTGTCTTCCTTTCCTCCGCTGTACATCCCAAATTTTAATGTTTGTAAGACTTGTATAATAAAAAATTTAAAACTTTTAGAAACATTTCTGGGTTTTGAATTTTATTTACTTCATCACTGATGGAAGGTAAAAAAGGCGTCTCAGCACCAACATGCACAGTGTCGGTCTGCAGGGGCAGCTAGGCCCGCCACACTGACCTTACAGCCAAGGGGCGTTGCCCATGGGTGTGCGGCTGTGGCATGAGCCATCTTTCTCACGTGGTAGGAGGACAGAGAGGGTTTATAAACCGCAGCAGGGCCCCTGCTGCTCTGGGACACGGTCTGAGCTCAGTAACATGCCGGGGCGATGTCCTTTAGCGGGCATGACAGGATGGGGCCCAGCTCACAGGTACAAGGACGGGACCTTGGCTGTTTATTCCAGGCTCTCAGAGCTGAGAGATGGTGCAGGTCCAGGGGGGCGGGTGCATCTATGGGAGCTCATGCATGTTCTCGTTTGTTTTCTCAGTGAAGGAGAAGCAAGCATGACCTCATCCTCAGAGAAGGTGACCTCATCCGCGGAGAGGGTGACTACAGAGGTCAGAGAGCAAGGTGTGACGTCGCCCGGGAGCATGGCAGGGCGGGTAGACTAGACACACACAGTGTCTGTGTGAAGCCACGCGTCTGAAGGCAGACCAGTGGGAGGGGCTGTTTCCCCACCAGGCGGGCTGCCCGGGCCTCTGCTTCGGGTCCGTGGACAGCACCCGGTGTCGGCTGGGCAGCACCCTGGCCTGGAGCGGGTCCCACTTCCAGGCCCACACCGGTCCTGTAGGACGGCAAACCTCGAGTCCCTCATCTGTTGCTGGTGGCGCCGCTCCCAGCACCCAGGGGAGCGTGAGGCTCCTTGACGCGGCCGCCCTGGGAGCAGTTTGCAGGGGCAGCTGTCTCTTCTGTCAGTGAGAGGGACATCCTGTCACCTTCGCCACCTTCGCCAGGAGCGAGGCGCACGTCCCGCCCACACCCCCCACTCCAGGGGAGGGGTCCTGCACGCCATTCCCAGGGGTGGGTCTTTATCCAAGGCACAGAGAGGCTCACTCTGCGTCATCGACTGCTCTGAGTGCCTGGACACTGGTCAACGGAGGGGGGCCCTGAGGGACAGTGTGCGAGGCCACAGGCTCACACTCCGCCTGCAGGGGCCCTGTCCTCGCCTGTGACCTGAGCCGTCATGACAGGAGAACACGGCAGCCCTGGGAACCCAGGGGCGTTTGGAGGCTGCGTTTCTGTGGTTCGGTTTTGCTGCCGGGCCAGGCGGCGCTGCCAGAGACTTAGCGCGATTCTGCGTCTGCCTTCTGTTAATGTGAAGGGACGGGCCAGCTGCAGCAAGGAGCCTGGGACAGAGAGGCTGAGGCACTTGCTGCTGAGGTTCTGTGGAGGTGACACCTGTTTTCGTCATTCCCGTATTTAAAGATACCACTGGACAATAAAGCAAGTTTCATCTGCTGTGGATTCACAAGGAAGGAGTAGGTGATAGGCGGTGTCTCCAGCCATGATCCCTTGTGTGTGTCATTCATATTGAGTTGACAAGCATAAGAGATACACTGCACAATAAACCTAAATATTCTGTCCTCCAGCAGAGCCGAGGCTATGCTGTGACTGTCACCCCGCCAAGCGGACACGGTGGCTGAACCACGGCCAGGCAGGCGAGGAAGCCCATCCCCAGGTGTGTGTGGGGCTGGCTGCTGCGTAGTCAGCCCCTGGGCTAAGTCACAGGTTGGGGGGGGTCCCCCCAGAGGCAGCACTGCTGTGCGTCAGGGAGACCCCTGTGGGCTCCCGAGGGCGGCACGGAACACTGACCCAGGACCGAATTCCAGGGCACCGATGGCTGGCTCTGCCCCTGCCTCTGCTTCCTCCGTGCCTGTCTGCCCCTCGGCGAACCCCTTCACGTGGGGGAGGGTCTGTCCTCTTATCTCTGGGTTGCAGGAGGTGGACCAGACAGACACCTCTCGCCAACAGCACTGTCGCGGGACTGGAGCCACTGTCCCCGCCACAAACGTGCTCCCTCTGGAGCCCAGGGCTGGGTGTCTGCAGGCACCGCACTGCACACTCCCCGCATTATCCCTGCTTCTGATGTGCCTCCGAGGTCACAGTGGCCCCCTCATCCCGGGGGTGCCAGAGCCACAGGCAGCCCCCCAGGCCTCCGTGTGCCTGCTCTGTGCTTGAAGGAAGTGCCTCGGCTTCTGGCTGCCGCGTCTGGCTTGCGGGCGTCACTGCCTCTGTGCGTTGGGACCATCACTAAGTCAAATGAGGGTGAGGTGAACTCAAGCGCCGAGGCACCGCCCAACACGGCTGCCAAGTGGCTAACGGGCTGGGCGCGCTGGACAGAGGGATGAGTCACATCCTGGGGAGGCATTTCGTCAGAGCCCTCACACAGCCCATGGTGTGAAACGCGAATTGTTTATTTCTGGAATTTTCCATTTACTATTTTTGACAGCAGGTAACCGAAACCGTGGAAATGAAAGCCACGGATCTGGGGGAGACTGCCATGTAGTCGGTTTTGGGGGGCTGCGCTCTGAGAAAAACATCCCGAAAGGGTGTTTCTGTTATTTCACAATATTTTGAAACACACCCTGAGCTTCAGAAAGTTTGGGGTGTGGGAGGGGCGGTGAGCTGTTAGGTCAGCTGGCCCCTGGGAGAGGGAGGACCCTGTGTCCGGGAACGCTGGCAACAGGACGCCACCGCCCGCTCGCCCCCGGCAAACGGTGACCTCAGGAGCCGACGGGTGGCCGTGTGCGCTCCGGGAGGTGGCCCGGCCCTGACGCACTCGAGGCCCTCACGTTCGGGACAGTGACGGGGACTCTGCAGTGGCCTCGCTCACTCTGCTCGCTGTAGGCAACCGCGAGGATCGTCACTGGTGGTGGCTCAGGAGCGCGGCGGAGCGAGCACGCCCTCTTGGATGTGAAGTGACACCGAGTCTCCAAGTTAGCAAATGATTTTCACTCTAGCAAACTCAGAGAAAAGCAGCCAGTAGGGTACAAAACTCACTGGAATCTCGTGGTCGCTAAGGGCACGGCGAGGCCTCTGTCACGTGCCCCCGCGGGCTCCGGGTTCGCGTGCGGCGGTGACCGCTCCTCGGCAGGGACGCCCCGTCTCCCTCCTTCCCTCTTTCCCCTCGTCGTGTACTCGGCCGACGTCCTCGAACGCACCGTGTGCCCTGCGGCCCTTCCTCTGGGTTTGCCCTCCAGCTGTCGGGCACGTGGCGTTGTTGTCTCGGCGTCGCAGATGAAGAGCGTGAAGCTCAGGGAGCTGGGGCGATCGCCCCCCACCTCACAGCTCTCGTCTCGTCGCGTGGGCCCGTCCACGTCACAGGACAAGGTCGTTTCTCTTTTGAAATCACGCCAGGAGGTGTGTACCCTCCGGCGGCCATTCCCGTCCCGCGCTTCAGAGGTCACAGCTGGTGCAGTGCCACCTCCGGCCGGGGGTCCCTTCCGGCTCCTCCCTGAGCACCCGTTCCCGGTTTCTTACCCTGAGGCGGTGGGGGGTGGCAACGGCGACGGCGTCGCCCGGGGACACAGCCCGCTCTGCGAGACGGAGGCCGTCCCTCCCCTCGTGACTCACCAGCGTGGCGGCCTGTCCTGTGGGGAGGTTTCCCACCCTCCAGTCTCTCCCCGCCGAGCCGAAACCCTGGCAGCCCCTGCGGCACAGTGGCCATCCGGCTTGAAGAAGGGGCCCCGTCCGTCTTCACTTTGCTCTGGAAAGTCCCTGAGGACACGCCCTGGGCCGCCACGCTGCCCGTCACAGGCCTGGCACCGGACAGCCCAGCAACCACACGTCCAACGCACCTTTCTTCCTTCTGCACTGAGCGCTGACGACGGCCAGTTTGCCTTCGGGAGAGCGGGCCGACCCCAGCACCGACACGTGAGGGCCACGAGCCTCGCGGCTCCTGGCATCTGCACACCGGTGCCCGTCTCCCTCACTGCTTCCAGCTGGAGGGTGACACTCAGAGAAGCACTTTTGTCATGATTCCTGTCCCGGGGTGGGGGGCGGGGCACGGCTGCCACCGTAAACAGCACTGCGGGCAGCATTAAAGCTCCTGGGTGACGATGCGGCGTTCCTACTGGGCGCCAGCAGGCACGAGGCCTGGGACAGGCAGACCGCTCTGTCGACTGCCACAGCCGTGTCTCCGTGGGTTCAGGATGCACACTCGTGTTGGGGCCGACAGCGAAGACTCCACCCTCAGTGGCGTTAGGTCATTTTTTACCCAGTTCAACCTTGCAGAGAAATCTCAGCAGGAGAAAGAAGTTCCGCACACCCTTTACTAATTGCTAGTGTTCCTCCCCAAATATACACGTCTCTCCCCCCACACACGCACAGCTGTGTCTACTTCTGAACCTAGATGAAGAACCACGAGCTCACACTGTGACCACAGCTGCGATGTGCCACTCCAGAGGGGGCGCGAGCCTGTCCCCTGGCGTGTCTGCAGTTTCCTCCCTGGCAGGAGACAGCCTCTTCCCCCATCTTGGACCCATTCAGTCACCTGTTTGCAGACTCATCCCGGAATCGCTAACGATCCTGCCGCACAAAGCCAAACTGCTGCTGCCTAGAGTTTAATGTTTGTTTGTATTTCCTTTTGTCTTTAGATTGAGGCATAGTTAACGTTCTGCGCTCACGGGTGTATTCACATGTCAGACATCATCAGCTTCTGCATCTCTGTGCTTTATTTTAAGACAGCCTCAGTAAAACTGTAACAAAAAAGAAAAAAGAAAAAAACTGTGTTCCAAAGTCACTTGGGGTCGTCCCCCAGGCGTCTTTTGGGAGAAGCTACATTAAGGTACAGTGAGGTCGATTTGCTCCTGTTTAATTTCTATTTCAGGGTTCGATCTCTTGCTTTGATGATTTTATGTCATTTTTCGAATATGTAAAACATCAACATGGTTCCAAAAGTCAAAACTGGACCGAAGGCTGTATTTAGGGAAAGGGCGGTGCCCGCTCCTCCGACCCTGTAGGTCAGCGGCCTCCCTGCTGTCTGGCTTATCTTTCCTGGTTTATTTTTACTACCCCCGACCCCTGCCCGAATAAACAGAGGGAGGTCTATCTTTGTAATTTCCCCGTCTTTCGCTTATGTGTACTAGCTGGTAATTTCCTTTTCTCCTTTAACGATACATCCTGAAAGTTACTCCCTGTAAGTTCCTATCAGTCCCTTTTGGGGGGACAGGTGTATACTATCCCATGCTTGCTTCTAGTGCTCGTGTGGCTTCCTGTTTTACACTTCGATCTCTGGTGTGTTTGGAGTTTATTCGTGTGAATGGTATGAAGTATGGATCTGGTTCTATCTTGTTCCAAGTTGTCCCCATTTTCCCATTTTATTAAAAAAGCGGATTCTTTTTTCTCCAGTAGTTTGCGATGCTCACTTTACGTCCACCCCTTGGGGCTCTTTTGGACGTTTCTAGTCTGTTCCACTAGACTGTTTGTGCGCTGGTGCCACATCACTCTAAGGACAGAGGCTCCATAGCTGATTTTAATATCTGGTAGGTAGGCTTCTCAGTGCAGTGTCTCTGTCAGTGTTTTCCTATCCATTCTGTCATGTTTCTTTATCCAAGTCCACTTTAGAATCAACTTGGTTAAACCATTTATAAATTTATAATTTAACAAGGACTGTAATTTATAAATTAGCAAGGGGTGTTTTTCCGTGTGATCAAGTATCTTTTGTGGTTTTCGGGTAGGAGCATTTTACAGTGTTCCTCATACATGTTTTGCACATTTTGTGTTAGATTTATACCTAATTAATTTTCTTTGTTGTTGTCGTAAATGGGATTTCCTCTACCATCATGTTCTCTAACCAGTTATTGTTTGCATATATGAAAACTCCTGACTTCAGTCTGTTCATCGCACAGCCTGCTACCCTGTTGAAATCTCTGATTTGGTCTCATCATTGATTATCGTAGTTGAAGTTAGTCTTACTGATTTTCTAGGGTTTTCCAGGTACATTCCCATGTC
>NW_006432945.1:19357017-19358359 GCF_000325575.1 Pteropus alecto | reverse complement strand
TCCTCTTGTCTGCTTGCACTGGTTGGCATCTTGAGTCTGATGTTAAATTATTGTCGATGAGTGAGCATTCACGCCCGGCTCTCTGCCATTAGCCCTTAAAAGACTGTATATAAAAAACGTTTTAAAGGACAGAAATAACTCTTCAGTGTAAAAGTGTCTGGATATTTATCTGGCAAGATGAGATGAAAGCCTTTCTTAGGCCTCGTAACTAGAAAAAGAAATTTATCAAAAAGTAAAAGTAAAAACTTGATTTTATAATAGTTCATGGAAAACACTTGTGCTGGGCCCTAGTTTTGCTTTTTTTTTTTCTTTCTGTAAACGATTTTAAATCTTTAATAACGATTTTGCTCCTTACTCATTCACTCATTTAAGAATTATAGAATGACGATAGCCCAGTCGTGGTCTCAGACCCCTCATAACATTTTTACTGCACCCATGTGAAATAGGTATTATCCTCGCTTTATAAATGAGGCAGTTGGGTTTAGAGAGGCTAAATGACACACAGCCTGTAAGGGTTGAACTGTGACTTTGAGTCTAAGCCCTCATATATTTCTTTGCCAAGGAGTGGCAGTGTAGGACAATCACTGTCGGTATAGTTTTAGAAAGCAACTGTCTTCCACTGGCTCCCCATCACTAAGGGTCACAGCGCTGTGTGGGTGATTTTGCAATTGATAAAGGAAATGAAAAGGAAATGTGGCACTCATGAAAGGCACCTGGATGCCTGATTCTTGATGTGTAATGTTAAATCTAATGGTATTTCAGCACACTGGACTTCTTGCAAAACTGCAAAGTCCAACACAACCTTACACGTAAACACAGCTTCTAAGGGCGGAGTCCCGAGCATGCACCTGCGCACAAGGTTCTATGACCGGCTTGAAGGTGCACGATAGGTGGTTATAAACATGGGCCCTGCAGTGGCCGTGGCGGGTCGCCCAGGCCTCCACGTTTCGTGCGCCGCAGGGAGGCCCAAGGAGATGAGGTCCACAGTCGCAGAGCTGACCCCGGGCTCGCTCACCAGCGCGCTCTCACTGCCTCGGTTTACCCAATCCCCGTGCTTGCAGGTCCTGTCCTCTTTTGTGCCTGTTTGTGCAAAAGTATATGTGCCTGGCCTCACCTCTTGGGACCTAAAATAGCACGAAACAGACAGGCAGTGGGGGCCTGCGGGGCACCCGGCTGATTGCAGACGAGAAAGAGGTCAGCCCGCAGCAATCTGCGCCGAGAAAACGACGCATCTTTCGCGACATCCGCCCGCGGGGCCGCGGCCCCCTTCTGGACGGAATGAGAGCACCGCGGGCCACCGGGACCACCGGGGACCCGCGACCCACGGGACCCGCGGGGCCAC
>NW_006432945.1:19331995-19356120 GCF_000325575.1 Pteropus alecto | reverse complement strand
GGAACCGGGATTGGAAAACAAGCACCGGTCTCTCGAGCTTCAGCTCCCAACCACTTCTGTGTACAACAGCATGTTAGTAATGTGGACAAATTCTAGTTCTCCTCATAGCTATTTCCCATCTAGTTTGGGGTTTATCTAATCAATTCATCTTTTAAATACCATGTAAAGGTGTATTTGAGAGTTCCCCAGTTCCTTAAAGCGGGCATTTAAGTCGTCGAGGTGGGCTTGACCACGTGGTGACCGCCAGGTCGTCCTTGGCTTTGACGCGGGCACAGGCCAAGCCCGGCCATTTTCCCACAGCGGACCTTCGCTCTTTAAGACTTCGGTTATGGAAAGAAGAATCTCGTCTCGGTCCTCTTCAGTGTCACACAGCGTCACCCTTGCAAGTGCCCTCGCATGGCATGGGGGTGGTCTCATCTGCCTCGGACATCACAGGGAAGTCATTCTTGTCTGTAACTCAGGTGTGCTTGTTACCTGAGGAAGGTTTGCATGGGATGCAGAGAAGCCCGTGTGACGTTGTCGCCTTCGCGGACTGTGGTGCAGGCCCGTGTCACAGTGTAATCTATGAGTTGTCTGATTTGCATGGATTCCTTTTCTCAAGCATCTGAAGGTGGATAGGTATCTAATAACTTTTTAGGAAAAATTTGACATCTTAAAATGTGATAATATGTTTGCCTGTGTGTTTGGGGAGGCAGAGCACTGCATCGTCAACTCGCATTTGAGGGTGCGTGAGGAAGGTGGGTGCCCAGGGAGGCGCACTGGTTGGCATAGGGTCCACGATCCATGGGCCCAAGAGCTCTAGGACTTCCCCTTCCTCAAGTTACCTGGCTCCCTGCCAAGCTCCTTTCTGCCATAATACTTGCCCCCCAACCTGGGCAAGAGCGATGGTGGAGGTGACACCCTAGCAAAGACCCCATTCCTTGGAAACCAGTTTCATATAAACCTATCTCAGCTGCCTTTTTTAATATGATGTATTTTTTAAATTAAAAAATAATGGCATCGTGTCTCTTGAAACCTGCACGTATCAATAGAAATGTGTTTTAAAGCCCTAATGAGTCCCAGGCTCAGTCTGCTGGCTTCTTTGCTTCTGTATCTGTCTGCACTCCCCAGGGGGTCTCATTGTGTCCTTAACTTAATGTCATGTGCACTGATGACCTCTGAACTCTGGACAACTGCATTCTGCCATCTCGTCAGCGTTTCTGTTTGGATGTCTAATATGCATCCAAGACTTAACGTGACCAAAAGTGGAGATGGATTTCCCCCCATGTCCCTGTCCTGAACGTCCCACCTCAGGACAGGGGACCACGGCTCGCAGTCATCTTTGCTTGACTCCACACTCAGTCCACGACCTAGTCCTCTAGGTGCACCTTAAGCACCCACCTTCACCATTGCTCTGAGCCACTGTCATTTCTCATGTGGCCTGTCCAGCTGTCCCTAACAGTCCGCTGGCTCCACTTGGGCCTTCATTAGTCTTTTCTCCGCCCAGCAGCAGAGTGGTCCTTAAACCTATATCAGGCGCGATGCTTCCCCTGCTCCAGGTTCCCCCGTGGTTTCCAGACCCCGTAGCCCTTACCTTGAGCAGAAGGCCCTGCTCGGTGTGGCCTCTGCTCACGTCTCAGCTCATTTCCGAGCACTCTCGGCCTTGGTCACCCCACTGCAGCCTTTGTGCTCTTCCTTGACTGGCCAAGCTCCTGCCTGTCGTGGAACCTCTGCGCCTGCAGCTCCCTCTGCCTGGAATGCTCCTCCCCCAGGTACTGACCTCATTCACATGTGTTTGCAAATGTCACAGAGGCCTTGCCTGCCCACCCCAGCTACAGTGTCACCCTTGTTTAGCTGTTTTACTTGATGGCGCTTGTCCTGTCGCGCTGTCTGCCATTTTATATAATTGTTTCTCTCCTCTACTGTGGTGTGACCGTACACGTTGCCACTTTGATCAGTGCTGTCTCTGTCACCTAGATAAGCACCTGGCAGACACTAAGTGCTCATTAAATGTTTGTTGAGTGAATGAATTAATAGTACACAAAAGTTGAAGTTTTCCTTCTTAAATTGTCTCCTAATGTATATTTCTATATCAAAAAGCAACTTTTAGCTGTAACCTATCCACATATGTAAGTAAGAGGGTGGCCGTGGGCCCGTGATTTATTCAACAGAAATAGTGGCATGGATAAAACATTCAGCCTCATCCACGGCCATTCGCCACCCGTATCCCAACACTATGCCTGTTCCTTGATTACACTTATTTACTTGAACCATTTTCACACTGTTCCCACTGACTGGGTTTCCCTCTTAGTTCTTGTTTGCTTGGCAAGCTTCTTTCCTTCCCCTAGCGCCCAAGTCCAGTAGTCGCTCTCCTCCTGTCCCCGGGGCTAGCTCAGGGTCTGCAGCACACACTCTGCGTGGACAACGTAGCAGCCGGTCACACTCATAGAGGGCTTCCAGGTGCCAGTTCTGTCTTAAACGCTTTTCGTTACGCTGACTCATTAACTCTCTTAACCTCAGAGAGGTGTCTTTATCCTTATTTGATCAGTGAGAAAAATTGAGGTACAGGAAGATTAAATATCGTGCCCGAGGTCACAGAATTAGGCGGTAGTGGAGCAGGGAGCGGAACCCCGGCCGTCGGACCCCAGAGCCCAGTGCTGGGTGCTGCACCAGGTGTACTGCCTCTCTTTTAGGAAAGACCTTGAATTGAGTCCCAGTGTTCCCTCTGCTTTTGTGAGCGAGATTGTTGGATAGGATAGGGGAAAGGTTTTTCAGAGTCAGGTTTATCTAGATTAAAATTCCTATTTTTCTACCGACTAGGTAAGTGGCCTTGGGCAAATTACTTAGCCTCTTTGAGCCTCATTTTTTCATGGTCATAAGAATTATTTTATTTATGCTTCTGACCCTGTGAGAAAATTTCATTATTCCCATTTTACAGATGAAGATACCAAAGTTGAAAGTATCTGCTACTTGGCTCAAGCAGAGTAAAAGTCAGTCCTGTTTGATTCCCAAACCCATAAGGACTCACTTCAGGCCGGAGTGCGTGCGGGAGGCTCTGAGGGTGACTGGATCTCGAGATAGAAAAGGCTCAAGGAAGTACGTGGAGGGAGAGGTGAGGGCCTTGGATCACAGCAGGGCGGAGCTGCCTCCCATTCTGATAGTCAGCAAGCTTTCATTTTCATTTCGCACAGAAGCCTTCACCTGGTTGTAAAATCACTGATAACTCATGAAGCGTGTTTTACAGGTGATTTCATTCATTTCACACTTGAAGTAGTATTCTGCCCCAGAAGTACATCTAAATAGCAAAGCAAAATAAAAGTTAGGGATATAACACACTCAGTCTTATGTGCTAGTATAATTAAAAATTGATTTTATAAGAAGAATTATGGAGCCAGTTTTGTCACCAGTGTGAGGGGGGCATCTACTTAAAAGAAAAAATAGGATTTATGTGTCTGTGTCTATTGGATGATATTATCTTTCCCAAATTTATTTTTGAGTCAACACGTTAAAATTCTAAGAAATTTCTGATTCGCTTGTCATGCCTAGTATAGAATAAAGAAGTAACGATGCTTTTTACAATGAAGTCCTTGTTCGTCCTGTGAGGTTCCTCACCCGAGTGTGTTGGCATTTTTGCAAACCGAGTCAGCCATAAAAACGTCAGTTGTGTCTATTTCTAAGTAAATGCAACAGGAATTACGTGTCTCTCCTCTGTCTCTCACCCCCTCTCTCTTGCACACGTGCACACGCACACACGCACACGCGTGGAGATATACGGGCCTCTTTTTCTGAGAGGTAGAACGCCTAGCGGTTAAGAGCGTGAATTTAAGAGTCTGTCGAGGTTTGAATACTGGCCCTGTCGCTCGGCTGGTTTGGGGCCTCGGGCAAGCTACCTCTGTGGCTCAGTTCTTTCTCTGTAAAGATACCAGTGACAGCGTGTGACGTCATTTTGAGGCTCAAGCTGTGCCGCCGCAGTGTGTCTGTGCATGGCGCTGGGTGTGTGCCGTCTGAAGGAGGCACGTGCTGTCCTGCTTGGAGCTGACGTGGACGTCCCCTCTCGCCTTCCTGCGGCGGGAGGAACGCGGGCTGCGTTGGTGTGCCACTGACTTTCCCCCGTCCCTCGTGGCTGCACTGAGCAGTCATAGCACAGCGATGACTGTCCCGTTCGCTCTTGTCTCCTCGGCAGCCGGTCCGCTTCACACCTTTGCTTCATGGTACCCGCAGTCGTCTTAACCCACTTCCTGCTCCCAGGGTCCCATCTGCAGTCTGTTCGATGCCGCTGCTCATTTCTCATCTCTCAAGCACGGCGACACTACCTGTTTGAAACCTGCTGGCTTCCACGGCTCCTCCTGGTTCGCCCTGCCCTCTCCATAGAACCTCCCCTCGCTCCCTGCTGGGGTCCCACACCTGCCTGCTCCTGGCGGCCACCGCTGTGCCCGTTTCCTCATCTGTCCCTGGGTCTGCTCAGGCCTGAGCACAGCAATCTGTGCTTCCTTTGTGAACGCTGTCATTGTCTATATTAGGCCAGTAGATTAAGGATTCCCTCTCTAGTACTACACACGTCAGCTTTTTGCTATGTTATCACGGAATGCTCTTAAAAACACTTTCACCATTGGCTGTTCTGCATTTTTTTGTCCATTTGGGGACCAATTTTTGGTAAAGATAGTGGACATATATTTATCACTTCTCTGCAGATTGCTATGAAAATGAAATGTGTTTTTCAGATAATAGGTGGTCCTGTCTTCTCCAACTTCGATGTGTTCTGAAGACAACAGTCACGTTTGTTAGACAGAAGGAGAGCAGCTGAAATAGAAAGCCGAGGTGGCCTTTCAGTGGCAGCTCGGTGGTCAGAGGGGTGGTTCAGAGGTCACCAGATGCGGTCGCATGTGAGCCCTGAGCCAGACTGCCTGGTTTCGCGCCCCAGCCCTGCCGACTCAGAGAGAGGGTGCCGGTTGCAGTGTGTCGCAGAGCTGTCGAAATCGAATGAGCCACGTGGGTGTTCAGTGCCGTGCCTGGCATGTAAGCTTGTTAGTGCCGCCTTACGAACACTGTGCTGGAAAGCAGAAGGCCATATCTGAACAACTGGTTTTTTAATGCGCTTATTTTTAGCAGGAAAAAACCCATTGGGTTTTGAGGCTGAACTTTGACCTGCTATCGATCCCTTTTCTCTTGTCGGTTTGCAGCTGCAGAAACGGCGCGGCTGTTCCCACAAAGCGTGGCTAGCGGAGCGCCATGAGCAGAGCACCCAGCGATCTCAAGCTCAGGCTGGCCCGGGCTGGGCAGGAGCACCTGCTGCGGTTCTGGGATGAGCTGGAAGAGGCCCAGCGGGCGGAGCTCTGTGCGGAGCTCCAGGCCATGGACTTCGAGGAGCTGAGCATCTTTTTCCAGAAGGCCACCGAAGGAGTCCACCAGTTCTCTCAGCTGGAGAAGGTGGATGCGCGGATGGAGCCTATCCCTCGGGAAGTGCTGGGCAGCGCTACGCGGGATCAAGATCAGCTCCAGGCCTGGGAAAGTGAAGGTACCGAGCACGGGAATGCGTGTGCTGTAGTTTATTCTGAGATACACAAAACTGTTAAAGCCACGGAGCCGTGTGATCAGCATTTTGACTCTCGTACTACCTTCAAGCAGGTGACCAGTCAGAAGGTGGCAGACCGTTTTGCCAAGGCCTCTGCAGTGTCTCTCGTTACTGGTCCCCACGGTGGCTTTCCTTTCTGCTGCCCGGTTCAGGCCTCTTCTCAGTCAGACCTTAAGTTGCCTGTAGTCTCTTTTCTTCCCCAGTTCCCTGCGTTTCTCATCCGCGGCTTGGGCTGAGAGCCCTCCCCAACCTGGCCTGGGCTACGGCCCTGACCCGGATTCTCTCTACTCTGACTGCCCCGCGCGTGGAGCCAGGCCGGATAGTCCACCTTTCTCTGAACGTTTCGTAAGGCCTTCCCTGCCGTTGCTCATGCTGGCCCTCAGCCTGGGCGGCCTCTGCCCCTTCTCTGCCAGCTGCACCACCTTTGAGGCCACCTCCTGGAGTCGTGCGATGCAGCGGCCATGCCACTTGGGGACTAGCACCATGCCGCTGGTCCACCACCTGTTCCTCAGGGTCCCAAGTTGGAGTTATTTGCCCGAGCTTGCTTTCATTCTACCTTCCAATAAGAGTTGTTTATGTCTGCCTTTGTCGCTGCATTGTAAACTCTTTAAGAGCAGCCATTGTTCTACTCGGCTCTGTTGGCACAGATTTTTGAATTATAAGTTGGTTGATAAAAGTTTGTTGAATTGCCCCAATGCTTTTTCTTCTAAAGCTTATCGTAAGATCTGTCCCCGTAGCTAGTACAAGTAATGCTTTCAGAACGGCAAGATAGAACGAATGCAGCTTCTCGGCAGAGGGAGGCTCTGTGGTTGCTGCAGTCCGCGACTCCTCCGTCAGGAAAAGGTCGACTGAGTATTGCAGCTCAAGCCCGCGAGGGCTTGTACGCGAGCCGCGTCCATCTGGACCCTGTTTCCTCAACTGCAGAATGAAAAGATTGGACTATTTTTTCCCTTTTTATTTTATTTTTTTATGGCAGTGGACTTGCATGCAACTGGTGCTTATATCCTCCCATCACCTGCTGCAAATGGAGTAGAACCGAGGGGAGAACTGGGCCCCTGAGACCCGTGCCTTCTGAGCTACAGCCACGGTCCAGGCGGCACAGGCTTCTGACCGGTCGGTCCCTGGGTGGCGGGGCTGCTCTCCTTCCCCAGCCTTCGAAGAGTGGGCGGATGACCTGTGGCTGAGGGAAGACACTCATCCGCTTGTTTTTTTTTTTTTTCCTTTTTAAAGACATTGTTTTGTTGCAAAAATAATATCAAAATAACAGGAACACTGTAAATTCTCCATGCCCTCATTAAATCTGTTTTTATTTGCTCCCGTTACCACCTCGGACTTGATTATATCCACGTTTACTTCTATCGACATATGATAACGTTATAGATCTAATCTTACAGTCTGTATAGATCTAATCTGTACAGTCTGGCTATTTTTATTTTGCCTTCCATTCCTTGGCACCCCCTGCCTCTCATAGAAAAAGAGGGAAAACTGCCATCATCAGCCTTCTGCGTATCTCTCTGCATCTTTTTCTGGGTTTAGGATTTACTGATTTTCAAACTGTTCCAAGAGCCCTGGGGTTCCATTCGACTCCATGGGGATGAAGGCTTAGAATTCGTTTTGTGGGAAGTCCATGAGCTTTGACCTTGCATAATGCGGACCATGAGCAGCTGGCCAGGCTTCCTATAATCTGAGTCTTCTTTATGACCATTTTATAAAATTGTTGCAATCTGTGGAACTAGTCTGTCTACATTTATGGCCTTTCATTTAAACTAGACTGGCACTGTTGCAACCAGGATAATATAAGAAGGTACAAAGCAAACTTCCTTTTGGCCGTACTGTCAAGGGAACAGTATTTGTGGCTTACACAGTGGGGGTGGTGAAGGAGACTTTGTAACTGACATCATATCCTTTCCACTTAGCTGGAAACTTACATGTGTGTGCCAATTCATAACAAAATGAGGTTTTCCTAGTGAGTTCTCAAAGGGAAGAGCTTGCTGTAGTGTAGACGATGATGCTGTTTCAGACAGCAGGAAGATCCTGGTAATTATATAAAGTATAATCCTATGCAATGGCATGTACTAACTTTGTGAATTTTCAGCAGATCTGTACACCCATGTAACTGCCACTCCCATCAAAATATAGAACATTTCCGTTGCCCCACAAAGTCTCCCCACATCGCTCTGTGGGCAGACCCCGAAGCTCGCCGGGCCCGGTCAGCTCTCAGGCCCTGGCATCCCGACCAAGGGTCCATGCCCACTGTGCCACATGGCGCCCTGGCCGAGGGCTTTTTCTTTACATCTACTGGGTGGTCGCTTGCCTAGAATCTCTGCATGCCCGCTAATTAATTATTATTGATTAATTTATAGGCTGGAGGTAATTTAACAGCATCATCACTCATCCTGAAGCCTAGATATCTTCTTTTGTCCTATTTTTACTTCAACTTGCCACATCTAATAAATGGTCAAGTACCTATGAAACATCTGTGACATCTCTTGGTCTTTGCCTTCCAGTATTATCAGAAAGAAAATTATTAGTTCATTAAAGTATGTTATTCATTACTTAGTGTTTGGTTGGGTTATATAAATTTAACTTTTAACAATAAAAATGTCTTTATTAACAAGGTTGTCATTCACGATTGCATGTGGATTCCTCATGCAGGTAGTGTGACTGCTGCTGCCTGTGTGTGTGTAACTCTAAAGTGTCAAATTGTAGTGGTGTGTGATACAAGTGTTTTCTTTTCTAGGACTTTTCCAGATTTCTCAGAACAAAGTGGCTGTTCTTCTTCTAGCTGGCGGACAAGGGACAAGACTTGGTGTCTCGTATCCCAAGGGGATGTACGATGTTGGGTTGCCATCTCATAAGACACTTTTTCAGATTCAAGCAGAGCGGATCCTGAAGCTTCAGCAGTTAGCTGAAAAATACCATGGCAACAAGTGCACCATCCCGTGGTAAGAAATGTCTCACAATGAGGGAATGTCTGAGCACATATTGGCTTAAAATACTCGAAATGCATATGTCCTTTATTCATAAGCAGACCTATTTCCTGTTACCGATGTCCTTGGGAGCTGTAATTTCCTGTACACGTTAAAAGTGTCATGCAGTCTAGCTAGGTAGCTGGTCACTGTGGCCCTCACAAGCAGTGTGTACCCACTCCCACGTTTCTGTCCCTGCCTGAGCACTTTGGGGTGCCGCAGGCTGAGCGTCTAGAAACTTCACACCGACCACTAGTTTGTCTGTGTATAGAATTTCCAATTGAAAATTTGAATTTCTGGAGTTGAGCGGCATCATTCCGTTATTTCCAGCACCATGGTCGAGACATTGTGGCCTCGTTGATTCCTAGTCTTTTTTTCTCTTTCTCTCTCTGAAAGCATTGAGTGTCCGTTCTTGTCTTTAGTATCTGACATTTCATGACAACATGGTGTGGGGCAACTTTCGGTGGGTTCTCTCAGTCTGGGACTCTTACCCTTAAGGGCCAGGTTACCTTGTCCCCCACCCTCGCCCCCGCTGAAGGCCCCACTGTCATGCCTGCTCGGGCCTACCTGGCCGTCCGCGTGCGGGCCGTGTTCTCAGGGCCTGCCTCGCCGGCCTTCGCCTCCCGTGCACCAAGCCGTTCCCGAAACTGCTCCGCTTTTCAGAAGTTTCTGAGCTCGCGTCTTCCAGAGCAGCTCTGGAAGGGAGCACGTTTTGAGGGGAAACCAGCCATGGCTGTGAGATCCCTCAAGTCTCGAATCTTGTTATTTTCTCCCCAAAGGTTCTGCTGGTCTCTCTCTCCTTCTGCCTGGTCCAGGGCTCCTGCCGCTGCCTGGACCCCAGATTGGCACACGCCCCCAGGACAAGGCTGCTGCATACCCTCGGTCCCCTCTGAAAGACTGCCACTGTCCTGAGCTTTTGTTCTGACCCGTGTTGCTTCTGTAGCACTAACGCCTGTAAATGGGCTTTTCATAACTTCCCAGCCTTCCTAGCGCTCTCTTCACAAGTGTTTGCCTCCTTGTGAACTACTTTTCTTCCTGATTCCTGTGGGGCGTTTGAGGGACATCTGTGTTCTAAGTGATGACCCGGCTTCCTACTGTCACGCTGGATTTCCTTCTCTCTCCTCACAACTCAGGGTGTCTGTTTTTTCTTAGGTGGACGAGCTCAGCCACCTCTTTTGTCATCTTCTAAATCAGCCCAAGCCTTTGTGCCCAAAGTTCAAAATGCGCAGGACAATTTGTTAGACAGAGGTATCTACTATGGTGGGATGTTATACCATTTTCCTCGTTTATTCATTCAGCAGGTGCTAACCGAGTGTCTGCTTGTAGGTGCTGCGGGTACATCAATAACCAAAATAGACGAAAGCCCTACTGATTTGTAGTTTACGTTCTACTGAGAGCACGCTGTTTCAGTCACTAATTGTGGTTTTAGATGGAATATTTTTCTCCTTTGCCACACTGGCATGGGTTGGATTTTTGTGATGAGACAGTATAATTACGCTTTTATGATTTTAAATGAAGGGTGAACGGAGCCCAGATTCCATTTCAAAATTTTAATAAAAAGAACCACAGAGCTCATTAGAATATCGTGCAGTTACCCTTTTCTCCTTATTTATTTAGAATAGGAATTTTTAATTTAAAATACACTTTTTACAACGTTCTCAATTGTTTACATAAGCTGGTTGTAGGCTCTCTTGCAGGAGGTGTGTTTCGTATTGTCACAGAGACTTGTTCCCTACGTGAGGGTGGGTGCAGTGGGGGAAGAAAGTCCCCTGGGGCAGCAGCCGATGCTGCTGCTCCAGGGTGAGGATGAAGGCACTCAGGCGCCCTCGAACACGTTCTTCCCGTTGAGAGACAGACAAGGCTTGTTTGCCTGATCCACGCAGCTGGGTCACTTAGCAGATGTGCTTTTCTCTTGCAAGGTATATAATGACGAGCGGCAGAACAGTGGAGTCCACAGAGGAATCCTTCACCAGACACAAGTACTTCGGTTTGAAAAAGGAGAATGTGATCTTTTTTCAGCAGGGAATGCTACCAGCCATGAGTTTTGATGGGAAAATTATTTTGGAAGAGAAGAATAAGGTTTCTATGGCTCCAGGTTTGTAACCATGCTTATTTAATGGTGACTAGAAATGGTAGTAACATAAATCATTAAATTTTGACTTTCGTTTTAATTTGGTGATTTGGATGCTAAAAAATTAATATTTTTATTTATTTATTTTTTGCAATTTATTAATGATCTAAAAAATGAAAATGCCCGTGGGTGGACCGGAAACGCCTTTCCCCCTTCGCGGACATCGGCGCTGGCGGGGAGTCGGCACAGCGTGCGGGGCGCTCCCCGTCTGCTCGGCGTTTCATGCGCAGCGGTGCTCCCGGCACCGTGGCTCACGGCAGTGAGAAATGGAGACCGTCCATGGTTCCATAAATAAGGCTGAAGTAGAGTTTCACTGTAACAGTCTTACATAGTATTAAATGGGTTGTTTGGGGATATTAAGTGACAAAGAAATAATTTCAGTGGGTTAAGTAAGAGAACAAGAAATACAAAACTGCGTACACGGCACCGTTAGGGCCGCCGCGCGCGCAGACCCAGGTGGTGCGTGCACACTGCGTTTGTCAGTGACGTCCAGAACCGGGCCGCTCTGCCTGGGCAGCCTCACGTGGTGGCCCCAAGTGTGAGCCCGGCTGTGACAACAGACGTGTCCACGGAGTCAGAGCTCTGAATCAGGACTTGGAGGACGGGCTGACGGGGAGTAACCAGTGTTGCTGGCTGTGGCGCTCTCCAGAGAGCCACTTTTTAATTAATATTCTTTTTAATTAATAGAAGAACGTACTATTCCTAGCTCTGTTTTGTGAAGCCGTCTAATTGTTTTTCATTATTTCAGCTGTGTCGAGCTTGTCGATGGAAGAAGTACATTAGTCAGTACTGAAAATAGATGTGGAAAGAAGAGGCTTTACTTATAGTCAATTTAAGTCACCATGGACCTTCATATTAATCTGGTTTTAAACAAATTATTTGGTATAAAATGCTCATGCATTTAGATGGGTGAAATTGTCTGTCAGGCTGTGAGTGTCGAGCCCACTTGAATCATACAAAGGTTAAATAAACTTGCTATGAAGGAATCATTGCTCGAGAAGTAATTTCACGTGTCACAGTGCATCACAGGCCCACCTGTCAGGACAGCTGACGAGGGAGCTTGGGCTTCGGGCCTGACTTGTCTTTCACAGACGCCGTTCTCTGCACATTGACGTTGCGTCGCTTTCAGAATCGCGTAGTGTCATGCGAGACACCTGAGTTTCCTTACGGATATTCAGTTTTCTTGGCCCACACTGAAGAGCCTTCGGGGTTCCTTCCTCATGGGTCTGGTGTGCTGCTAAGGGCTGTTTCACTTCCCAGATGGAAACGGTGGTCTTTACCGGGCTCTTGCGGCCCAGAACCTCGTGGAGGATATGGAGCAGAGAGGCGTCGAGAGTGTTCACGTGTACTGCGTCGACAACATTCTGGTCAGAGTGGCGGACCCCCGGTTCATCGGATTCTGCATTCACAAGGGAGCAGACTGTGGGGCGAAGGTAAGGCCTCACGGACTGGGGCCGTGTGGCCGCTCTCCGTCGGCACGTGCATTCCAGGATTTATTAGGGCGTTTCGAATATTTTAGAAGCAGTCATCCTTCTAACTGAACTAACTACCCCGCACCCACTCTTTCTCTTAAATTGGCAACATTTGATTCTAGAAGTAATGTTTTATGCCTGTCTATCACCAGTAAGAGTTTAAAATCCGTGAGGTCGATTTGCGGGTACCTGGGAGAGGGCGTGGTCACCCCTAGGCCTGGGACAGGTTGTTAATATCAAGTACTGCTTGCTCAGAGTGACCCACTTTCTTCCTGTGGCGGAGTCACTGGAGTGTGGGCACAGGAGGGGCGGTAGAGGTGGCAGATGTAGACGTGGACGGGGCATGCGACATGGCATCCCATGGTAGTTCGTGACTAAGACAGAAACGTGCAGATGGGGGATAACGGCAATTAAGGAGATTCGTAGTTGCTTGAATGACCGCAGACGTACCGCAATTAAGTGCCATATAACAAGGTCGCATCCTTGGCTTTGTTCTTTTCTACACTTTTTTAGTTGCATGAATGATGATGTAGGAGACAGGCCTTTATGGTAGCAAACAAAACACGTAGTATACCCAGGAATCAAGTCGACAAGAAACGTGAAAGACCTTAAAAACACAGATGGTTTAAAAATATTAACATAAATTTTGCTCTCATAAAAATCTATAAAGGTATTGATTCTCACCAAATTAAAGTATAACACAATCCTGATCAGAGTCCCAAGGACACTCTTGGGGACACTTGGGGACAGAATGATTCTAAAGTTTAACATAAACATGTAAAGATGGCCAGGAAAATGTTGAAAAAGAATTATAATAAGGAGGGAAGAAGGTTGGAGAAAATCTGTCATATTAAGATGGATTGTAAATAAAAAGTAATAAGAGTGTAGTGCTGACCCCGGAGTAGAATGACAGATTAATGGGACAGCGGATCAGTCGGGAACAAATTCTTGTATATAAGAATGTACTGAATAAGAATGTGGCATTTCCAGTCACTGGGGCAGTGAATGAGATACCCGCTTAGAAATAAAGTAAGATCTCGCCCTCAAAACTCATTCCAGAACCAGTTTCAAATGGATTGCAGAGTTAAATGTTAAAAAACCACAGAGATATTAGAAGACAATGTAGAATAATTTTGTAATATTGACAGGAAGAGAAGTTTTCTGACAAAAGCAAAAACCATACAAGTGTCTGACAAAAACAAATTAGACTATATGTAAATCTGAAATTTCCGGATTTAAAAAGAAGACCTGCCATAAGAGACATACCAAATTCTTGGGTGGAGATTTTCTATTATAAATATTTCATTACTCTCAAAATTTATCCGTCTGTCATAGAAGCTGAACTCTTAAATTTATCAGTACAAGATTTGAGAGATTAAGCTGGTAGACATAATAGGACTCCTCCTGAGTTGGTTTAGTTCATCTGTTTTAGGCCTCTGTGTGTTCCTCTAGGAGCTTCAGCACTGTCTTGTGAACAGCTGCCAAACGTAATCAAAACGGATAGCATTGTAAGTAGCGACTAAGGTTTAAAAACAAAGCAAAACAAAACTATTTCTGACTTTGTTCTACTTGGTGTCACTCTTTTTTTCGAACACAGAAACTTAAATTTCGTTTCACTGAAGTAGAGTTTCACTGTAACAGTCTTACATAGTATTAAATGGGTTGTTTGGGGATATTAAGTGACAAAGAAATAATTTCAGTGGGTTAAGTAAGAGAACAAGAAATACAAAACTGCGTACACGGCACCGTTAGCACCTTACAGTTCTGAGCTTCAGAATCATTTTAAATTATGTATGATCAGAGACTTAAGCCTGGAAGGGACCTCAGAGGTTACCCGGTCAACCCCTTGGCTTCAGAAATGAGCACGTGAGCCCAGCCCTAAACCGGTTCCGGGCTGGAGGCCCTTCACCCCCGTAGCAGAGAGGATCAGAACCCATGTTTCCAGCTCCAAGCCAGTGTCGTATCGCCTCATAAACCAGCCTCTTGGCAGTGCCGTGGTTTTGCTGGCAGCTCAGAAAACCTTGCATGGGCACGGTGACCTTTGTGAGTGTGCCGGTCACACAGAGATGCGCGTACAACCAGTGACTCCTCCACGGCCCGTGCATGGGGCCTGCAGGACACATGCAGCCTGTCTTCCTGCCTACGCTGTGTCTGGGATGTGACGCAGTCGTCACTCAGCGAAGGAATAAGTAAATACTCAGATGGAACCGAACTGTGATTGGACTGGTATACGTTAAAACTTTTAGACATGTTAGAAACCACTTATGTCATCTGTTCTCCCATCCTTTTTATTTCAATAAGATCAAGATATTAAAATACATTTTTTACGTATTTCATGCACATAGGGAGGGCGTGACTTGGTGTGCTGATAGAATTCTCTGCAGTGCATTCCTGATAGGCTCCGGTCTTGGTGAATGAAGTGCTTATGATGGCGCGACAGCCCTGACGAAAGACGCTGAAGGGCAGAGTGGTCCGCAGAAGAGCAGTGCTGAGCAGGCAGGGACCGTGGCGGATCAAAGGTCATTTCATTAAGCAGTTGACTTTGAGGTCAAAGTGTGACTTTGAACTCAACTTCTAGGATTTAACTTGTGGGACGCAGAGCAAACCTTTTTCTTTTCCGCATATATAAACAGCCTTCCAGCTCTGCGCAGTACACAGACGCTTTCTTTTGTCATCTGGACTTTTATAGTGTTTGGGGTTAGTCGTCATGGAAGTAAACCCTCGGCCAGCAGGTTTGCACTCAGGGGAGGGACAGTGGGGACATACTGATTTCGGTTTTCCCCGGCTGGTCGGGAGGAGGGCGTATAGAGGTGACTGGAGAGGAAACCTGTGTGTGTGTGTGTGTGTGTTTTCATTGGGGACGAGAGGAATTGACCCCAAATTCCCTGCGTAGTGAGACCCCCAGGGCAAAGTGTGCGAAGCGCATCGATGGACTGGAGTTGTTCGCTTAGGTCGTTTTGCCGTGCCGTGTTCCCCTCCGATGGCACGCCCCCTCCTTGGTAAACAGTTTCTTTTCATCGAACACTGTGCTCCTTTCAGGGGGCACACAGTGAAACTGCACAGCAGGCTGACGTGTCGCTGGGCGGGACTCCGGGCCTGTGCTCTCATTGCTGTGTAAACCAAGTTCTCCGTGGTGGCTTCGGCTGTCTGCAAGAGATGCTGCTGGCTGTGTTTGTTTTAAGGAACCGGTTGCTGAAAAAAGTTTTAACTTTATTGATATGATTTCACATGTGCTTAGGATAGACTTCAGTTGGGGACAGATTTTTCAAAATGCCCTGGAGTGTGCTGCACTGTTGCTTGAACAGGGCAAACGAAACAGACTCTTCAGATAGTTTTACCACTCGGTTCTTCTGTTGGACATTCATCTCAACTGCACCTTGACTTTATGTTGGTGCATTGAATACCGTTCTTTTCTCATTTTCTTCTAAACAATTTAGGCGAGTTGTGTGGAACCCGGGTGGTGGGTACCAGAAGCACCCATGAGGTTTTTATAAAATTGAACGCTCTCACGTTTCCCTCTGATGTGTACTTTTCAGCTCCCCCACCAGCCAGATCCACTGACAGATGATCAAATGCTGGTTTTCAAACTTTTTAAAAGCATAGAATCTCTTACTCCGAACAAAATCTAGCATCGAAAGCAGATAAATATGGGTGGGTTTTTCTGTCTGAAGGGGGCGGGCAGTGACCTGCCTTCTCTAACCCATCACTCCAGCCAAGTCCGTGAAAAACAAGGAGTATGCTGCATTCATGAACGAAAATGAAGAAATGTTATTTTCAAATGAAATAACGGTTTGGGCAATATAAAGTGAAAGGCTAGATGCCTACTTTTCTGTCCTGTGCCTCCCAGAGGAATCCCATCTCGTGTCTTCTCCGAGTGGTTGAGTGCGGCTAAGGACACGTTAAATAATGAAAAGAGGACGCCGGGGGACGTCGACTCCTCTTTTCATTATTCCCAGTCCAGGCGATTCCTCCGGCCTGTCTGTGTCTGATGGACTTTTCTCCACTGTGGAGTTAGGTGATATCCAGGAAGGAGGCAATTCACGGCGTTTCCAGTTGGAAAGTGGTATTTCAGAGAGTATAAGGATGGCTAGGTGACTGTCTAAAGTTAAGGATGCCTCTTGATACCTTAAAGAAGCGCGAGCGCAGTCTCTGGAAACCACAGCGCTTCAGGCCCCTCCCCTCCTGTCCCTGTCTCTGCCGGCAGGTGGTGGAGAAGACGAACCCCACGGAGCCGGTGGGCGTGGTGTGCCGGGTGGACGGCGTGTACCGCGTGGTGGAGTACAGCGAGATCTCCCTGGCCACCGCGCAGCGGCGGGGCCCCGACGGGCGGCTGCTGTTCAGCGCGGGCAACATCGCCAACCACTTCTTCACCGTGCGGTTCCTGAGAGACGTGGTCAGGTATGGCCGGCGCGGCTCTGCGCTCGCACTTGCTCAGTCACAGAGGCGGTCGGCAGAAAGCAGGGAGACCCTGTGGGGCGGCCCCTCTTTCCTGGGGTCGCCTTTGCCCCTGCGGCACGGTCCTGGGTACGAGACTGCGCAGCCTGCAGACCCGGAGCGGCCGATGGCCTGTGTGGGGGCCACAGGGCGTCCCCGCCCCCTCCGCCAGCTGTGCTGGTTCCCGTGAAGCAGAGGAGTGGAACGCTCTCTCTGCCACAGCTGCAGACCTTAAGGTACAGGTGTCTCCCCGCCACCTGCTGAATCAGAATTCCTGGAGGCGGGTGTCCGGCATCTGTACTTTTAAGAAGCCGCTCACACGATTTACTTTAGCTGGTTCCCGCCGAGCCTCTGGGGACTCGTGTGTTAGGGAGTGAAGGGGAAAGAGCTGAGACCCGGCTGGAGGCCAGCATGGTAGTGCCACCGGGTGCAGTCGGAGCTGTCTATCCCACGGACCGCGAAGTGGCGCCTTCTCACTACTAACGCTCCGCTCGGCAGCTTCTAGGCATTCCAGATGCCTGCTAAAGTTGCTTGGCTTTGCTTTAGAATGGCGACTCCGGTTCCAAAGTAGTTCCCGTCCATCTGTGCTGTTTCAGCTGCGTTCGGTCACCCACCGTCACTGTTAATACTCATCTTTCCATCCCATCCTTAAAGAGGTCGCAGCTGGGCAGGCTGGGGCGAAGAGCGGACATGGGACTTAGGAGGAGACAGTGGCGTGAGCTGCGTGTGTATTTTAACGTGGAGAGCTTTATTGTTTTTAACATAAGGAGATGAATAGGGAAATCTGTCCATTTACCATTTAGTAGGAACTAAAACGTAGCGAATGCCCGACCTTGACCGTCAGTCCCGGCCGTCGAGCCAGCTGTCAGGCTTGCTGGCGTTCTGCGTTTGGAGAGTGATTGTCTTTCTTCCTCTCTTAGTGTTTATGAACCTCAGTTGCAGCACCATGTGGCTCAAAAGAAGATTCCATTTGTGGATCCCCAGGGGCAGTTAATTAAGCCAGACAAACCAAATGGAATAAAGATGGAAAAGTTCGTCTTCGACATCTTCCAGTTTGCAAAGTACGTTCGCGCAGTGCCGGGGAGCCTGGACGTGCCCCGAAATGCTGCGCTTTGCCCTCGGCTGGGCTCTGTTCCCAGGAGACCTTGTCAGCTGCGGCGTGTGGGTGGCGAGCGTGTGGCCTGGATCCCTGCCTCTCCAGCGTGAGGCCACCCGCCCAGCAGTGTGCTGAGCTGCCTATGAGCACGTTCGTCTGTATCAGTCAGTCCCTTACCTGGCTCTCCTGTGGAGCCAGTAAAGTCACTTGTTCTGGCCGAGAGGCTAGAGAGGCTCGGCAGAGAGTGGCCTTGAGCTGGGGATGCCCTGCAGGGCCGCGTGCCATGGCGTAGCTCTCCCGGGGTTCGCGCTTGGTGTTGAGGTGTGTGTCTCAGAACTCGACTGCCGTGAGAGAGCAGAAGACCAGTTAGCCATAGGTGAGCGCAGTGTCACTTGGTGGCGAATAAAGCGTCCATCCGGTTCCCTCTAGGAAGTTCGTGGTGTATGAGGTGTTACGGGAAGACGAGTTCTCCCCACTCAAGAACGCGGACAGTCACAGTGGCAAGGACAACCCCACCACGGCCAGGCACGCTCTGCTGTCCCTTCACCACCGCTGGGTGCTCAACGCGGGGGGCCACTTCGTAGACGGAAATGGCTCCCGCCTGCCCGCGATTCCCTGGTAAGCCGGTGCCTTTGTCCCCAGGGGGCCGTGTCCCGGCCTGTCCTCTCCGACTCCGTTCTGCTCTCTCTGCTGTGCCCCCAGCCCCGGCATCGGCGTGGCCAGTCCCTGGGTGAGCCGAAGATAGCTCTGCCCGTTACGAAGAGTGCTGGCTTTGCCTCCTCTTACAGGGGAGTCTTCTAAGCTCTTGTTTCTCTGGAGGCGTCCGCAGCGTGTCACCAAAAGCCCCCTACTGAGGCACAGTCGGCAGGCCATTGCTTTGGTGTGCCTTCGGGTTCAAGCCCGCCAGAAGTGTGCCAGACCTCGGGGCGAGAGGGTGGGGCGTTGCTGGCTGTGTGTCAGGGGCCTCCCTACAAGGGTTCTCTGGGAGATCCCCAAAGTGCCACTGCCCGCACACCGTCTGCGAGACACAGGGCACCGCATCTTCCATGGCATTCAGGCCACTGAGGGAGGTGCCGGGAAGAGAAATGAATGCCAGTCGTGTTTACTGACACTAAAACTTCGGAAATGTTTTGGGAATTTAGACGCTAAAAAAATAAAAAGGTACTGATAGCTATTGAAATCTGAGATAAAGCTCTTTAAAGCTTAATCTTATATTTTATGATGAAATCTCCACTGGCACTTAGAATTCCCCCCTTCTAAATCATTTGACGTTTCTGTGCTTATATAAAGAACACTCTGCCGTGTAATTTGTATTCTTACGGGATAAAGGGGCTGGCTGTGGCACGCATGCGCAGGAGTGCCCGGAGGGGTGTCAGAGCACCGGGCGCCTGCACCGGCCACCGGAACCTACCGGTCTGTGCCGCGTCTCCACAAGGAGGGGCCCTGGCAAGCTGTCTCAGAGTCCGGGCCTCTTTCAGGCTGTCTTGCCATCCAGCTTGCTCTATGGCGTGACACGTTGTCCTCATGCTTCATCTCTGGCCATTGAGTTTGTTTCTTAACCCTTCAGATTTTCTTTGCCGGGTTTATAATTTGCCATAAATACGTGCCTTTCAGACAAGTATATTTTGCAGTTCCTCTTCTTTCTTACTGTTTTGGATTTTGTTTTTCATTCCCGTTAACGCTTATTTATTCCTGCGTAGCAGTGCTGCAAATGGAAGGGCGGAGACCGTCACAGCCGATGCCAATCACAAGTAACTACCCAGCCTGCCTGCGGGGCGTGGTGGCGGGCGGCGCTCCCTGTACTAACTGGTGCTGTCGTTTAGCGCTCTGCCTGTCGGGGTCTGCGGTGGATGGTCGAAGCTTTGGGCGGGGCGCTCTACTGCTTATCTGGTGGCAGGTGTCTGTCTGGATGACACTAACTCAGAGTCTCGGTGCATGCTGGAATTGGGGAGCATGCCTTACTAAGAATCCAACCACAGGTGTCTGAGCCTGCAATGACACATCACAAGTGACAGGTAAGACCTAGAGCAGGTTACAGGCCAGGAGAGCAGATTTGGATCCCAGCTCACCCCCTTAGCGTAAGCACGGCAGGTAGAAATGATGCTCTGCGGATGTGCCTTCAGAGCTGGATGTCCCCCTCGGCACAGAGGCCGCCCGCTTCAGACACACTGATGGCTCCGAAGGCGAGGAAGCTGCTCGTGGGATCTGTTCTCATGCTAGCAGCCTCCCTTTTGGTCTCTGTGTTACTCATAGGCAGTTGTCCTGCTCCTAAAGACATTCTGTCTTAATGTCAGATAATTTTTAGCTGGAGGTAGCACGTGCCCTCTGCCATCTAGGTGCTAACAGGGTTTGAAAAAAGCCATTGTCTTTACGGCGAAGGAGACAGCTTCATATTCGTTACACTTTAATGCTAGTAGGTTTAGCTTTACTCTTAGGCGTTTAAGATAACTTGGGGAATACAGAGGGTGGAGGGTCTGGAGGTGGGAGTTACTTCAGGAACGGCATAGCACCAGTGTCATTTTATCTGTTTTTTTTTTCCTGCCTGTGCCATCCATCTTTGCCCTGTACAGACACGTCCCTGTGACTGTCAGTGGTTCTGGGATGTGGCCCCGAGCAACAGGGAGGGGACTCCCGGATCTGGCTGGCTCTCCTCGTGGGAGCTGTAGACGACTGCCGCCCCTCATGCTGTGGGGACCGGGATGCAGAGCCCTTTGCCATTTTCTGTCCCAGCCATCATTTTGAATACGTGAAAGCAAGCCGCTTTTATAATTTAAGACATAAAGTTTTTACCATAAATTTCCTTCTCATTGAACCACAGTTTTTAACCTAAAAGGTGAAAGTTTCTTATTAGACACCTGAAAACAACTTCTAGCCATCTCCCATAAGAAATAGAAGTTTTAAACAGTTGGTTCTTGTTCAGCTCCTTTTAGTACTTTTCTCCCTATTTACTTCATTTTAGCCGTTTGTAGAATAATTAAACTGAAATCACAGTTTGTCCTCAAATGAGATACGAACTTAGAAACCCTAGAGGATGTCCTCGGAGAGCAGAGGTGGGAGGTGGGAGAGGTGGAGGAGGGGAGCAGTGGCTTGCAGGTGTCCTGAAGGAATGGGAGCAAGCGTGCTGGATTTGGACAGAATGACATTGCTTTTGTTTTTCACTTACTGAGCAGTGCTAGCTACCGAAAGTGCGTGTGGCTGGAGACGGGGCAGTGCTGGTCTCGGGCTGACGCGCCCGTCTCCTGAGACCTCGCGTTGGGCGACCGTCGCATCTCTCTTTTGTCCTCCAGGGCATCCAGCTTTGTTTCTTAAAGCCGATTTTCTTAGTTTTTTTGGGTGTCTTTGTGGTACAGGGGAAAGTTATATTCGGGCCAGCGGTGTGTTCTCGTCCCGGCACTCCAGCCCCGCGGGGCTTGGCGGGGTGCGGTGGGCGGGGTGGGCTCTGTACACCTTACCAGCGACATTGGCTTCAGTCCGTCTGGTTTAGTATGACTGAGCTGCCCGGAAGGGTCTGGGCCATACCTCTGGAGCTCTCTCGATGGAACCTGATGAACACGGGGAGAGAGGTGCGTCCTGGCTTGTAGTACACCTGTTCTCCAGATCAGTCTGTGTGCGCCCACCCTCACATACCTATGGGTGCTGCTCATATGCCCGGTGCTGAGCAGCTTACACGAGAGAAATGTCATTTCTCACAGCCTGTCGGGAGGTTCACGATGCACAGACATAAACGTTACATCACATCATCAGGCAGTGCGTGTTTGCGTGTTGGATGTGTGGTGTGAATAATAATTACCCTAGGAGGCAGTGACTCAGCAGATGCCTCATAACTTTATTGTCTTCTGTGTGAAGATGTGAGTGAGGACAGTCACTGTGAAGCAGCAGTCGAGGGAAGGCTGGGGCTTGACCTGAACTTGGCGGACGGGCATGATGCGGCTGGTCGAAGGGGCCTCATGGAGAATGAGGTGGGTGGAGGCGGCAGGGCGAGCAGTGGGAGTGGACGCAGAGCACCCTGAATGCTGGCTAGACAGTTCCGTTCAGAGGAAGACCGGGCTACGCTCAGGGGCCCTCAGCAGGATGGTCAGCCCTCAGGCTGACCACAGAGGAGAGCAAAGGAGAGCTGGGCTCTGAGGCTGGGCCGCGTTCCTGTTGCCCAATTGTTGAAATGGTGAAAAACTCCACGCTCTGACGCCTCTAAATGCGTTTTAAACATGCCTTACTGACTTTTGTGTTAGGTAATTTAGAAACGCAGGATGGCAACAGGCCATGATGGCGAGCGTGCCTAGAGGAGGCACAGGGTGGCCGGGCCAGGCCTTTGCCTGGCTGCGTCTTGCTTGAGCTCTTCAAAGGGCTTTGGTGAGGGTGACGAAGAAGCACTTGGAAACAGAGTCCATCAGCTCAGCTCATCTAGGGGCTCAGGGGGCACAGGGAAGCGCAGGGCTGGGGACGGCTCACCGGCTCCTGGACAGGGCTGTCCAGCGACGCTTCCCACAGTGAAGGAACCGCTGTCTGCTTGTGGCTTGCTCGTCAGCGGCATGGCTGCGGAGCACTTGAAATGTGGTTATGACTGAGAAAGTGAATTTGAAAGTTATAATTAAACTTTTTATTTATTAATTTAAGTTCGAGCGGCCACATGTGGCCAGTGGCCACTGTATTGGGCTTTGAGGCCTCAGCATGTCTGTCCGCAGTGGAACCTGACTCTCAGGCTGTGGCAAGGGTTAAAATGAAATGGGAAGGCTTCGAAGGACCTGCCACGTACCTGGAACGTAGCACGCATTCAGTAAATAGTTCCCTCTTCATCAGATTAAAACTTGGAAACGACAGAAATGACACGTGCACAGGGCGTCTCGCGGTTGCTGAGGTGCTGGTTGCTGGCGCCACCCCGCACAGGGTCCTTCTGTCCCTGACGGTTCCACGGTGCCGTGGCCCCCGGGAGGTCAGAGATCACCAGGGCTGTGACGCAGGAGCGTCTCCTTATCGCAGGCCTCTCCGAGGCACTCTGGCAGGGGGTGGGACGCGAGTGTCTAACACGTTCGGTTTCCCTCAGCTTGAAGGATGCCCACGACGTCCCTATCCAGTGCGAGATCTCCCCTCTCGTCTCCTACGCCGGAGAGGTGAGTGCGCTCTGCCTCTCCCTCCTGTTCTAGAATGGAGTTCAGGTGCCCATGGGCATTTAAGTGCAGGAGCAGCAGAGGGGGCGGTTCCGATGGCCCTGCTCCCGGATGCCGCCCGAGAAGGGCCTGCACCCTGCTCCCCGAGAACCCCGTAGTGGGCGGTTCCCACGGGGACGCTTTCCTGTTCGGTCCATTTTTTGTTATGCGGGAACGCAAGGGGCTTTTAAAGGGTACGTGACGGCCTTGCTTTCTTAGATAAATCATCTGGCCGTTTTCAGCGCAATAGAGTTTTCCTCTCGAAGGGTCTGTTTGCTTTCACATGCGTAGTCCTCTGGCTTCGCAGGCCCGGGAGCTAGGGCTGCCTCCCCTTCTCATTCGTGCCCTTGCTGGAGGGCCCTGTCACTGTGCTCAGGCCCAGGGCCAAGACAGCCCCCTGGCTTAGAAAGCCAGCTGTTCTTGGTGAAGAGTATCATCTTTTTAACCTTAGAAATTTTATTATAATCAGGATAATTTCATTTCTTGTTTGTTTTATGCTGCCATTAATAGGACATTAAGCCCAGTTTAAAAAGTATAATAAATAGATCATTATTGACATAAATGCTGCACCTCAACCCAACTCGTGGCATTCATGTTTTAAATCATTATTACAGCCACTAAGTGTCCACCAATTTTCTAATTGTGTTTCATTTCAACCCTCCTCTCAGGGACTAGAAAGTTACGTGGCCGGCAAAGAATTCCACGCGCCTTTAATCATTGGCGAGAATGGCGTCTGTGAGCTGGTGAAGGACGGCGTATGAGCCAGGTGCCAAGTTCCCCGCAGCGAGAGCAGCGCTTACGTGTGACAGACCAACTGTGAGCCTCCAGGCCCCTCCTGAGGCTACTCAAGTTCGAATGTCCACGAGTCTCCTTCTGCCTGTCGAACTCTCCTAACTACTACGTAGCCCCTGAGAAGCAGCGGCCTGAACTGCAGAGAGCACCGTTAAGGTTCTCAACTCACTGACGGTCTTATTTATAGTTTTCAGTTGTATAAAATTTTCCCCAGGCCAAGGACAGCAGTGCCACCCACGCAGTTCCCTGCAGCGTGAGGGTGGCCAGGCGTGCGCCCGCCCTTCGCCTGGGGCTAGAAGCTTGTCTTCAGAGTTCTTCGGGGTGACAGTACGCCCTTGTACATGTCAGAAGGTTTCTGCGATACTACAAGTTTGTTTTATTTTATCAAAAGTAAGCTTTTTCAAGAAAATAATTGGACAGTAAAATAAACTTTTCTTTTTGTCTCTGGAGTGTCATTTGTACCTTGAGGAATTTATTCCATTCAGAAAATATGAAACTTGGGAGAAACTGAGATATTGCAAACAAAAACAACACAC
>NW_006432945.1:19330892-19331939 GCF_000325575.1 Pteropus alecto | reverse complement strand
AGGAGTCAGAGCCCTAAATGAATGTCTTACTTTGGACTTTTGTTCCCCTTTTGCTTCCTAACAGTGGCCTCAGCCGGGGCGAACTCCCCTCTCCGAGCGGGCGGGACGGAGCAGTGTATCTGATGACCGGAGACGGGGCTGCCGGCGTCGCCCGCGCACAGGACACGCGGTGCCCGTGCTGTCCAGGCTGGGGAACCTTGTCTCACTTCATTGCTTTGTTCTCTTTTACCCAAATATTTGCCCCCAGGGATTCAAGAGAATCAAGAGACTGTGGTTCCTGCATTTCCCCAGGTGAGTTCATCACTGTTATTCAGGTTTGGTTTGGTTTGGTTTCGGTTTGGTTTTCAGCTAGAAGATTAAAAAGAGGGACAGAGACTAAGCTGGTTCTTTAAACATGGGCCATAGATAACTGGTCATTAGTAAGCGTTCTCTATGCCTAAAAGAGTTTGCATGAAAATATTGAGCTTTATAAATACATTTATATAGCATTTAAGTATTGACCAAAAGTATATAAAATTAGCATCTGGATAAATGAAACATTCTGGAATTATGTCTAGAGAAGATTAAAAACTTTTGTTTCCCACTGACACATTGTTACAAGTTGGAATGTCATCGGTGAGCCTTTTGTTCTGCAGAAGTTAAAAGTTTTAAGAATCAGGTTTTTTTTAAGAGCATATGATTGATATCTAAATGTAGTTTTCTGGGTGCTGAGCCATAAATAATGTGTTTAGCATATTTTCTGTTTTATTTCAATAACAGCCCAATTTTGCTATTGTCACCCATCCCCTTTCTCAAAAAGATGTTTGAGGTTCGCGTTCTCCATCAGAACAAACTCCAAATGGGTATGGGGGCAGAACCACAGCGTTTTTACCGCCTGAAGGGGATGCCTCCTTTTCTTGTTTCTGTCCGTTCATCTGCTGTTTGCTCTTCCTGTCACCGAGATGATATTAATGTTGGCAGGGCGGGGCGGGCCAGCGCTGGGCTGGCGGTGGTTTGATGGACAGGGGCTGTGGTCAAAGAGTCTGAGAACCCCTGCGTCATGAAGGT
>NW_006432945.1:19322232-19330853 GCF_000325575.1 Pteropus alecto | reverse complement strand
TAATTGCTCTAGTTCAGAAGATACAGATGCAGGTAAATGTTTATAAAAACAGGAGTCTGCAGCCATGCCACCCTGAACACGCCCGATATCTGATCTCAGAAGCTAAGCAGGGTCAGGCCTGGTTAGAACTTGGATAGGAGACCACCTAGGAAGACCAGGTGCTGTAGGCATAAAAAAAAATAAAATAAGAGATTGTAAGCTGACAAGGTCCTCTCGATCTGTGAGGTCCTCCAAAGGTTGCCTCGCCTAAAACAAAACAAAACAAAAAACAGGAGTCAGAAAGCCGTGGCAACAGCGAGAGGGTGTGTGAGAGTTAACAGCCACCCCTGCTATGTGGCTTTACCAATCGTCACAGCTGGACATACGAGCCCGAATGTTTGAATGTTCGATTTTTGTTTTCTTAATTTCCCTGTGGCCTCTCAAAAGTGCTCCAGTTTTGATGTCTAGAGAGGGACTGTTAGTGACATCTGCGGGAAGGTACAAAGAATTCCCTCCCTGTTCTGGTTCTAGCCCTGGTGTTCCCGGGAGTTTGGGCCGTGGCTGGTAATAGGCGATCTCAGTGCTGCTCCCAGCTCATCTCCAGCATCTCCTCCTGACTCTTTGCGATGTGGCCAGATCTCTGTTGTCTAGGCAAAGGAGGCGGGGAGCATGCATGGTCCAGCAGGGACTGACTAACGACTGCTCAGCTGGCTTGGGGAGGTGCTTTTCTACTGACCGAGACTGAAGCTTTTGCAATTCACAGCGCTTCTTAGAGCCCTGGTTTGGGCCACGCACCCAGCACATTGAACATCAGGCATCGAAGGCCTGCGATCTCTGGGTGACGGGACACCAATGCAGTCAGCCCTGCGCGTGTCCCAGCTTGCCGCCTGGAGAGGACATCCGGCCACCGCGCAGGCGGGAGTGACCAGGGAGGCCACAGCCGTCGCCCTGAGTTGGGGAGGTGCAGCTCGGAGTCTGGGGAAGCCGAGGCGGCTGGCGTCCACAGAGAAGAGCCCTGGAGAAGAGAGAGCCGCACAGAGAACACCCTTTGCCCTCGGCTGAGTCTGGGCAAGACCCTCCTCAGTGCCCTACCCACTAAGCTGGGCACGATGAGGTCCCCTCCTGGGCACTGTGCCCTCTGTCCTCTCGTGTGTTCCTCCCCTCAGCTGCAGTGAACAGGGCGGTGCCGCTATCTCTGAATCGGTGCTTTTGTTTTCTTTGGATAAATACTCAGAAGTGGGGTTGCTGGATTGTATGGCAAGTAGACTCATCGTGGGGGGCATTTTGTAATGTACACAAATACGGAATCACTATGATGTACACCCAAGACTAATAGGATACTGTATGTCAATATTATGTCGGTAAAAAAATGCATTTCACAAAATCCAACATTCTTCCCTGCTAGAAAGTCTCACTGCACTAGAAAGATGTCATGTATGTAGATGCTCCGGTTTAATGCTACACTTCATGGCGAAAGGCTGCACGCTGCCCCCTAAAGTCAGGAACAAGGCAGTATGTTTGTCCTCGCCACTTCTGTTCAGTGCTGTGTGGAAGGAAGCGCTAGCCAGCGCAGTGGGGAAGACGAGGTAAAGAAGGCATGCCGTCGGAAAGGAAGACGTCAGCCATCTCCATCTGCAGGTGACGTGATCGTCTACCTAGAAAATCCCATGGGATCTGCAAAAGTGAAATCAGAACTACGAAGTTAGCTTAGCAAGGTTGTAGAGTGTAAGATCAATACACAGAAATGAATTGTGTTTCCATATCCTAGCAACAGACGATCAGACACCTGCTCTGAAGTCCAGGTTCAGCGTTTACCCCGCACTGCTGCTTGCCATGCCTTCTGTCCCAGCAGCATTCTGGAAAATGCCATGAGTGCCCACTGTGGCTTTGGGCAGAGTCAGGGAACGAAACGGTCGTGTGGCCATTGTGAAGCCATGGTGGCCGAGGAGGGACAGGAAGGACTGATCATGGAGGGAGAGCAGCGAGTCCCCTGAGCTTCACCACAAGCAGGTCAGGTGAACGGCATCTTGCTGAGACACCGGTTCGGCGTCCGTCCCAAAGGAGGAAATGTCATAAGCACAACGAGAGAGACCAGATGATGATCAGGACCAGATGGCTGTCACCGGCACCACGCATGCGTTAGTGCGAAGTAGGGGCATGGCGGTGAGGTCGTGCAGCACCAGCCCCAAGCCAATCACTGTTCCCCAGCTTGCGCCCCAGTTCTTCTTTACACGAGAGAGGGAGAGGGTGGAGGGGGGCTGCAGGACACAGGCGCAGGTCTGGGAATCACTGGTCCCGTCTGAGAGGAGGACTCGGCTAGATTTGAGCAAGTGTAGTTGTTTCAGCAGAAACGTCGTTGCCACCCCCGTGCGCCTCCCATCCCTGCGTTCTCGGCACACGTGTGTCCACCGCTGAGCCCGGCGCTGGTCAGGCCCCTCTGCAGGGAAAAGGGCCTGAGGACACTGCATTCCTTCCTGTTCCATTTATCTGGCTATTGGGAAGTGGTGCAGGAATCTCGATAACTTGCTTCTAGGGCATGGGAAGGAAAACCGCAGCCTGCCATTTGTGCCTTGGGTGGCAGGTGGAAGTCGAAACTGCCCCACGGACAACAACGCTGGAAGACTCGCTGCTTTGCTTTCGACCTCTTCTCAGTCAGAGATGAAAATGTGCAAATAATCCCCTCTGCAGGCCCGTAGTGTTCTGAGTTAGCTTCTGTCAGGAAGAAAGAGCTGTTTCAGCTTCTATCCTTGTGTCCTGCTTCACTGGCCTTCTCGGGAAGCTGTCTGGAGTCCCCTGGAATGTGGCTGCAGCACTGGCCCCTTTGCTTATCCCACCCCAGTCTGCGGTGCTTTGGGGGAGGGCAGAGCAAACCTCGAGGGTGATGATGAGGTCAGACCGAAGCCTGGAGCAGCCCAGCATTGGCTTAGGCAGGTTTTATGGCTGGGTTTGTCACTTTTTTCCTGAGTGCAGATTGGCTAGTTCCCGTGAGTCAGCACCTGCCCTGCCTGGCTCCGTTGCTGGAGGCCTTTGCTGCCTTCCTGGTAGGTTTTTTCTGTGCTGGCAGCAGCTGCAGATGCTCAGGCATCACGAGAAAACGAGCTAGGGTTCTAGAGTGTTGGGGTACATGTGCGTACCCCAGCATGCCCACACGCGTGCTCCCGAGCCCGCTTCCTGTCTAGACTAGCGTGTAGGAAGGGGTCCTGGCCCGTGCAGATGTGGCTCTGCTCTCCCATGTGCAGAGGACAAGTCGTCACATCATCTGAGCATTTTATACATGAGACAGCGAGGACCAGAGGGGACAAGTGATCCCCTCGAAGTTGCATGTGACAAAGTTCAGGCCAGATTCTAGGGCAGCTGGAGTTAGAATTACGGAGTAATCAGTTAATGAGAGTAATTAAAGGTCTAGGTGTGGACAGAGCGGGAGAAGTAGCCATGGAGCTGGTAAGGGCAGGTGGGCGGGGTCGGGCAAGACTCAGGACCCGCCCCCAGAGGTATTATGGATGGTGTGGGTTACAGAAACCGGTGGAGTTTTCTTGTTTTTATATGTTGCCTCTAGATTTCACTCCAACAAAAACCCTTTAGAAAAATGGATCTGATAAGTTCATTTATACTAAAATGTTACATGATAGATTTATTTTAATTTGTTACCTCTCTTGATGTGTTTAGAAAATTAAATGCTAGTAAAAGGGTTATTTAAAAAACGCGTGTTCTCTGCCGCGCTCCTACCCAACCTCCTCTCTCCCAGTCCTGTTTCCTAGAGGTATCCAGTTTACATTCTTGTAGCTTTTTCTTCTGGCATTCATTTCCCTATTTCCGTATACACGTATTTCTGTATGTGTATAGGATGATTTGTTAATTTATCAAATTTAGATGTTGTCTATTAACTTTCTGTTACGGTAGATGAGGGCTTAACTTTCCAAATACCTTCTCTTATTTATCATCTTTTCATCCTCCTTGTATCCTCCCAATATGATTAGAGCGCAGTATGGGGTCAAATCAATCTTAGCATTTACAATATTATGATTATATAAATATGTTCCACGACTTCTCCAAGTTGTACACTATTATTATGCTTTCTTTTATATGTGGCTTTTTGTTTAATTTAGAGTTAATAATTTCCTCATTTTCCCATTTGCTTAGCTTTCTATTTACCCACGGCTGTTGTATCCAAACGCGGCAAAAAGTCTGTCAAGTGCAACGCAGACATGTCAGACATCCCTTCCGCCCCTCTGTCCTCCCACCTGAGCCACGTGCTTGCTGAGCCCGATTCACGGCCTCTGTCCAGGTAGCTTCTCCCTTTCACAGCTCGTCTATGTCGGATCCTGTTTCCACATCTGCTTCATTGGCTTACCCCCTTGCAAGGACGGAGAGCACACTCCAGTACCTTTCCAAGAAAGGAGCATGAAAAGAACATTTTCTGAGTCCTTGCACACTTTAAAATATTTCAGTTTACTGACGCACTCAATAGACACTTTGGGTGCTGGGTTCTAATTTGGAGAGATTTTCAGATTTGGATGGTGTTGATTCATTGTATTGTAGTTGAGGAATCTGATATAACATCGATTCTCAGTATGGATCACTGCGTGTATTGTTTGCTCTCTCCGAGCCTTGACGATCTCTTATTTCTGTTCTGATTTCATGATAAAATTCTTTAGTGTGAAACATTTTTCATTAACTTTACTGGCTTCCCAAGGATGCTTTCGACTTGGGATTTATGTCTTTCAATTCTGGGAAATCTTTTGTATTATGCCTAGATGGTTTTATTGGTGAATTCTACCAAACAGTTAAAGAAGATTTTACATTGATTATTCTAAAGTTATTCCATAATATAAAAGAGAAGGGACCACTTTCTAACTCACTCAGTGGGGCCAGCATTATCCTGATACCAAAGGTAGACAAATACATCATGGGAAGAAAACTACAGAATTATCCCTTATGAAAATAGACACGAAAGTCCAATCCTCAATAAAATACTAGTAAAGTGAATAAAGTGGTATATTAAAAGGATTTTACACACAAATTAGTGGCATTTTTACCAAGAATTAAAGTGATTCACATGTAAAAATTATTCAATTTAATAGATCATATTAATAGAATGAAAGGAAAAAATACATGATCACCTAAACTGATGAAGAAAAAGCATTTGGCAAAATGCATCACTCTTTCATGATGAAAGCATTCAGTAATCTAGGAACAGAGGGAAACTTCCTTAATCTGACTAAGGGCAGTTATGAAAAGTTTACGACGAACATCACACTCAACGATGAGAGATGGAAAGCTTTCCGCTTAAGATCAGGACCAAGACCAGGATGGTCACTTTCGCCACTTTAATCCATCATTACTCTGGGGGTCCAGAGCAATTAGACAAGAAAAATAAAAGGGATCTAGCTCAGTACGACAAAAGAGAAAAATATGTATTTTCATATGACACGATTTTGTGTATAGAAAATAGGAAAGTACATATGCACACAAATATCTTTTTCTATTCCTCAGACATCAGCCTTTTGATTAGACGTTTAATCCATTGACATTTAATGTAATTACTGATAATGTAGGATTTACAGCTGCCATTTTATCGTCGTTTTCTCCTTGCCTGTGTCTTCCCCCTTCCGTTCCTACATTGACATCTTCTTTTGTGTGTTGAGTAGATGTTTCCTAGTGTACCATTTCAGTTCTCTCGCTTTTTCTTTTACTATGTATTTTTGTTAGTTTTTTGTGCTTTTCCTGGGGATTACAATGAACATGGTAACTTAAAATAATCTATTGCAAATTAATACCCACTTAATTTTAATAGTATACAAAAATTAGTATCCAATATAGGTCAACTCTTTGGCTACTTCTTTGTGCTATTATTATTTATATAAGTTATATCTTTGTACATTGTAAGCCTATCAACACATAATTTTATAATTCCTTATTCAGTTATCTTCTAAATCAGAAAAAGAAAAGTGTTAAAAATACATTACACTGTTTGTACATACGCTTGTATAGTTACTCCTGCCAGCGCTTTTTATTTCTTCATATGGATTCAAGTTTCTGTCTCTAGTCCTTTCATTTGAGCCTGAAGGGCTCCCTTTAGCATTTCTTGTAGGGAATGTCTGCTAGTAATGAATTCTTTTAGTTTAAAAGAAAATCTGTTAATATCTTATTTTCTCCTTCGTTTTGACGGATAGTTTTTCAAGACATGAAGTTCTTGGTTGGCATTGTTTTTGTTCCAGTGCTTAGATATGCTACCCCGCTGCCTTCCGGCCTCTGCCGTATCCGGTGAGGAGTCAGCATCTAATCTTAATCTGGATCTCGTGTTATGACGAGTCATTTTTCTCTTGATGCTTTCAGGAGTCCGTCTTAGTCTCCGGAATTCAGTAGTTCAGCTATGATGCGTCTAGGTGTCGATTCATTACATTCATCCTCCTTGGAGTTTATCGATCTTGGATGTGTAGATCAATGTCTGTCATCGAATCTAGTATGTTCTCGGGTGTTATCTGGTCATATATTCTTCTTGTCCCTTTCTCCCTTCTTTTCTTCCAGGACCCCTGTTACGCATATGTTGCTACTCTTGCTGGTGTCTCAGGGGTCTCCGAGGCTCGGTTTCATGTTCTTCACATTTCTTAGACTGGGTTATCCCCACTGATCATCTTCAAACTCACTGATTCTTACTTCTGCCAGTTCAGATCTTCCAAGCCCCTCGAATGCATTTTTGATTTCAGTCATTGTACTTTTCAACTCCAAAATTTCCGCTTAGTTCTTTTTTATATCTTCTATCTCTTTATTTATGATATCTATTAGGTGAGACATTGTTCTTCTTCAGTCCTTTGGGTATGGTTTTCTTCAGTTTTTAGAAAATCTTTATCATAGCTGACTTAAGCTCTTTGACTCCTAAGTTCAACAACTGGTCTTCCTCAGAAATAGTTTTTATTGGCTGCTTTTTCTCCTTGTGTGGGCCATGTTGTCCTGGTTGTGTGCACGTGTCATTTTTTTGAAACCAGAGAATTCAAATAATACAAAGTGGCAACCTTGAAATCAGGTTCTCCTCACTCCCAGGGCTTGATTTTTTTGTTGTTGTTGTTGCTGTTGCTGTTTGTTTGGTGACTTTTCTTAACTAATTCCTGTGTGTATTCTTTGCATACGTGGCCACTGGACGTTCTGCTAGATTAACCTACAGGTCAGTTGCCGATTGGATGGCGATTTCCTAAAATGCTGTGAACCAAAAAGTCTCCTCTTTGCTGAGGGGCTCTGCCTTGGCACACACCCATGCACGGCCCAGCAGTTCACAGTTCTAGTTGTTCACGTCCTATTTGCATGGAGCCTCCGGGTGGGCCAGAAGTGGGAACGTAGGTCTTCCTCAGATCCTCCCTGGGCTCCTTACAGACTTAGGTATGCGTGTGGTCCTCTAGGAATATGTTCAGGCCTTTCAAAGTCCCCTGTGGATGTCACATAGCCATATTTTCCCTTTAAGTTTCCCAGCCAGCCTCTCATTTGCCCTAACTTGTATCACTGCCTTATACAACCGCAGCATCAAACCTTTGCTACTCACTATTGGTTTCATTGGTTTAAATAATTGATTTAATTGACACAATTAATTAAGTGTCTAAGGAATAGGCTTTTGAGTCAGGACAAGGCCTATAGATGGAGCTTTACTAGAGTCACCAGACAGGTAAAATAGTGACGGTTTTCTGGGGTGTTGCTTTTTGGGGTGCTCCAACCCCATCTGTCCTGACCAGTGGCTCCCAGGCTGTTTTTTTTTCCCCCCACATCTATTGTGGTTTTGAGGCTGCCGCTTTTAAAGGCCCGTGCAGGGCTGGGCAGAAGGGGATGAGAGCAGAGCAAGTTAAAATTCCACTAAGCTCACTATTCTTACCTCATTTCAGCTATTTTCCTTCAATAAATACTCCTCAGATTTTCGTAAGCTTTTTGTTAATTTCCAGAGTTTTGGGAAAGTTGATTTTGACAATTTTCCAGTGTTTTTGTTGCTTTTATGGAGGAGGAAAGTTTCGGAGGCACTGACTCAACCATTCTGAAAGCGAGTCTCCTTTTGCTGACATTCAGATGCAAACTTGGGGAAGGAGGTACAACTGCATGTTAATCCGCCATCTTCAAAAGGCTAAGTTGATGTTTTAAAAGTTAAATCTCCATATTACTATTCCTTCTGAAGGCTGCTGGCCATAATACATCTCACACAGGCAGATTACTTTATAATTATGTCCTAAGGTTTGTGAACATAACCTCAAACCCTAAAGTTTTGTCTTAAAAGAGACCACATTTCATGACTGATCCAGTGACTCTGATTTTGGAAAGAATACAGATGTGTGCACGGTGATGCATCCGTATGCCTCAGTTTTAATGGGCACCATTTAGAGATACAAACATTTTTCCCCCCTTGACTGTCACCTTAAACACACCCAGGCATTGTTCTTGCAGGGTTCTGTTTCTGGTGGACAGACCGAAGCACTAAATTTCATGGTTCAGGCCAGAGTGATTTATGACCGATGGTTAGCTCAGGGCCATGGCTGTCAGTGAGTGGTAAAGTCGGACCGGTTGTTGCCACACGCTTAGGGGCATGAGGGAGGCGAGACACAGAGGCCTCTGCCTCTGCCATCATTAAAAAAAAAAAAAAAAAACTCCCAATTTGTATTTTTTTTCTT
>NW_006432945.1:19313397-19320269 GCF_000325575.1 Pteropus alecto | reverse complement strand
ATCTTTATCATAGCTGACTTAAGCTCTTTGACTCGTAAGTTCAACAACTGGTCTTCCTCAGAAATAGTTTTTATTGGCTGCTTTTTCTCCTTGTGTGGGCCATGTTGTCCTGGTTGTGTGCACGTGTCATTTTTTTGAAACCAGAGAATTCAAATAATACAAAGTGGCAACCTTGAAATCAGGTTCTCCTCACTCCCAGGGCTTGATTTTTTTGTTGTTGTTGTTGCTGTTGCTGTTTGTTTGGTGACTTTTCTTAACTAATTCCTGTGTGTATTCTTTGCATACGTGGCCACTGGACGTTCTGCTAGATTAACCTACAGGTCAGTTGCCGATTGGATGGCAATTTCCTAAAATGCTGTGAACCAAAAAGTCTCCTCTTTGCTGAGGGGCTCTGCCTTGGCACACACCCATGCACGGCCCAGCAGTTCACAGTTCTAGTTGTTCACGTCCTATTTGCATGGAGCCTCCGGGTGGGCCAGAAGTGGGAACGTAGGTCTTCCTCAGATCCTCCCTGGGCTCCTTACAGACTTAGGTAAGCGTGTGGTCCTCTAGGAATATGTTCAGGCCTTTCAAAGTCCCCTGTGGATGTCACATAGCCATATTTTCCCTTTAAGTTTCCCAGCCAGCCTCTCATTTGCCCTAACTTGTATCACTGCCTTATACAACCGCAGCATCAAACCTTTGCTACTCACTATTGGTTTCATTGGTTTAAATAATTGATTTAATTGACACAATTAATTAAGTGTCTAAGGAATAGGCTTTTGAGTCAGGACAAGGCCTATAGATGGAGCTTTACTAGAGTCACCAGACAGGTAAAATAGTGACGGTTTTCCGGGGTGTTGCTTTTTGGGGTGCTCCAACCCCATCTGTCCTGACCAGTGGCTCCCAGGCTGTTTTTTTTTCCCCCCACATCTATTGTGGTTTTGAGGCTGCCGCTTTTAAAGGCCCGTGCAGGGCTGGGCAGAAGGGGATGAGAGCAGAGCAAGTTAAAATCCCACTAAGCTCACTATTCTTACCTCATTTCAGCTATTTTCCTTCAATAAATACTCCTCAGATTTTCGTAAGCTTTTTGTTAATTTCCAGAGTTTTGGGAAAGTTGATTTTGACAATTTTCCAGTGTTTTTGTTGCTTTTATGGAGGAGGAAAGTTTCGGAGGCGCTGACTCAACCATTCTGAAAGCGAGTCTCCTTTTGCTGACATTCAGATGCAAACTTGGGGAAGGAGGTACAACTGCATGTTAATCCGCCATCTTCAAAAGGCTAAGTTGATGTTTTAAAAGTTAAATCTCCATATTACTATTCCTTCTGAAGGCTGCTGGCCATAATACATCTCACACAGGCAGATTACTTTATAATTATGTCCTAAGGTTTGTGAACATAACCTCAAACCCTAAAGTTTTGTCTTAAAAGAGACCACATTTCATGACTGATCCAGTGACTCTGATTTTGGAAAGAATACAGATGTGTGCACGGTGATGCATCCGTATGCCTCAGTTTTAATGGGCACCATTTAGAGATACAAACATTTTTCCCCCCTTGACTGTCACCTTAAACACACCCAGGCATTGTTCTTGCAGGGTTCTGTTTCTGGCGGACAGACCGAAGCACTAAATTTCATGGTTCAGGCCAGAGTGATTTATGACCGATGGTTAGCTCAGGGCCATGCCTGTCAGTGAGTGGTAAAGTCGGACCGGTTGTTGCCACACGCTTAGGGGCATGAGGGAGGCGAGACCCAGAGGCCTCTGCCTCTGCCATCATTAAAAAAAAAAAAAAAAACTCCCAATATGTATATTTTTTCTTGCTTTTATACTCTCTAGAGATTTTATATAGGAAAAAGCTGTTTAACTTAAGGGGCAAAACACTACCCAGTATTTACAAACCAACCCTCGACTGAAAGCACAATGAAAATATCAGTTTTCAGTTGGCAGGCCAAATAAAATTTCTATTTTAGACGTTTTTCCCTATTTTTTTCAAGTGCACAACTGAAATTATGATGATAGTTTCACATTTCTATAATCTCCTTATATTGGGCCTGTTTAGATCCCTAACCCCAGAATACCAATTTTATTTTCATTTGATTCTTCTTTTGTCTAAAAACTACAAATTAAGTTTCTTTATAATATTCCAGAAACAGGCTTCCTTTCTTTTCTTCATCCCTGCGTCTTCAAGTAATTGCTCCTTTGTGAAGAACCAAACAATAACAAACCACCGGTAATCTGTTGCTGGCTTAAGTCCTGTGTTTAACCATCATGTTGTTTAATCAGAAACATAATCGGACCTATGAGGTGGCCAGATCTTGTTTAACGCATCTGAGAATAACATCTCCATCTTCGATGGAGACTTTCTTTCTCATCTAGCTTCCCACAGACAACAGAGACTTTTAGCACAGTATAGGACATCCCCAAATCATATCATTTGATAAAATTTCAAAGTGAAAAATGAGAAGTTTAACTAATATTTTATTTTTATCATTCCACAGATGGTTTATTGCACGGTTGATTTTTTTTTCCTGCTTTTTTCATTTTCTCTGAGACATTATTCTCAAATGTACGTTTTGGGGTATGATTGTGATCACATAACATTGTGTTTCAGATTTGGATGCTTTGTGGGTTGTTTTTAGAGACACCGTCTTTTAAACTCACTGAGATTGAGGGAGTCGATGCGGTTGGCCCCTGTCGCCTTCGCCCCGCAGCTTTCTCTGGCCGTCCCTCTGATTCTTTCGGTGAGTCACTTCGGATTTTGCTCAGTCGCTGGGTCACCCTTACAGCGTTTTCTGTGCGATGCTTGCACAGCACCAAATTGGGAATCGCGACAGCTGGGTCCCCGTCCTGCCTGGCGATCAGCTGGAGCGACCTGGGCTGGGCTGCTTATTCCTTCCGAGCCGCAGGTCTCCCCGCCTGTCGAAGGCGGCGGAGCGTGCGCGGGAAGGAGGTGGCTCGGGGCTGCACGTGCGCTTTACTGCGACGGGGCCATACCTCCGTTATCCCGTGCACGCCGCCACCGTCCTGTGCTCGGACTCGTCCAGTTTCCCTGACGGGCGCCCCCTCTCTCTCCGTGTCTCCGTTAGTGTCTTTCTCGCCAGCGAGTTCACATGTACCGAGCGGCCACTGTGAGGCGGACTCTGTTGTAACCGCGTCATGTTCGTTGACTCATTTCTTCACAGCCACCCTCCAAGCTGGATGGCAGGGACGCGTGGCGCAGAGAGGTTGGGTACGTTTTTCGGGATCGTTCTGATAGCAAGCAGCTCAGCCGAGTCTTGACTTGGCCGTCAGGTGCCAGAATCCCGTTCCTGACCACTTCCTGCGCGAGAGCCCAGCGTCCCGCCCTCAGACAGCTTCCCACTGCTCTCTCTTTACCTTTGGCCTTCATTGCGAACTTGTGTAAACAGCGTTTCTCATCCGCAGTTCTTCCTTTCCTCCTAGAACCATCCCTCAGCACCTGGCGGGCCGGCTCTTCATTCCCGTCTGAGGGGTGGCACCGGCTCAGTGTCCCCCTCTCTCCCACGTTCTGCTGCTGCCTTCTGCATCCACAGCTGGGCACCTGCTTCTCACTCTTGCTCTACCTTACAGCCATATGCGTGCCTTCCTCCCGTCTGTACTTCAGGTGCACAGGTGCCAGGATTCGGGACCTTGTCACCTTCTTTCTTTGCGTCTCTAGAATGGGGTCTGCGCTTCCTGGCTTTGCTCTCCCCACTGGCTCCGTCCCAGCTGCCTGGAACTCCAGATGGTGTCTGTTCTCCAGGACCCTGAGAAGTCTCCAGGAAGCCTCTGCGACCCGTCTAACGAGAGCGCTCGTCCTCTGAAACCTTCCAGCGTTTGGTCCAGACCTCACTGATAGCATTGTCTGGTGCCACGTGTTATAATTCTGCTGTCACGGGTCGCAACCCTCGGATGAGCCTGAGGCACTGGGGATACAAAGATGAATGGGACCTAACGCCCTTTCCGAGTTTTTGAGGCCGGCGGAGGAGACACTCGGCTCGGAGAGGTGGGGCGGAGCGGGAAGGGACTGCCGGCAGGCTTGAGGCAAATGCGCCTGTGTGGGAGGTCCTGGAGAGACTCCTCCCGTTAGTCACCACGCTCTGGGACTGTGTGGAGAACCCTTCTTTTCCCTTCTTTTCCTTCCTTGGGGAAATTTCTGGCAGAGACACGCGAGGCTTACTGTAACATTTAGGAAAGTAACTTAATCGTTTCCGAGTGGGAGCATGTTGCACGTGACAGGAAGTGAGACCCTGAAGGGCTCAGATCGGGTGGGATGGCAGCGAACGGCAGAGGCAGGGACTTGGTCCAACGTGCGTCTAAGAGCAGTGATCATGAAGGTCCCATGCAGCGGTGCGGCCGGAACGGTGACGACACCCACCGAGGGGCGCCAGCACCTGTGTCACGTTCTGAAGCATACTAACTCGCCTGCAGTCTGCTAACTCAGATTCCACCCGCGAGGCCAGCAGCCGAGCCCTCCTGGAGGCTCCCAGCGGTTAGGTAGAGTCAGACCCGGTCTTCGTCTCGGAAGGCAATTCGAGATCTGCTGGACATTCCGAACTGGGCCTGTGCACGGAAACATAGCCCTGGCCCGATCCGTTCCTTTCTGCTTTGAAATGAGTTGCGCATTAGGCGGAGAGGAGTTTACGGTGGGACTCGGGGCACGGAATGAGGTCACACCTGGAGTGACAGGTCAGGAAGCCAGCAAAGTCTCTACAGGGAGATGTTTTGGAGGATAGAATAATGTTTAAGAGTCATAAGAGGCTCCTTCGCAACAGGACCTGGCAGAGGCTAAGCTCGGACTGCTCGCCACCCTCTGGGGACAGGCGAGGAGATGGGAACGCATCCCTGAAGGCGAGACTCAGATAAGTCCGCACCCTTTGATTCTCTGAGCTTCCTGGATCCCAAACAGAACAGTCGGGGGTCCCATTGCTCACCTTCCAGATGCCGACACAACACCAGCCCAGAAGCCAGACAGTGGAGCTTGACAGCCTGTGGAGACGGTGGCTCTGCTCGTGCCCCGAGCTTGAGGATGAGGCTGCACTGAGCTACCCTCCTCTCCGGACCTGTGTCCGTCGGTGGGCAGGGCTTTCACTGGCCAGGCTGCTGTCCCTGAGTGTGACAAGGACAAGGTGTGGCACATGGCAGCGGGGGCTCTGCACAGACGGTGCAGAGCTCTGACTGCGAGTGTTGACGACTCCCAGGCTGTTGAGCAGCCCTGTTCCCTGGGGATATTTAGACGCAGGTTGCTCTCTTATGTGACAAGGACAGCTTAGGTTTCTGAACTTCAGCCTGGTGAAGGGTAACATCCCTGAGGTGATGATGCGACATCGTTTTAAACATTCTGTTTGTGGCCCTCGCTCTCCTTGGGGATCGAAAGCGAGGTGCACTGTACGTGTCTAAGCCTGTCTTCATCCTCATCCCCGGATTCCCGCTGAGCTCAGGACTCGTCCCTCTTGCCTCCAGTGTAAGGGCAGCAAGCGAGGACAGCCAGGTGGCCTCCTTCACTGGGGCTGGTGTAGGTCAAGGGCCTGGAGGCTCTGAGGAGGGTCCTTGTTAATGCCAGGTGGGCAGAAAGTATGGGAATCACAAGGAATGGGTGCCAACCAAGGTTCCGCCACCACCAGTGAAGACCCACCTCCCACGCTCCTGTCCCTGTCCCCACCCAGGACGTTCGGGCTGTCTGTGGCAGAGGGCGTCCTATCTAGGAGCTGCCTCAAGTGTGAAACACCACGGGTGGCTTTGTGTAACACGGCCAAGTGCGAACCTGATGCTGGCCATTAGGCTCAACTTCCTCTTCGCTGGACTTTTCAGCTCATCCCTGCGAGAGTCACACACAATGATTTTCATTTTAAAAGATTTCTCAGTTCTTTCTCTGCGGGGAGTGCTAAGATGCAGTGAGACGAAGCTGGCCTCCCGAGGGACGGGATGGGAAGGGAAATGATGGATGAGCAGAGTCCTCGTCCCCCCAGCTCTGCGCTTCCTGTCCCCAGGAAGGGAGCAAGCACACATCTGACAGCTGAGGGCAGACGTCACCTAGGCAGCGTGCTGCTGGTGGCCGGGTTCTGGTTTTGATTCCACGTGAAACTTAAATGTCCCAACCGTGTGTGTGTCTGTGTGTGAATGTGTGAGAGAGAGTGTGTGTGAGTGTGTATGTGTGACTAAGTTACATTCCTCCTACTTCCTGAGGCATCCCAAAGGTGTCCATGGCTATGCGCCGACAGAAATGCTACGGTTTTTCGATTCTTAACACTTGTAGTTACATGAATCTCGTTCCGTAGGCTGGAAACAAATCTTGAGACGTCACCTTGCACCCATCCTTACTTCTATTGATACGGCATGGTGACATCTCATGTAGGTCCATCCTAGTTCTGGTCAAGTCTGGCTGATGGAGCCCTACACCGTTTGTCACGTTTGCTGTGCCATGTGAGATGGGCCTCGTGCTGGGGTGCACGTCGCCCCGTGGAACGTGATGCTCGCGCGGTTACTCACGATCCCGAGCCAAACCGGGGGACAAAGCTATGCACAAAGGAGTGACAGACATGTTTCTCCACCTGTTGCCACAGCGTCAGGGACCGCAGCTGGGCCCTCGGCTCTACCAGCCAGTCCCGAAGTCTCCGGGGATCCTCCCTGTGTATTCCGTCAGCTGCTCCTCCCGCTTTCCTGGGGGAGCGTCCCCTCCCCCGGCCGAGCCACCGTCCACCGTGGCCGGATCCGATGACCCTCCAGTGCAGCAGACATCCCTTAGACAGTCTAGCGAGTCACCGTTTAGGTGTCCCCTGCTCTGGTCTCGGTCGCACCGCCTTAGAGTTCAAGGTTGGCCCCCGACTTGCTGAGAGTAGGCGGGCGATGGACGTGCTCTTTTCCTCAGAGCTTCTCCTGCCTCCGACGCGGTTCA